>NC_059081.1:86277222-86605118 GCF_020497125.1 Mauremys mutica | reverse complement strand
TGCTTGTCACTGGTGCAAGTCATTGGCATGCATGATGCAGCGTGGCAGTGTCATGATGTCACATGTGATGCTGCCATGCAGCGGTCCTGAGCGATGGTGCCCTCCCCAGACAGTTTGGCATGTATAGTATGATGCCAATGTGTGCCCTGTGTAGGGAACACACCCCAATTAGCTGGTGGAGGGTGCCACAGGAGTGAGGATGGTGGGGTGTGACCATCTGTCTCCCTGCAGGTGCCCGGGTCGGGGTGGTGCAGTACAGTCACGAGGGGACGTTCGAGGCCATCCAGCTCAACGACGAGCGCATCAACTCGCTGTCCAACTTCAAGGAGGCGGTGAAGCGTCTGGAGTGGATCGCCGGGGGCACCTGGACACCCTCCGCCCTGCAGTTTGCCTACAACAAGCTCATCAAGGAGAGTAAGCGAGAGAAAGCCCGTGTGTTTGCCGTGGTGATCACAGACGGGCGCCACGATCCGCGAGACGATGACAACAACCTCCGGGCCTTCTGCCAGGGAGACGTGATCGTCAACGCCATCGGCATCGGAGACATGTTCAACCAGCCAGACCAGGATGAGACCCTGCACTCCATTGCATGCAACGACCAGCAGCACGTCCAGAAAATGAAGCTCTTCTCAGAGCTGGTGGCTGAGGAATTCATTGACAAGATGGAGGACGTCCTCTGCCCAGGTCTGCACCTGCCACCCTGGCTCAGTCACTGCGCTAGGCTGGGGCTGGGGTGCGAGTTGGTCAGTTGTATGCAGCACACAGTGCGGTACCACCGGGTGACAATGCATGTAGTTGGGTCAGTTACAGTGAAGAGCACATGTCCCTAATGCAGATCAGCACAGCTGGCTCTTCCCCAACCGGAGAGCAGATCCCCATGGGCAGCACCCACCCCCGTGTGTGTCCTCGCCCACCACGGAGCAAGAGGCCTGGCCTGCTGCTGAGTCGGGGCAGCACCATCTCACTAGCTGCTCCTTTGTTCTCGTTTCAGATCCACAGATCGTCTGCCCGGAACTGCCCTGCCAAACAGGTAAAAATAACACCAAACGGCTCTGTACCTTGCGCGCCGCACGGTAGTAGGTGGGTGGGGAACAGCAATACCCCGGCGGGGGCAGAGAAAGGGGCTGTGCCCCAATTTCCATCCCCCCCCGCACTTTGCCTGTCTGGCTGAGGGCTCTCCACAGGCAGGTACGTGTGTGCAGTACAGCCATGCTCAGCCTCTCTCCCTTCTCCTCATCCCAATGGAGATGGCACTGAACCTAAACCCTGGATTCTAAACCCCCACGGGACCTGGCAGGGCTTGGAATCCAAATCCAGGAACTAACTGCTCACGAGCCGACCCCCCAGAGCCAAACTCCCCACCCTTCAGAAATCCTGCCCTGTGGCACTGGGCATTCCCTGGGACTGGGCGGGCAGCACAGCAGAACTGTATGGTTTCCCGTGGAGACTTGGCTCGCACTGGCTGTACTGAAATGAACTAGTAACACCGAGCTGGAGAGTAGGGTGCAAAGAGGCCGTGTGATGGGGCGGGACCACCCTGTGGGGTGAGAGGCAGATGCTGCTTGCTGCGGATCCCAGTACTTGGAGCACGTTCTGCTTGTGAAGTGTTAAAACTCCAGCCTCAACTACTATTGCTAGCACAGAAAGTGCAACGTGTCTGTCTGCAGACCTGCCAGTGAGCCCTGGGCAGCTTGGAAGCTTCTCTTTCCCCAACAGAAGTTGGCCCAATAACAGATATTACCTCTCACTCCCTCTCTGTCGACCTAATCCTAGTCCCAGTGTTTGGCGATCGGCAAGTCATGCAGGTTACTGCGGGTCACGCAGAGTTGCCAATACTTGCGATTTAGTCGTGAGTCTCGCCATGTTGTTTTCCGAAAGCTCCAGCTCCACAAGTCAGGTGACTGGGGGATCTCAACTTACATGGACTGGAAAGTGACTTGTTTAAAAATCAATCTGTAGAGCAAGGTTGGAAAGCAGGACCCCTGCAGGCCGAGGAAGCAGAAGAAAAGCAAAGGAATCCCAGTGGTTTATCTCTTTAAAAGCACATGATTTTTCAGCCAGTCTCATGACATTAGGGGCCCTGACTTGTGAATCTGGAGGCAAGACTGAGGAGGGATTGCAGGGAGCTCCGTGCTGTGCCCTATGACAAGCCATGTGTAGGGAGCTCTCCTTCCCTACTGCCCTGGGGGAAATACTGTGCAAGCTTCTTTAAAGAGAACCCTCTTCCAGTCTGCCCAGCCTCCCTCTCTGGGGCAGACTGGCCAAGGACGGCCAGGGGGAGGGAGAGGTGGCAGCTGGCAAAGCCTCGAGCCGGGACGAGAGTGGAATTTTGCACCTCGTGGTGAAAGTGCCAAGCTGCTGTCCCGGGCCAGAGAAGGGGCTAGCTGGGCACCCTGCCCTCCTGCTGATCTGCTGCTGTGCGTCAGCGCTGACGGCTCCGGCTGCTGCAGCCTCGCCTGTCTTGAGCAGCACCTGGCAGGCGTGTCAATCGGTGTGTTGTGCACGAATATCCAGTTGGGACCGTGCAAACCCCACTGACTCCTTTCACTGACTCAGGTTTAACCCTGCACTGCGGAGCTGCACAGCTAGCCCCGAATGCGGCACCTTCCCACTGAATTAGGGGCTCTGGACGATGCACTCCAGCCCCACGTCTGATGCAGTCGTACCCAGCTGCTTTGGATTTGGATCTGGACAGATCTCAAAGGATGCAGCAGCCTGCTCTTCCAGCCACTGCTTTGTCTTAGGCTGCGCCAGGCGTCTGTGCTCAGAGCCCTGCTTGTGCTTAGCTGCGAGGTCAGACTGGCAGTGGGGTGGGAGCAGTGCCATGGGCGCAGGATTGATTTGTAAAGAGGAACCGTGCAGGGCAGCATCACTGGCGCTTGGAACAGCAGCATGTTCGGGTTCTGCTCAGTCTCTGCCAAGCGTCCATCAGGAGACCCCAGGCCCAGGCGAACGTGGCCTTCGTCACACAGCAGCTCTCGGCCATTCTCATTGCCCATGCCAGGTACGGCACCGCTTAGAACCGCTTCCCTTTTCCTTCGCTGCATAGGGCTGGATCAGAAACCCCCTGGGGAGGCCTGGGGGGAGTCAGGGGACTCTAAAAGCGGAATTCCCCCCCCCCAGGCCTTAGCCCAGGCAGGGCTCAGCCTGCACCCACAGAACATGGCAGCTGTAGAACGACTTCCCCCGGGAGTGGTGGCAGAGAAGGCGTAGGCCTGGCAGTGACGAGTGGCGTCGCTTTGCTCTGGGTGGGTGGAATTCCCACTGGGCTGGGGAGTGAGTGCGATTTAGGGGGAACCCAGGTGCCCCCCAGCACTGTGCTGGCTCACTGCCAGGCTGCGTGTGACATCTGGCAATGTCCAGCCGGGTTTGGCCTGGGAAGCTGGGCCGTAGCCAAAGCTGGCAGGAGCCAGGCTGTGCTAGAGGAGCCCAGCGACGGGCAGCGTAGGCGAGCTGAGGGCTTGGTAGTACGTGGCTGCAATGATGCAGTGGGCTCTGCTCCCCTCTGACCTCTCTGCCGTGTAGCTGAAAGCTGTGTCTGTGCTGAGGTCTGAGGAGCCGCATGTTACCTGGGGCATGTGAGATGTGTATGTGCCACCCGCCCCTCGGACGAGTCAGTGGCCAGCCAGGGCCTGGAGCCAAATGCAGACAGGCCTGGCCCAGGGCCTCACTAATACCAACCCCTGGGTCTTACAGAGCACATGTCAGCAGCAGGCCTCAACCCACTCCCACTCTCTAATGGCTTCCCCCCTGCCCCAGGGCAGGGCAGGGCAGGGCTGGCAGACCCTGGGCAGGTGGGTGCTGGCACTGAGAGGCTGCGTGTTTTGCCCAGGGTCACACAGGCAGGTCTGTGGCAGGGTGGGAATTGGCCTCAGTGTAACAATCTTGGGGTTCATTAAACATCCAGCCAGGGAATGAGAAAGAAATAAAACTTGTAATAAAACAAACTAAAGAGCATCTGAGGTGATGTACTGGGCACAGCTACACTGGGTTCTCCACCCCAGCCTCCCGGGCACCTCTCTAAATTCCTGTATTTATCATACTGTCCCTTAGGATGGAGCATCTCTAAATTATAATCTTCCACAAACATGTCTCTATATCGTCCCTCTTAACGGAAAACAAAAATTAACTCTTTATATACATATCTATTAACAGCTAACAACTATCTAGTAACACATGCATTAAATTCTCAACCCATCTAGTATGTTTCCATAAATCCAGTGTGTCCTCTCCCTAGAGAGGAGCGGTTACCAGCACACCACTCTGGAGTGAGTCTTCACCACTCACTTTTCTCAACTACCCCTTCTCCAGGCAGGTTAGCATGTCTGAGTCTTTCAGGACTCCCTCTCCAATCTTCTCAATATCAGTCTTTTCTTTCATTAGAGTCTGAGTTGTTCTCTTGTTCCTTGACAGTTTCTCCTTTCTCTGTTAATGATAAAGGATCAGTCAGATGGGAAATGCCAGAGTCCACCTCAGCTGTCAGTGTGGTGGAACTTTCTGGGATTACTCATAGATCCCTTCAGTTATGCCAAAATGTGTCCCCCTGGCTATCCGACTACATAAGACCTTGGACACAGTTGTTCGTTAATGGAACTCCTTTGGCTCCAAGTATCAGAGGTGTGATTCCTCAGGCACACGCTATCACCTGGGTTAAGAGATGGGAGATCACTGGCCCTTTTGTCAAAATTAGATTTCTGCTTCCACTTCTGCTTTTCTTTCATTTTCATATGGTTTCATTGATATGAGATTTTAGCAAGTTATCAGTGGTTGGTACATTAGATCTTAGCCTTCTTCCCATTAACAGCTCAGCTGGAGGAAAGTCATTCTCCAGAGGTGCACTTCGGTAAACCAATAACACTTTACACCAATCACCCCACTGGCAAAAATCTTTTTCATAAGATCCTTTACTGTTTGTAGAGACTTTTCCACAAGTCCATTTGATTGGGGGTAATTCGGACTCGATGTTTTGTGATGAAAATCCTAATCTAGGGCAAATTGGCTAAAATCTGCAGCTCATTATCACTAAAGACTTCATCTGGAATTCCATGTCTGGAGAAGATTCCCTTCGTGACGAAGTGGGACTGTTCTTAATGTTTCCTCCGAATACTGTGTGGGTGCCTCAGTTTCCCCTATGCATTTCTTAAGTCTCCAGTGTGCATAAATGGCCGACACTCTGTATCCTGGCAACAAATGCTTGGGTCCTTCCCCCCCTGCAAGGGAATAGCTAAAGGTGAACAAAGAGATCAGGTGACCTCCTGACTTGGGAAAGAGACAAAGGCCAGAAAGGAGGGGCTGGAGGGGGTTTCAGTTTGGAGCTGGCTGGGGATGGGAAGTGAGGGCAGACGGGGTTATCTGCCTCGCTGGGCCCCAGAATGGACCTGGCTGAGAGGTCCTATTCTCTGTACCTACAAGCTCTGTTTTAGACCGTGTTCCTGTCATCTAATAAACCTCTGTTTTACTGGCTGGCTGAGTCTCACATCTGACTGCGAAGTTGTGGGGCAGGACCCTGTGGCTTCCCCAGGACCCCGCCTGGGCGGACTCGCTGTGGGAAGCGCACGGAGGGGCAGAGGATGCTGAATGCTCCAAGGAGAGACCCAGGAGGTGAAGCCGTATGAGCTTCTTGCCCTGAAGACAGGCTGCTCCAAGGGAAAGGAGGCTCCCCAAAGTTCTGACTGGCTTTGTGGGGAGCAGGTCCAGAGCATCACCCGGGGACTCCGTGATACCTTCATGCCGGCTATCACTGATTTACTATTAGTACTGTGCAGCATGCACATTTCTGGCAATAGAGACTAATTGGTGACTATTAAATAATCCTTTGATTGCCAGGTAAATAAGTCATGAGGCCTTTGTGGAACTGGGTGAGGTCTCAGTGGCTCTGCCTGTTGGCTTGGCTTCTTCAAGCATGAAAAGCAGCTTCCTACCACATTAGTAATGTCATGGTTGATCCGCAGCCAATACAGCACCCCTCGTGCTCAGTGTTTGCACTTCTCAATTCCTAAATGACACTCGTGGATCTTCTCCGGCATTTCTTTTCAGAAGCTCACTGGAATTACAGCCTTACTGCCCTTGAAAACCACCCCATCTATCACAGAAAGTTCATGTCTGCACTTCCAATAGTCTCTTATACTTGGACAGCAACCGCTTATTTCTTCAGGCCATGCTTTAATTATCACGTCTTTAAGGATCCCCAATTATTCATCTTTCTCCATTTTCCCTCTTGTTTGTTGCAGTTTCCTGATAGCCATTGGAATTGACTTCACAATCAAATCTACATAGGCTTGCATTTCTATCTCTAAAGTCTTCTCTGGTTTCGCGGGAGCCACTGCTCTGGAAAGTGCATCTGCAGTGAACATGAATTTACTGGGAGTGTAGGTCACAACCAAATCATACTTTTGCAGCTTTATCATCATGCTTTGAATCGTTAAGGTGCAGTCATTTAACAGTTTGCTAAATAACACTGTCCTGGGCTTGTGGTCCATTTCAACTTCCGCTGCCTGGCCATAAATATACTGATTGAATCTCTCACCGGCAAACAATATTTCTAAAAGCTCCTTCTGGATCTGTGTGTATCTGGTTTCTACCTCAGTCAGTGATTTGGCTGGATATGCCGCTGGTTGCCAACAATATTCCTCATGCTTCTATAGAATCACTGCACCTAACCCAGACTATGAAGCGTTTGCTCAAATTTTAATAGGTCATCCTGGTGCATAGAACTTCAACACCGGCTTTTGTATCGTTTGTTTGTTTGTTTTTAAACCTTCCCATGATTCCTCCTGTTCTGCACCCTGATTTTTATTCTCTAGGAGTTTTCTCAAAGCTGCTACTTTGGGAGATAGATTAGGTATGAATTTTCCAAGACAATTAACCATTCCCAGGAACCATTGGACATCTTTCTTTGTGTGGGGACGTGGCATCATTTCAATGGCTGAAATCTTCCTCTGATCAGTTTTTACACCTTCACTGGAAATAATATCCCCAACAAAAGTCAGTTCTGTAACCCCTAGAACACATTTCTCCTTATTTAGTTTGAGGTTTGCAGCTCTAGTTGCATCTAGGACATCCTGAAGTCTATAATCATGTTCCTCCCTAGTTGAGTCCTAGATGATGTCGTCCATTGAGGTGTCAACGACATTGTTTCCATAGATCATCTGTATGGTCTTGTGGTACACTTCTGGTGCTGAAGCCAAGCCGAAGGGTAAGCATAAGAATCTGTATCTTCCAACTGGGGTATTTAATGTGCATAGTTTTGAGCTTTATTAGTTAATTTTAGCTGCCAAAATCCCGAGGATGCATCCAATATACTAAAATATTGAGCATTTGCAAATTGAGCCATAATCTCTTCTCTGGTTGGTAGTTTGACATGTTCTCTTTTTATAGCCTTGTTGAGGTCTCTGGGATCTAAGCATATGCAGAACAGTCCGTTACTTTTTCTCCACAATGACTAGGGAGCTCACCCATTCTGCTGGCTCCTCAATTTTTTGTATTACTTTCATTGCTTCCATCCTTGCAAGCTCAGCCTTGAGTTTATCACAGAGTACAAATGGCGTCTTTCTGCGTGGATGGACAACTGGAGAGATTTGCATGTTTATCTGGGATTCTGTGTTCACCTTGCAAGCAATCCAACCCTTGAAACAAGTCACAATATTCCCGAACGAATGCCTCATCATCAAATTCAGTGTGATCTTGTAGAGAGAGAACTACTGATCTGGTAGTTTTACAGACTGAGTTTCTCACATGCAGCCAGGCCTAAAGTTGGTGTCTCCTCCTTTGGCACTACAATGAAAGGGAGCCTGTACATGTTGTTTTTATGGTTGATGCTATCAGTTCACATCCCCTTCACTGGTATATTTGTTCCAGAAAAACCAGTGACTTTTATTTTTGTTGGTCCCAGTTCTGGTCTTATTTTTAGTCTCTCATAATCTTGTCCGGACAGAATATTAACCTGAGCTCCTGGGTCCTGTTTCAGTGGAACAATTGCTCCATTCACTGTCATAGTCAGTATCCAGTCCCTCTCATCAGGCTTGCTAGATCCCAGCATGCCTGTGGAAAAACTCCTCAGCCAGCTTGTCTTTAACTGAATGCACTTGACTTTTGTGCAGTTGGGATCTGCAGCATTTTTCAAAATGATTATTTTCTCCACATTTATGACAGTTTCCCAACTGTCTGGGGCCATTCTGTGATCCACAACTTCCACGTGACCGTCTGTACCCAGCCTTCAGATAGAAGTGGTTTTCATAGCAAGTGGTTCCACTCTTTGATTGGACCTATTCTGGCTAGCTGCCTTTGTACTTAGTACATGGGGGAACCCCTTCTGGTTAGTACATGGGGAACCCCTTCTGGTGAATTCAGCTCTCTGGCTTGTGCTTTCACAGTTTCTGCTGCCCTGTATATCTGGAGAGGTTTTTCCAAAGTTAAGTCTCCTTCACAGAGAAGTCTCTCTCTTAGAATCATTGGGGGCATTAAAGACAATGTGGTGAGCGGACAGAGTCTCTGGTCAGAGATAACAAAGTTTCCTTAATTCTGTGACATATGGCTATTAGTGTCCTCATGGGCTTTTTCGTTGGTTTGGTTTGGTTTCGTTTGGGTGTTTTGGCATGCATGTAAAAATGTCTCTCTCAGAGGTCTCATTCCTTTTTGTCTTGCATCGTTCCTCAAATGTAGTCAGTATTTTACTTAACCTCATACTTCCACCGTCTCCAAACTTAAAGTCGTTATAACTATCCAACGCTTCCTCTCCAGCAACATGCAGAAAGATTGATGATTTCACTTTATCACTTTTCTCAACTGCCTGAATCTCTGTCTGAATTTTTTCCAGTTCTCTGCAACTTTGCTGGACAATGACAGACTAGATGGAGGTTGCAACAGATCCATTTCTGGCTTCTTATCCCCTTCTTAAGCTAGTCGAGCTATTGTTGTGCTCATAAAATACATACACAGGCCTTGGTTCTTCACTGTTTGCTCCTCCACCTGCTCCCCTTGCCTCTGCTTTCCGTTTCAAACACAGGAGTTAACCTGGCAGTGAGGGCACTTCTCACGCCCTGTACTGATCCTAGGGTTCATTAAACAACCAGCCAGGGAATGAGAGAGGCATAAAACTTTCAATCAAACAAACTGGAGAGGTCTGGGCACACCTACACTTGGGTTCTCCGCCCCCACTTCCAGGGCACCTCTCTAAATTCCTGTATTCATCCTACTGTCCCCTATGAGGGAGTGTCTCAAAATTATAATCTTCCACAAACATGTCTCTACACTCAGGTCTCCAAAGTGGTAGGCCGGCCTGCGCACAGCCCCTCGGCATGGCGGCGCCAGCCCTGTAGGAGCCTAGCCACATACTGCCCTCAGGGTACATCAGCCAGAGGAGGCAGCCCATGGAGCCAGCCAGGGCCGCCCAGAGGATTCAGGGGGTCTGGGGCAGGGCCGGGTCTTCGGCAGCAGGTCCCTCTCGGAGGGAAGGACCCGCCGCCAAATTGCTGCCAAAGAATGAAGTGGTGGCAGTAGAGCTGTGGCGCTTGTACTCACTGGGTGGTGCCCGCCACCGAAGTGCCGCTGAAAACCCGGAGTGGCTCGCGGGGCCCCTGCGGGGCCCAGGGCCTGGGGCAAATTGCCCCACTTGCCCCCCACCCCCGGTGGCCCTGCACAGGGCTGCGCTTGCTGGAGAACAATGTATTTATTGCTTTGGGGCCCATGCTCAGCATGTGGGGCTGAGCACAGAGCCCACCTGAGCTGAGGTAAAGGCTGGGGTGGAAACCATGTTAAACTCTGTGGGTCTGGGGGGCCCCTTCTAACCCAGGCAACCGGCCACCTCAGACGAGCGCTGCTTGAAGTTTCAGGGAGCAGGCTCAGTGCAGTGCAGGAATGTGGCCTGTGTTCATGGGGTGGTTTCTCATGGAAGCCTCGTTAGCTGCCCGTGGCTGTGCCCCAGTGCACTCAGTTGAGTTCTGCATGGGTTGGCCCTGGAAATGCTCTGACAGCTGCCCAGAAACAACCTGGCCAGCTGACCCCTTGCTCAGAGGGAGGTCGGACAGTTTCCTTCTTCAGCAGCTCTCCCCATAGCGGGAGGTGCAGGAGGAAGGAGGAGACATGCATCAATAGCTGTATAGACGCTTCATACATTTACTGCAAACCCTCTTGCGAGTACTGTCTAAAGGCCCAATCCGAACCCCATGGGAGGCAACTAGCAGCTCTCCCTTCACTTTGTGAGACAGGGCTGCAGCGGAGCTTCCAGGCTTTGGTCTTTGCTTCTCCCTCCCGTGCTGGCTGTCGTTCCTACAGTGCAGGGTACGTAAGAGAACTGAGCAGCGGTGCTAGCGAGCTGAAAATATTCTTTTGACGCTCACTTGCAGATGGCAGGAACCCTGGGAATGCAAACCCACTTATTTTCCGCCCCATGGAAGAGGAGGTCAAGATACATTTCCCCTACACCAAAGAGTCAATCGCCCAGTTCCTAAACTCTACGCGGGAAATCCAGGACCCCGGCATGTACAGCCAGCTGGTGGCCACTTTGGCCTATACCGCCGAGAACGCCAAGTTTGCCTCTGGACATGAGCGGCAGGAGTGGATTGACCTGTTCATTGACACTTTTAAAATAGTGCACAGTGAAATTGTGGGGGATCCAGAAACCGTGCTGGGGCTCTGCTGAGCTTTGCACTAGGGACACTGTACAAGGAATGGCTGCTGAGCTGGAGCAGGCGCTCTTGGGAAAAGCAATGTTCCCTGTAAACAGTGCCTCTAGAGAATTCCCCGGAGGACTGGGTCCCATGATGGACGCATTGAGCTTAGCAGGAGCCGAGAGAAGCTTGGTGGCTCCCAGCCAGTGGCAGGGGTGATTCTCTCCAGCGTGGCTGCCAGAGCAGCATGTGCATCTTCCCAGAAACCAGGAGAGATGCTCCTGCTTCACCCACTATCTCTGCAGCACTTTTTAAGGGAACATTGGGTGCTTGCAGAGGAGCTGTCCTGTCCTGAAGAGAGACTCTTATTCTGGCCTTCTAAACATGCCAAGCCCGCAATGACAGGCTAGCGTGTCAAATAGCTCCCCTGGGCTCCGTGGCGGAAGCAGGGAAGCTGCTTGCTGATGTGTACCTGAGGGCCAGAGTGAGCCCTTTCTCAGCGATGGGTGTAGGGATGTGTGCTAACGTGTCTTTTCCTACGTACCTTTTGTTCTGATTGTCCTCATTTTCTCCTGTGCCTGTGTTCTCTTTTTGTGTTAACTAACCGGGCTTTCCTGGGGTTATGCCAGCCCCGAGAGAGGCCAGGCTCCCAAACAAGAAGCCCCAGCACGCTACCCCCTTTGCTATAATCACAATGTTTAATCACTCAACTTGCGCTGTAACCTGTGCTATTAAAGAAAAGACAGCAGTGCGAGCAGTTCGGGGTGGGCCCCCTTTGTGTCTCCCTTGGCCTTTGCTGGAAAACGCCCTAGTCTCAACACGTGCCATGTGTCTTTGTCTGATTGTCATTCTGCCTGCATGTCGTGTCATACTGGACTTGCTCTTCTCGCTGTCCTACAAGCCACATGCATAGTCCTAGGCAGGAAAATACAGCACATGTCGGAACAAGGAGCTAAAAGCTGTTACCCAGTGCCCGCGCCGTTCTGAAGTATAATAATGTACCATACACGTGTAAGGCAATAGGTGTAAATATGCTGTAGTTCTGTGCCTGGGAAGTTTCTAACCAGCTCTGTATGCGATTCAGAGACATTACAGTCCCATCATGTGAGCCATGGTCATTATAACCCGCTCCAAGGGACCACATGGGGAGAGTTTCAAAGGCACCTAACTCCCATTGACTTTGAAAGAGAGTTGGGCACCATGCTGCTGCCTGTGCTTCCAAAACTCTCCCCCATAGCTACAGAAGAGCAGACCAAAGAGTACGGGGGTTCCGTACTTATTAGGTTCTGGTGGGTGAATTCTGCTAGCCCCCTGACATTGAGTTTGCTTCATTGCGATGACTTCAGCTGTCTTGTGCATGTCATTAGTTACTATGCAGATGAAAATACACAGAACTGGACTCAGCCTTCCATCGTGCAATGATGTTTGGGCTATAATGCTGTCTGCTTTCGAGGGCCTGAAGCGGGTACATTTGCCAGAGCGCTAGACTGGGCCAGGAGCTGGAACTGGGAGTCTGCAAACCTCAGAAATGTTCTGCTTTTGCTGCCAGCCTACCCAGTGGGAGGGAGCTCAGAGAATCCCAGGGCTGGCAAACATTGAGCAAAGGGCTGACAACGCTCGGCCAGGCTTTCGAATGGCTTGGCTTGGCTTGAGCTTTGGGCAAGGGTTGGGAGCAGGGCGAGGTCCTACCAGCAGCTGACTCCATTTGTTCGTCTCTAGCTGTAATCACCATAGGTACGGTGGGGTGAAGTGAACAACCCCTCACACACACCACCACCATTTTGGTGTGCGACAGCAAAGATAGCCTGTGGCTTTCGCTTGCTGGGGTGCAGCTGAGAAGCACTAAACTCAGAGCATTGTTGCTGCTTTGGCCTGAGCTAACGACACATAAGTGTTGGCACAGGAGGAATCCCGTCTGGCTCTGCAGGGCTGCCTGAGGCCTGACGTGTTTTGCTGAACCGGCTCCTAAGTCAATACAGTTTAGTTTGTTTTAGCCAGGTGAGTTTATCCTCCTCCCCCTCAGGTTGCGGCTAGTTGTTTGGTTTCCTTGGCAGAGCTCGCCCAGAAAAGGATTAAAACAAATCAGCAGAAATCTAAGTCCCCAGAACACGAGAACAGTATCTCCGAGGGCAGTCTCAGGATCTCTGCGCAGTTCTGAGCCAGTGAGTGGGGATGGAGCCTGGAGAACCCTAGCAGCCCCCAGGCAGGCTCTGGCGTGGAATCCACGTCTTTCCCTCTGTCTCGCGGCACAGCGGACAGGTGGGGGGATTGAGGGGACAGATGATCTCGTGGGGAGGGAGTTGCAAGCGGGGGAAGGGTAGGAGGTTGCCGTGAGATTGCCCACCCTGAAATGGCAAAGGGATTCCCTGGCTGCGGGGGCTCTTCATTGAAGGGAAACAATAAAAAGACATGGATGGAATTGCGAACTGGGCAGTGGGTGGTTCTGTCAGAGCTCAGAATTCCCCGTCTGTAAAATCAGGTGTTAGGGGTGTGTCAGTGTGCATGGCACAGGCCGGGTTATCCGCAGCAAAGCACTGGTGGTGCTTGTTCAGTTGATCTGCTTTACCCATTGTCTCCTTTCGACCTGCACCACACGCTGCCCAGCGCCTCGCTCCTGGAGCAGCCGTAGCCTCCTCGCTCTGTACGCTGCAGGGGATGGACCCGTACTGCAGTTGCAGCAGGCTGTGAAGAGCACAGGCTGCCGGCCTGGGGCTGGCTATTGCAGGCCTCAGGGATGCTCCTTTCCCAGTATGGGAGTGGCAGATTTGCAGAGCTTATTGGCAGCCCTCCTGTCAGTCCCAGCGGGGTAGTGGATGGTAGCAGCCCCCATCCTTCACGGGGGAGGAGGAACATCGGCCCGACCTCTGGCTGCACCCTCAGCCTGGCTGGCAGCTAGGAAGACAAATGATGGGTGGCAGCGTGACGCCAGGGACTACTAACGCTGAGGGGGGCTTGTCTAGATCTGCTTCCCCTGCCCCACCTTGGGGGAGCCTCCTGCCTAGGGGGGCCCTTCCCTCCCTCACCTGAAATCAGGCCATGCCAAGCAGGGATCTCGGAGGCAGCTCATCCCCACACAGGCAGGTGCATGATCCCCCTGACTGAAAGGGCAGCCGCACCCACGGCTGCCCTGAGAGTGGAGCCGGTGTGGGGGTGTGATGTGAATGGGCCTGAAGCCCGCAGATGCACCCCTCCATGCCAGGCAGGGAGCACGCCCATGTTCCAACCGGCTCTGAGGGTGCCCGGCCATTGAACGGGGTGGCAGGAGGCTTAGGCTGACCTCTCTGCTGCGGGCTACAGCACAGGGCTGAGGTGAGTGACGGGTGAGCCCCTTTCTGACGCTGGCCCTAGCCCCACCTCTGGGACCGAGCGCTCTGCACCCTGCTCAGCCAGCAGCTGGGCTCAGGGGCCTGGCCTGGCACAATGGAAAATCCACTTGTTGAGGACAGGCCAGGCAGAGTCTAAACAGCCTTTTCCCCCATGGCTTCATCCCTTGCGCCTACGATCGGTAGGTGCCTGCAGCTCTCCTGGTCTCACTGCTCTGGGGCAGGATCCCTGCTGGAACTGACTGGTGGCAGCTCTCAGCCCTGGGACAGAGGGGCTTGGCAGGGGGGAGCGGTCAGGGAAACCCTACAAGGCTTTGTTATACTCTCCCCCTTCCAACAGCCCCGGCCTGAGGGTGCTGGGGCTCTGAGAGGAGCTCAGCGAAGACACCCCCGGCAGAACAGCTGTTCCCCCAGGCAGCGCAGTGCCCCAGGGAATGGCCAGACCACTGGGTTCACAAGACAGCTGCCGGGGAGCAGCGGACCGGGCAAGGGCAGAGAGTCAGCCCCCTCTTCGCCTGTTCTGACACTGATTGGGGCTTCTCCTTCCACTGGACCGTGGCAAGGAGAGGGCTTCCTGGCCTTTGTCTGCCAGCCTGTGTGCTGGCCTGTCCCCCACGCCAGGGGCTGCCACCAGAGAGGCTGGGGTGGCTGCAGAGCCAGTGGCCTCCCACTGCACCATTGCATTGGAGTCCCAGAGGAGAGGGTTGGGGCTCCAGGGAAGCAGCGGGGGTTGCCCCCACAAACACACTACTCTCATCCAACCTAGGCAGTGTGAGGAAATGGTGGAGCCCTCCTCTGGCTCCTTTTCCCCAGGCTCGATGTGACTGTTTTCCCTCTGCCCACAGAGCTGGCGGTGGCTCAGTGCACACAGCGCCCTGTCGACATCGTCTTCCTGCTGGATGGCTCGGAACGAACTGGCGAGGTGAACTTCCGCAGGGCCCACCACTTTGTGGAGGAGGTGTCCAACCGCCTCACGCTGGCCAGGGGTGACAACGACAACATGAATGCGCGGATCGCCCTCCTGCAGTATGGCAGCGAAAGAGAGCAGGAGGTGATCTTCCCCCTGACATACAACATGACCTACATCTCAGAGGCCCTGTCCAATATCAAGTACCTGGACTCCTCCTCCAACATCGGCTCGGCCATCATCCATGCCATCAACAACATCGTCATCAACCCGCAGAACCAGCAGAGGGCTGCCCGGCGCAATGCCGAGCTCTCCTTCGTCTTCATCACCGACGGCATCACGGGCAGCAAGAATCTCAATGAGGCCATCAACTCCATGAAGAAGCAGGACGTCATGCCCACAGTGGTGGCCCTGGGGAGTGATGTGAACATGGATGTCCTGCTGAAGATTGGCCTAGGGGACCGAGCTGCCATCTTCCGGGAGAAGGACTATGTCAGCCTCTCCCAACCCGGCTTCTTCGACAGGTTCATTAGGTGGATATGTTAGTTCAGGAGAATGCGCACGTTCTCCGTCGCCAATACACACACCCATGATATTCCTTGGTTTGTTTTGTTCTCTTGCCACTCTATGGCTGTAAGCAGGCCCAGAGCGGTGGGTACAAACTGCCCTCTGGACTGTCTCTTTTTTAACCAAAGTTTGAAGCTGATTTTTTTTTTTATTATTTTCATGATGAACAACAATGTCACTCACGTTAATGGTGCTAATTATAACCAAGATCAAAGAAGTATTCAGAGCCATACCATGTCATTTGTCATGCCCTAAGCAAACTAAACGCTCCGTTAGGGTGTGTGCTGTGATCCTATGGGTGCTAAACAGCGGGGCAGCAAAACTTTCCAATTCAGCAGGAAGAAGAATCATCTCTGGCATCCAAGAACGTGTCCAGCCACCCGCCCCACAGCCCCTCTCCCCCCACCTTCCCAAGCATTCCTAGGCGGAGCTTGCATCGTGCTGGGGGCAGTACATCCCCACTGCTGTTGCTGACAGGATCAAGCTCAATGGCTTCTAAGTGGGCCTGTGCACTGAGCTTGGACCTCAGGTTTATTCATAGTTAAAAAGAGTAGAAGAAAAATAATTGGATCCTTCATTGTCCTAGTGGCATTCCCAGGCTTTGACGTGTTCCATGGGTGAGCACCTTCTCTTCCCGCTCACCTCTCCCCCTGCCCTTGCTGAGGGGCTTCGGGGGTACATTGCCTCTGGTACATCATGGTATGTCTCGATGTGACCAGCAAAGTGCACTTCCATTGCATTGTTACCTGTTCATACCAGGGGTTACCTGTCCCCCTCCTTAGCAATGATGGGTTGGTCTGTTAGCCCAAGTTCTGAACCATTCCTTATGCTCCCATATGACCCATTCACCACTACATCTGCCTTGCATTTCACTGGCCTCCTGCATCCAGACTGTTGTGCAACTCTCCTTGTCTTGCTTCTTTCTGCTACCATCACCCATCTCTCCTGAGTGCCTGTGCATTTATCACCTCATGGGGAGGACCAGCGTGCAGGCTGGGTGGCAGCACCCAGCCAGGCTCCTGACGGGGCAGTCTGAGCTGGAGCGCACCGAAGGGTGTGCATGTGAAACCAGGAAATTGCAGCTTAGAGCACACATGCGACTGGGGTCGCCTGAATGACATCCAGCCCTGGACTCAGCTTGTGCTCTGCAAAATAAATCAATAAATAAACTACCCCACCCTAAAACTATTGTGTGGTGTGTGTGTGTGTGTGTGTGTGTGTGTGTGTGCATGGTGCACCTGGGAAATGAACTCAGGTTCCACCTGGTGTCAATTGGGGCATCTCAAGTGGAGTCAAAGGGCCAGATCCCCCATGCTGATGCAAATCACCGTCACACAACTGAAGTCCCATGCCCTATAACTCCTGAGTGAGTCCCAGCAGCACTAGGGGGCAAGGGTTATAGATTCATAGACTTTAAGGTCAGAAGGGACCATTATGATCATCTAGTCTGACCTCCTGCACAATGCAGGCCACAGAATCTCACCCACCCACTCCTGTAACAAACCCCTAATCTATGTCTGAGTTATTGAAGTCCTCAAATTGTGATTTGAAGACCTCAAGCTGCAGAGAATCCCCCAGCAAGTGACCTGTGCCCCATGCTGCAGAGGAAGGCTGGGGAGGGAACTGGAGGGTTTCCAGGAGCTGCAGTTCCCAGCATGCCTCTGCCAATCTGCCCTGGAGGAAAATTCCTTCCTGACCCCAAATATGGCGATCAGTTAAACCCTGAGCATGTGGGCAAGACTCACCAGCCAGCACCCAGGAAAGAATTCTCTGTAGCAACTCAGATCCCAACCCATCTAACATCCCATCACAGACCACTGGGCATACTTACTTTCTAAGAAGCCTCTGTTCCATAGGACCTTTGTGCTGTGGCGAGACCAATAAGGAAGATAATGTCAGTGACCCCTCCCTAGCCATTATAGCATGTTAGTCCTGGCTGGACAGAGCCAAAAGGGGCAGGGATTTCACTGGGGACACTCTCCACCAACCTAGGAGATTATTGTACTTGCAGAGAATTGAAGGGACTGTCTATGTCATTCCATGACTCTGCCCACCCAGCACCTCATGGGGATTGGCTACCTCATTCCATAGTGACCCTGAATGCCCAGCCACCTATGTATAGACTGGGGGAGCTGAGGAGCAGACTACATTTCCATAGACACGCCTATTTTTCCAGTGTGCTCAGCAGACAGCCCTGCTTTGTCAATGTGATCAAGTTTGGATGTTTTGGGTTAAATGTCATGTAATTCTTGGAGGTGGGGTGATGAAATGTTGTTCTCCTTATTGTATGAGTCACGTGCAGCAGAACGTAGCATATCCTGATTACTTCTATGGGAATTCTGCGCCACTGCGCCATGCAGAATTTTGCAGAAATCAATGTTGGGTGAGCAGAATTTCCTTTTCCCCCCACAGAAATGGGCTGCAGAGAAGTTGGCTGCCACTAGGGGCCATTGGACCCTCAGAGCCCATCTCACAAATACAGGACAAAGCCGGGGGGATGGGGAGGGAACTGGAGGGTTCCCAGGAGCTGCAGTTCCCAGCATGCCCTGAAGGAAGGAGAGGGTGGTGAACAGGAAATCCAGCTTCAGGCTGTTTCTCCCTGTGGATCTCTGGGCTCTGGTGTGTGTCTAGGCCAGCGGGCTATGGGGGCCGCGGCTGGGCTAGGGGGAAGGGAGTTGTGAGTGTCTGGGCTATGGGGGCCGTGGCTGAGCTCTGGGGACTCACTGGGCTGGATGAAGCACCACTTTCAAGCTACATCTCCTTATCTGCCCCTGGGCTCCATGGACTGGGTCAAGCAGCACTTTCAAGCTGTTACCCTTATGTGTCCCAGATTCAGCACGTCTCCATCCCCAATCTCACATCACAATTGTACTGGCAGTAACCTACCTGGTGAGCAAACCCCACAGTATAGTGGGTGCTGCAGGGATCTGTAGCTTAGGTAAAAGAAGCGTTGCTGCAGAGTGAATGGGGGGAAATAAAAACACAAAAGAGTAAAGTTCAGCAAGACAGAGAGAAGCAACCAACTTAACCATAAAAGTTATTTATTGAATAATAGTGATAACTACATAAGGAGGGCTAGACCAATATAACCTACATTATTACAGGTTAATACCTAAGGTAGAAAGGAAAAGAGAGAGAGAGAGAAAGAGAAGGGGGATCTCACCGTTCCCTGAAGCTTGAACTAGTTGGGGTTCCCACGTGATGGTGGTAGCTCAGGGTCCTGAGGGCAGGAGACAGGCAAAGCCCCCAGCACGATCAGTCAGGAGAATATGGAGTCCCAGTGGAACTGATGTGTAAGCAGAGTCAGGATGAGCTCTACCCTGACATCTGGTGGTGAATTATGGAGAGTGTGGAAAGGAATTTCAGGTATTTGCATTGGCACACCCACCCTGCCCACGGCAGCCTGGGATGGTTATTTTGACAGCTCTGGGATCCCCAATTTTTTTGTTATTGGGGCAGGAGGAATAAAATGATGTCACCCTGATTATGTGAATGAGGAACTATGAGACTGCTTTATGCCAGAGATGTCTCAACATCAATTAAGTAGCACTTGCTAGACAAGGGACATGGACGCCAAAACCCAGTGAAATGAGAGAGCTTGGGGTTTGGTGTGCTTGTCTGCCCCTGGTATGGGGTCCCCTTTGAGGGCCTGGAACACCAATTGCACGGCCTCCTCTCTCCACTGTTGAAGAGCAGAGCTAATTTTGATTCCATTAGGAATCCATCTAGAGGCTGCTGAGCTGAATTTGTGTTGTGCTAATGGAGCACCAGCACCGGGGCTCCCCTACTACAAGCTGAAATCACTAAAAGAGCTAAGCTTACTGAGCTGAGATCACTGAGTGCTGTGTTAACTAGTGTGGGAACCTGAAGATCTCTTGCTAAGCAGCTGGCAGAGTGGAGCAGTTTGCAGCATGTTGGAGCAGCCCATGGAGCAGTGAGTGGAGTGGTTTGCGGGGATGGCTGGAGCGGCACAGCTGGTGTATTGGAGCCGGTTGTGGTGAAGGCTGCAGCAGAACTCCACGGAGAGGCGGAGCAGTTGGCCCTGGCCCATGTAAGGTGCCCCTTAACACCCTGTGTGTGCCCCCCCCATTTCCACCCAGGCTGGAGGGGTAAAACTCTGCAGATTTTGAACTCTGGGATGGCACTGACCAGAGACAGAGACTTTTGGGTTGTTGGACTTTGGGGTGATTGGACTTAAGACCCTAAGGGGGAAAGGACAGAGCCGAATGTACTTGGAGGTGGGGATTTTTTTTGCTTATGGTTTGTGTATAGTCCTGTTTGTGGTGTCTCTCCAACGTGATGCCGCATTGTTTCCCTCCTTTATTAAAAGAATTTTGCTACACTCAGACTCCGTGTATGCGAGAGGGGAAGTATTGCCTCCTAGAGGTGCCGGTGGGGGGGAGGGGAGGGGGTGATATGTAATTGTCCCAGGTCACTGGGTGGGGGCTCGAGCTGGTTTTGCATTGTGGTGTTGAAACGGAGCCGCTGGATGCTGAACCCGGCCCTTGTTGCTGCCAACTCAGAGGGGCAGAAGGGTTACAGATGCATAGTTTGGATCTAAGCATCAGAAGAACTGACTGGAGGGTGAGTAGGGATTTTTGTCGCGAAAATACAATGGTGTTCAAGGGAGAACATTAGATTTGTTTAGAGGTAAGCTGATGACTCAAGGGTTTTCTTTAGGCTAGACAATAGGAGCTGATCACTCTTGGCTATGGGTGGTGTTTTCTTCCAGGGAGCTCATGACACAACTAGGTTGCTTCAGTATTTTGGATATCAATCAAGGATTCATTACTAGAATTGGTCTGATAACTGCTGAGCTGGGTGTGGGCAGGTGTAGGTTCATTAACATCTGGAGCAGAGATTCCCATGATGCAGTGCTTCCCTGCTTTTCTGGTCCTAGAGTTCAGTGCGGTTCTCTGTTCTCAGGGGCGGCTCCAGGCACCAGCACGCCAAGCGCATGCCTGGGGCGGCAAGCCACGGGGGGCATTCTGCCAGTCGCCGCCAGGGTGGCAGGCAGGCTGCCTTCGGCGGCTTGCCTGCGGAGGGTCCACCGGTCCCGTGGCTTCGGCGGACCTCCCTCAGGCTGCCGCTGAATTCGCGGGACCAGGGACCTCCCGCAGGCAAGCCGCAGAAGGCAGCCTGCCTGCCGTGCTTGGGGCGGCAAAATACCTAGAGCCGCCCCTGTCTGTTCTCCATTCTGTATGCAAATTGAGATGTCTCCCTGTCCCATCTTTCATGCAGATGAGGCTAGTGGAGTCGTCTCTGCTCTCCATTCTGTATTCTAATGGGGATGTCTTAATCTTGTCACCCTTGTCAGGAGGGGTCTAGGTGTGTCTCCCAACACCCTTCACTGCTCTCTGCAAGTTTTTTCCTCCCATGGGTTTTGATTTAAGCAGAGGCTGTGGGGGAGGGGTGTCTTTCATGAGTCAGGCTGGATACTGCATCCTGGTTCCCCAAGAACACAGAGCTGACTGGTATTGGGGGGAGTGTCTGGGCTTGGGGGCGGGGGGCTGTGGCTGGGCTCTGGGAAGGAGGGAGAGTGACTGTGGCTGGACTCTGGTGGGGAAGGGGGCGGAGAAACAGGAAGTGGGCTGTTGGGGTTTCTTTAACTCTCTACTCCTGAGGAATATTTGTGTGTGTCTGCATTGTTACAGACACACTTGCAGACAGGTATTTTGAAATAAATTACCAAAATAATAGAAACTGGCGTGATTATGTAAAGTTATTTTGACAAATAAAAATTTGCAGAACTTTAAGATATCGTGCAGACATTTTAATGTTTTGGTGCAGAATCCCCCCAGGCAGGAGTAAGCCTGATTGACAGGCCACCCTCCTCGCTAAGCGAGGGGTAGTGAAGTAACTCCCAAGTCATGGGCAGATAGGGTGGAGTCAGGTGTTTCTGGGGCAAGAGGAGGAAGGACTTTGTTTAAGGGTCCTAGATTTCATTTGACCCTCTCCCTCCAGCGATTAAAGATGAAGCTGCATAGACCCAACAGAGAGTCCTTGTCCCTTCTCAGTGACCACTAGACTTGAAATCACTGAGCCTTAGACCTTGGGAGGGGCGGGAGCACTGGGGAGCAGACACAGCAGCAGTGAGGCCCCCACCCCGCTTAAATCACTGTTTGTTGTGCCAGACTCGGGCTTGCGCATGGGGAAGAACTGCCTTGTAGAGGTGACCGGGGCGGTGTGCAGTTTTCCCAGCTGTCTGGCTCGGGGCTCACGCCGGTTCTGGTGAGCATTGTGAAGAGGAACCCCCCAAGCTGGCCCTGGTGACTGCTGCTATCACCTGGCAGAGGGGCTACATAAGAGGGGAAATCTCTTCAATGACAGAGGGGAAACGAGCCAGGTCATGAGCTTAAAATGCTTCCAGTCAGAAAGTGAACAAACCAAACAGAAGAGAATCACTAGCCACACGGTTACATGAGGTTCATTTAGAAGAAGAAGCAAAGGGCAGCAGAAGAGTGAACTGGAGCGAACTAATAGACGTTCTTAAATTGTATTTGGCTTCTGCTGCTGCTGTGCCACACATGTGAGCCAGGCCAGTGGGAGGCGCTTTCTTAATCCGAGTCAGAACTGCTGCTGGATCCACTTCCATGCTGAAAGGGACAAGGATTGACGTGTATTAGATACCGTGAGAATAGCCCTCTCCCACAGCTGTCTGCATTCACAGCAGTTACCGTCCCACAGCCTGTCTCAGAAGATGGGAGCTGGCCCTGCTGCCAGGCCAGTTACACTCTGGCTGCTCCCCTGTCACCTGTATGTGGTGCCCTCCACTTCCTGACCCAGACTTTGGCATCATTTTCCGGTGGCTCCTCGGAGGAATCAGTGATGCCCTGGCCAATACAAACCCTAATCCGGAATCCAGGGACCTGGTCAAAACAGCCGACTCTTAAGGGTAAGGAAAATATTTTGTGGCAAATTGCCGGCATTATTATGATGGGTCTCGCGCTTTCTCTTCTTTGGGGGGGCGGGTTCAGGGCACCATTTCTTGCCCCTGAATTGGAATATTAACTGCCCCACTAGTGTCCTAGAGGAGGGGAGTGGAGAGGGAGGGACCTGGGCCCGCCCTCTACTCCAGGTCCCAGCCCAGGGGCCCTGAGGATAGTGGTGAACCACTGGAAATGACACTTCCTTCCCTTGGGCCACTTCCCTCTCCTGCCCTTCAGCTTGTGGGGGGGCTGCCTGCTCTCCCTCTGCACAAGCCAGGTGCCCCTTTACGTAGGGTCTTGGACTTCTTAGCCCACCGCAGCACTTCTCCAAACTGTCCTCTGCTTCCCTTCAAACTGTTCTCTGCTCCAACACCAATCCTCTCTGCTCCAACTCCTCCCAACTCTTCTCTGCTCCAACACCAATCCTCTCTGCTCCAACTCCTCCCAACTCTTCTCTGCTCGAGCACCAATCCTCTCTGCTCCAACTCCTCCCAACTCTTCTCTGCTCGAGCACCAATCCTCTCTGCTCCAACTCCTCCCAACTGTTCTCTGCTCCAACACCAATCCTCTCTGCTCCAACTCCTCCCAACTGTTCTCTGCTCCAACACCAATCCTCTCTGCTCCAACTCCTCCCAACTCTTCTCTGCTCCAACACCAATCCTCTCTGCTCCAACTCCTCCCAACTGTTCTCTGCTCCAACACCAGTCGTCTCTGCTCCAACTCCTCCCAACTCTTCTCTGCTCCAACACCAATCCTCTCTGCTCCAACTCCTCCCAACTCTTCTCTGCTCGAGCACCAATCCTCTCTGCTCCAACTCCTCCCAACTGTTCTCTGCTCCAACACCAATCCTCTCTGCTCCAACTCCTCCCAACTGTTCTCTGCTCCAACACCAATCGTCTCTGCTCCAACTCCTCCCAACTCTTCTCTGCTCCAACACCAATCCTCTCTGCTCCAACTCCTCCCAACTCTTCTCTGCTCCAGCACCAATCCTCTCTGCTCCAACTCCTCCCAACTCTTCTCTGCTCCAACACCAATCCTCTCTGCTCCAACTCCTCCCAATTGTTCTCTGCTCCAACACTAATCCTCTCCGCTCCAACTCCCACACTGTCTGATTGAAGCAGGGGATTTTATCAGGTGACTGACTGACTGCAGATGCTCTATTTGGCTTCAGGTGCTCTAATTAAACTATAGCAAGCCTTATTCCCTCTACAGGGAATAAGGCTCCCTTCTAACCCTCTCCTGCTGCCCCCTGGCCATGCTGTATCACAATTTCCAGGGACTGGTGTAATGTCCCCTGGCTGCAGGGAGCGGAGAAGGTGGGTTCTCATGTCCCCACAGCCCCACGTACGGGTTGGGAGCAGAGCAGTCCCTAGCCCAGCTAGGCCTTGGGCTGTGGGCCCTGCGCAGCGTCCCAGCACAGAGCTGCCGCTAATGGTGCATCTTCTGCAACGTGGCCCCCATGACCCAATGACCAGGGCTCCGTACCTTGTGTCCATGGCGACCATGGCCATGCTTCTAATGCTTGTGATGATAACACCCCGGAGGTGGAGGGCATCCAGGTCCATGCGGGTGTCCGTGCGGGTGGGGTCCATGCGGGTGTCCATGACGGTAGTGTGCATGAGGGTGGGGTCTGATGAGATAGCGAGGGGGAGGAGGACAGACAACAGTGTTGCAAGGACGCATGCAAGGCCCAGGGTGAGCTGGTCTGTGGGGAGGGTAGCAATGCCCTGCATTCAGTGGTGGTGTCCCACAAGGTGCTCCTGCCAGACAAAGGGAAAGCAGAGGCGACGTGTTAGAGCCCATGGCAAGGCCCCTTCACCCATCCGCCTCCCAGGGGTTCCCTGATGTGCGGGCAATGCTGACACTTGTGTAACCCACACACCTTCTGGGTGTGGTCAGGGCCGGCTCCAGACCCCAGCGCGCCAAGCGCGCGCTTGGGGCGGCATTTTGCCGGGAGGGCGGCAGGCGGCTCCGGTGGACCTCCCGCAGACGTGCCTGCGGATGCTCCACCGGAACTGCGGGACCAGCGGACCCTCCGCAGACACGTCTGCAAGAGGTCCCCCAGAGACACGGGACCGGCGACCGCCAGCGCACCCCCTGCGGCGTGCCGCCGTGCTTGGGGTGGCGGAATTCCTAGAGCCACTCCTGGGTGTGGTGTTCCCTCCAGCTGGTTGCACTGAGATCACTTAGAGAGAGTTAAATGAGTCTGTTCTACAGCCTGAGCTAAGAGCCAGTCAGCTTTTAGCTCATGCAGTAGAGGTTCGTGCATTTAGCTCCAGAGGTCCCAGGATCAATCCTGCCCGTCGCTGACCGGGGTCTTTCGGTGTTACATTAGCAGCAGGGAACCCCCAAGGTGACACCCCCTGGCACGGTGTATTCGAAGGGAAATGGCCCCAGGAAGGCAGGGTACAATGACCCAGTCCATGGTGCAGTCGCTTCAGCCAGACGGCTGGCGCTGAGTAGGGCATTGCCTGATTTCAGTGGCCTGCCAGCTCCAGAGTAAGTGGGCTGGGGGAGGCGAGGAGGCAGCATGGGGCCAGTAACCAGGCCATGGACACTACACATGTACATGTCCACACGTCACGCTCCGGGAGGGCTGGGTGCTGCAGTCCTTACACGGGCAAATCTCCCAGAGACAGCCCTGCTGTCTGGCTCCCAGCCAATCCCCGCTTTAGCCATAGCCCCATACAGAGAGCCCTGAAACCCGTCTGGGTCCCCGTAGAACAGAGGAACTGGCCTTAGCCTGAGGCCCAGGAAACAGCCCTCGAGTTCCCCAGCTTTAAGCAAAGCAGCTGGAAACAGCCCGTCCCGGCTCCCCCCAGCAGGCCGGCCTGTGCTGAGCCAGGGTCTCACCTGCATTCGGACACCACATGCCGGGGGGGTTCATCAGCACCTGCAAGGGAAGGAGAGTCCTGGTCAGACGGTTTCTCCCCCCCCCCCCGCCCTCCATTCACCTGCCTCACGCCCCTGCAGCCGCTCTCTGCACCAGTGCAGCAAACCAGGGAAAAGCGCCATCAGCAGGGAGGCAGAACAGTCCCGACCTGCAGCCTGCGCCCCCTGCACTGCCCCATCCCTGGGCAGTAGGGAGTGAGCGGGCCCTGCCCCCCCAGCACAGGGAAGGGGCTCAGGTTCTGCTGGCCCTTGCCCACGCCCTCCAGAGAGCCAAGCCGTGGCCAGAGGAGGCAGGTGCAGGGCACAGAGCCAGCAGCAGAGCCCTGCCCAGGCTATTGCCTGTCTCCTCTGGGCCAGTGGGCGGCCAGCCAAGGGTTAGCGCAGCTCCTCGGGGCTCCGACCAGCTCCGCTGTCCCTCCCGCATGGGGCTGGGGCAGGCGCCAGTGCACTCCAGCTCCCCCTACCCGCACGACGAGGGGAGGTGCTGCCAGTGTGCGATGGCACCGCACACACACGCCCTGCTCCAGCCGGCTGCCAGCCTGGGCTCCCGTCCTGTCTCTGCCACAAGCTGCTGGGTGACCTTGGGCACTTCCCCTGCCACCTTGGTCTGCCTTGGCAGCCGCTCTTAGAGCAGGGCCTGTCCCAGTGTGTGTGCAGCACCCAGCACCACGGACTCCTCTGCTCAGCCTCGAGGGGCTGCTGCACTACACAGCGCCAGGAACAGGAACCCACAGGGCCAGCTGCAAACCCACACGAAACCCACAGGGCCGCTGCGCCCACGGCCCCCTCCCCCGGCAAAACTGCCATTGGCCCCAAAGGGATCGAACACATGAGCTGAGGGAATAAAGAGAAGGTGGCAGATGGCACGTGAGTTCCACCAGTTTTTGTTTAAGCCCCTCTGTGCGTGCAGCTGCCTTTGAGCTCAGTAGCTGTGGCACGTACGGATCTCGCCTACAGCTCAGCAAAGTGTTTCAGCCGAAACTGGTTTTCCATTGAAAAATGCAGATTCCAGTTGATGGAAACATTGGTGAATTTGTCGATTCCGACTAATTGTTCCCAATTAAAATCATATTTTGGAAATGTCGAGACGGTTCATTGGACCCTGCGCCAAACAAAAGCTCCGTTGATCTGCACGGACAAGGGGAAGGAGGTGCTGGTCAGCAACATGAGGTGGGTGGTGTCCCCTTGTGCCCAGTAGTGCCTGGGGCAGTGCCCCACCTGGGAGGGGAGAGACCTGGTACAAACCCATGACAAATGCAGGGCTCCCAGCTGGGGACCCCAACCACGGGGCTAGGGACACAAAGGGGGCAGCGCCAACACCTCGGCGGCATGAATGGCATCTAGGTGCCCCCCTGTCCCAATTGCCTTTGCTTTTATTAACAACACCCCGAAATCAAACAACTATTTTATTTGCCCCAAAATAAAAAAAATTCCCCCCGCCCCCACCCCCGCCCTTTGCTAAAAACAGCAACTTCCAAATTCCAAACTCCCGGTACAATTAGCACTTTACTGCCTTCTTTGTCTGAATCATCACATTATATCATTGGATCAGGTGCCTGCACCCTCACACATACCCCCACATACCCTCCCCACACCCACTCACAGACTCCCACACACAAACACACCCCCAGACGCACACAGTCACAGCACGGTTGGGGAAAGTGCTGCAAGGAGCAATACTATTTCAAGCCTAGCAAGCAGCCTATAGCTACTAAACAAAACTGCCTACGATACCAGCACGAGACGGTGACACAGACGCCGCTCCTTGTGGCCGCTCTCTCCGGTCTGGCTAAAATGTGCTGACAGAACAGACCACAAGTCCCTTAAATACGCTCCCCCCTGCCCCCCGCGCCCATCGTCGGCTGAGTCAGTGAGCAGGCGGGGGGCAGAGCACCGGAGATGCTGTGGGCCGGGCTGAGTGCAATAAAGCTGCGTAACTGGCTTCTCACCTCTTGCCTCCCTTGTTGCCAGGCCCTGGCGCTGTGTACAAACATGAACTGCACACCCAGGTGAAGTGCGAAGGTCACATTGGGCTTGGCGCAGAGGCTGGAAGGGTGGGGTGGTGCCTTCCTCTCACAGTTCAGCTGTGATTAACGATCAGCTGAGTGACATGAATCAGACTTATTGCGATTGCTCTTGGGCATGGGCCTTTCCCGTGCCCTCGCTGCCATCAGTGCCAACCCCCATGACTGCCATGGGCATAGGCCTGGACCTTGGGGGCAGGCTCTCCTTTCTGCTCTGGCCCCCTAACCTGGCATGAAGGGCTGGTAAATCCAGCAGGCCCATGCCCCATTGAGCACTCCAGCACAGGGGTTTCCTCAGGAGGCTGAGCACAGGCAGGATGGCCCTAGACTGGCCCCTTCCAGGCCCACTATCTCGGGAGAGGATGGGTGTGGCCCGAGGTTGCTGTGCTCTTGCTGTTCCTCGTTGCTGCCTTGCCCCTGAGATGAGCATAGGTTACAGCAGCCCTGAGGCTGCTCTAATCATGCCAGCAGCCAGTGCAATCACAGCCACATGAAGGCATGTGCAAGCCACCTTGGGCCACCTGCCGGCCCTGCACTGAGCACAGCTTGGGCAGAACAGAGACTCAGGCTGGAGTCTCCACACGCCTGCTGTGTCAGATGTTGGCTGCGCATGTACTCGCTCTGCAGCTGCACTGGCTCTGGCCAGATAACCCAGAGCGCAGGCTCCGATCAAACTGCCCAAGAGCCACAGTCCCATTAGTAGCAAAGGCAGCCGTCCAGGTTCATTGGCACTGCAACACGGGACTCACGCTCCAGATCAGTGTGTAGTTACACTAGCACATGTACGCGTGACAATGGACCACCTCAGTCTGTGGTGGGACTGTCCACTGCCCCCTCAGCTGGCCAAAGACATTCCCCCAAGACCCCTCTTCATACAAACAAGTGACGTATTTCCCCCCACTGTAGCTAGTTACCACCCTCTGACACAGTTAGCTACCAGCCTCTACCTTGTACATGTTGGTTTGATCAAAACATCTCAATCCATCCCCCATCTTCCTGCCCGTCTCCTCAGGGGAGGTTACTGTGTCCCTGTTAGCTCTGGGGAATGTGTTGGTAGTAGGGGTACCTACTTTCCAGTCGCACAAAACCAAACACCCTAGTGCTGCCCCCTCCCTGAGGCCCTACCCCCCGCTCACTACATTCCCCCTCCCTCGGTGGCTTGCTCTCCCCCACCCTCACTCATTTTCACTGGGCTGCGGCAGGGGCTTGGGGGTGCAGGAGGGGGCTCCAGGTTTGGGGCGTTCAGGGCTGCGGCAGGAGGGTTGGATCTAGGGGTGGGGGGCAGGGGCTTACCTCGGCCGGCTCCCGGTCAGTGGCACAGGAGGGCTAAGGAAGGCTGCCTTCATGCCCTGGCAACCTGCTGTGTCCTGGAAGCAGCCAGCTGGTCCAGCTCCAAGGCGTTGGGGACGGGGCAGGGTTAGGGTTAGGGTCCGCGCACGGCTCTCGCCCACAGTCACTGCCCTCCCAGCTCCCATTGGCTGGTTCGGCGGAGCCAGTGCTCGGGGTGGGGGCAGCATGCGGAGTTCTATGCCCCCCACACACACCTAGGAGCTGGACCTATTGGTCACTTTCGGGGTGTAGCATGGTGCCAGGACAGGCAGGGACTAGTCGACCTTAGCCCGACAGCACCGCCAACCGGACTTTTAACAGCCCTGTCGGTGGTGCTGACCGGAGCCACCAGGTCCCTTTTCGCCGGGGCATTCTTTGCAAAAACCGGACTCCTGGTTGGTAGCAGGGTGTTCTGGTCCCACACTTCTGAAATGCGTTTGTGTGAATGTCCTGTGCCTAGAACTTCTCATGAATGTGTGTTTTTGCAATACCAGCCCTCTTCTTGCCAGGTTCTGTGAGCTTGCGTGCGGGCAGTACGACGATGGCCTTCGCCCGCCAGCAGAGTTGGGAGTGGGGGAGCAGACAGAGCCCAGCTCCTCCGGGCAGCCCCACCCCTCTGTGACACTGTTCGGAAAATGTGGGACACTTTGTGCTATTGCTGATACCAATGTTATAAAATTGCAATGAGTCTGACCAGATATGCCATGTGAGGTATCTGCAAAAATGTTATAATTTGCCAAGTATGAGAATCTTGTTTATATGTTCATATCACCTTAGTATTATGAGTTATAGGGATGTGGGGTATATCTGAATTTCCAACTTGTGCTGTTTCTGGGTGACACCCCCAGACAGACTGGCATCAGCACCGCCTAGCCTGTTCGATGGCCCATCAGCGGTCATCAGCTGTACGATGAACCCCTTGAAAGGAACCAGGGAAGACACCTTATGAGTCAGCAAGACGTGGTATGCCTGTGCACAGAAAACTCTAAGGCTTTTCCATGCCACATGCTGGGCAGCTTGTGTTTGGGACAAAGGAAGTACAAGCCACATAGCAAAGGATATAAAAGGCAGCTGCATAGTCCTCATTTTGTCTTCATTTCTGCTTCTTACCTCTGGAGTAACTCTTCTACAAACCAAAGCTCTGAACAAAGGATTCAATGACCCATCCAAGCTGTGGATGTGTTCCAGAGGGACTTTCAAGCCAGCAAACCCACCAATACTGCTAAGAACCTGATATATGGACTCTGAAGTTTTTGCATGTATGCTTTACCATTTCACATCTCCCTTCCTGTTCTTGCTTTTGTCTTTATAATAATACCAGGTCTTGCAGGTTCACACAACAGGACCCATCAGTTAGGTCCCTCTTGGGGGGAGGGGGTTGCAGGGAGGCCAGAGCCCCGTTGGGAGGCCAGAGCCCCATCTGGGCTCCCCTCCATTTCCTCAGCCAGCTCCAAACTGAAACTCCCTCCAGCCATCTCACTCAGCCTCCCCCCGGCTCCTCCCCCACCCTTTGTCCAGTTTCCCAGGCAGTGGTGTCACCTGGCCTCCAACCCCCTTCCTGGGTTCTCATGTTATGTGCTCAGGTATCCTCCCTCAAGGAAACTCTCCCATCCCCCAATGCAGAACAGTCCCAGCAAAACTCCTCTGCAACCTTCCCAGGTCAATACTCCCACCCAGTATTCAAAGAACTCATTAAGAACAGTCCCAGGTCGTCACAGGGCTCACGCCGGTTCTGGTGAGCATTGTGAAGAGGAACCCCCCAACATGGCCCTGGTGGCTGCTGCTATCACCTGGCAGAGGGGCTACATAAGAGGGGGAATCTCTTCAGTGACGTGGGGAAACGAGCCAGGTCATGAGCTTAAAATGCTTCCAGTCAGAAACTGAACAAACCAAACAGAAGAGAATCACTAGTCACACGGTTGCAGGAGGTTCATTTAGAAGAGGAAGCAAAGGGCAGCAGAAGAGTGAACTGGAGAGAACTAACAGACGTTCTTAAATTGTATTTGGTTTCTGCTGCTGCTGTGCCACAGATGTGAGCCAGGCCAGTGGGAGGCGCTTTCTTAATCCGAGTCAGAACTGCTGCTGGATCCACTTCCATGCTGAAAGGGACAAGGATTGACGTGTATTAGATACCGTGAGAATAGCCCTCTCCCACAGCTGTCTGCATTCACAGCAGTTACCATCCCACAGCCTGTCTCAGAAGATGGGAGCTGGCCCTGCTGCCGGGCCAGTTACACTCCGGCTGCTCCTGTGTCACCTGTACGTGGTGCCCTCCACTTCCTGACCCAGACTTTGGCATCATTTTCCGGTGGCTCCTCGGAGGGACGGCCGGGGCTAGTAACTGGTTTCTCTGCTCGCCCGTAGCAGACAGCGCTAGGGAGTCTGATGCCAGCTCTCCTAGCCAGGCCTGCAGCAGGCATGGGGTGGGGTGGGGGCAGGACTGCTCAGGCACTGAGGAATAGGCAGGGGTGTGAAGGTGGAAGGTCCGACCTTTGAGAGAAGCACAAGCCCACGAGCTCCCCTTCAGGAACAGCCCTGGCAGGCTTGGGGACACTCCCGGCCAGGCCTAGCCAGCAGGAAGGAGGCAGGAGGGCTGCAGCCCTGGCTCCCGAGCATGCCCAGTGTGATGAGAAGGCCCTGGGCACAGAGAAAGCAGTGGCCAGGCCCAGTTGGCAGACGGGCACCTCACAACACTAAACAACGAGCCCACTGCACACTATTTGTTACCAGCCAGGAGGCTGCTTCCCCTTGGAAAGGAATCGCTCCGGCAGAGACAGGTTGTGCAGGGAGACACTGAAACAGCCTGACCTGCAACCCCTGACACTGCGGGGGGGAGGCTGGGCTTTGAGTCCAGTTCTCAGCCCCGAACCTCTGCACCCCCCATGCTGCTGGGCTTCTCTACACTCGCCACGTGATTCTAGGGGCCAGTCCCCGCGCCTGAGCCCAGCCAAGTAGAAGAGCCACTAACTGCACCACAGCAACCCCAGGGCTGCGGCAGCACGTGCGGGACCCTGTCCCCAGCAGGACACTAAGGCCCCGCCCTGCGAAGACGTGTGCACATGCCTGACGGTCCCTCGGCCTTAGCAGCGCTGATTTCCAGGTGCTGCTTACAAGCTAAGGCTGAGCATGTGCACGCGTCTGTGCGGACTCGGGGCCTCAAGCAGGGAGTCAGGCCCTAAGGGCTCCCAGCGCCAGGCTCCGAGGCAGAGGGATATTCCGGCTGGATGACGGGTGTTTACAAAGGCATCACACCCAGCAAGCTGGGTTGGTTTGTTGCAGCCACGTGTCCCGGTACATGAGCGAGGCTGGCCACAGGCTGCAGGCTGGGCGCGGCGCTGGGCAACGTGCTGGGGGGGTCCCTGGGAACCCAGGCTGCCTTGTGAGGTGTGTCGAGGTGCCATGTCGCGGCTCTGACACTCTGTGCTGAGTAGGATGGCCAGCTGTCTAATCGCACAAACCCAAGCACCCTTACCCTGCTCCCTGACCCACAGCCACACCTGTGCCCTGCCCCTTCTCTGGGGCCCTGCCCCCCACTCACTCAGTCCCCTGTCCCTCTATTGCTCACTCTCCCCTGCCACTCACTTTCACCGGGCTGGGGCAGGGGGTTGGGGTGTGGAAGGGAATGTGGGTTCGGGGCTGGGGGGTGGGGCCGATGGGTGTAGAGTGTGGGAGGGAGCTCCAGTCTGGCGCAGAGAGTTGGGGTGTGAGAAGCGGTGTGGGGTCAGGGAAGGAATTTGGGTGGGGGGGGCTCAGGGCTGGGGTTCAGGAGGGGGTGCGGGGTGCAGGCTCTGGGAGGGAGTTTGGGTGAGGGAGGGGGCTCCGGGCTGGGGGTTGGAGTGCATGAGAGAGTGAGGCATGCGGTCTCCAGGCAGTTCTTACCTCCGGTGGCTCCCAAAAGCGGTGCCATGCCTTTGCAACTGCCATTGGCCATGGTTCCTGGCCAATGGGAGCTGCGGAGTCAGTGCTCGGGTCAGAGGCAGCGCACAGAGACTCTCTGGCCACCCCTGCCTGAACCTAGGAGCAGGGCCGGCTCTAGACCCCAGCGTGCCAAGCGCGCGCTTGGGGCGGCATCCCGCGGAGGGCGGCAGGCGGCTCCGGTGGACCTCCTGCAGACGTGCCTGCGGAGGGTCTGCTGGTCCCGCGGCTCCAGTGGAGCATCCGTAGGCATGCCTGCGGGAGGTCCACCGGAGCTGCGGGACCAGCGGACCCTCCGCAGGCACGTCTGCAGGAGGTCCACCGGAGCCGCGGGATCGGCGACCGCCAGAGCGCCCCCCACGGCGTGCCGCCTTGCTTGGGGCGGCGCAAATCCTAGAGCCGCCCCTGCCTAGGAGTCACGGGGACATGCCGCCACTTCCGGGAGCCACACAGCTGCCTTAGCCCCACTGGGCCACCAACTGGACTTTTGGCCTATTAAAATCTCCCAGATTCCTTTCGATAGCATCTGGGAGGTGGAGGCCGACTCCGGGAGACTCCCAGCCAGTCCGGGAGGGTTGACAACACTAGTGCTGAGCTGAGTTCTCCGTCCCACCCGCGTGCCCTGAGCTGTGGCTCGTGCTAGGCCTGCTCCCTCTGACGCTGACTGTAGGAACACCTGGGTTCCCAGCAGAGCTGGGCCGGTCCTGCACTGCTTTGGCTGCACAAGGTGTCATGCAGTACCCTGTAGCTGCAGGTGGGTTTGGTTTGGGGTTTGAATACAGGAACCAGTGATGCCCTGGCCAATACAAACCCTAATCCGGAATCCAGGGAACTTGTGAAAACAGCCAACTCTTAAGGGAAAGAAAAATGTTTCCAGGGACTGGTGTAATGTCCCCTGGCTGCAGGGAGCGGAGAGGGTGGGTTCTCATGTCCCCACAGCCCCATGTATGGGTTGGGAGCAGAGCAGTCCCTAGCCCAGCTAGGCTTTGGGCTGTGGGCCCTGTGCAGCGTCCCAGCACAGAGCTGACGCTAATGGTGCATCTTCTGCAACGTGGCCCCCAAACCCTAGTGACCAGGGCTCCGTACCTTGTGTCCATGGTGACCATGGCCATGCTTCTTATGCTTGTGCTTTTTATGGTGCCCATGAGGGCCCCCGGGGGGATGACACCCAGGAGGAGGAGGGCATCCAGGAGGGCATCCAGGTCCACCGGGCATCGGGGGTCCATGTGGGTGGTGTCCATGCGGGTGTCCATGCGGGTGGTGTCCATGCGGGTGTCCATGTGGGTGGTGTCCATGCGGGTGTCCATGCGGGTGGGGCCCACCAGGCCCAGGGCATGCAGGAGGGGGAGGAGGACAGACAACAGGAGGGCATGGATTCATGCCAGGCCCAGGGCATGGTCCAGGGGGAGGAGGACAATATGGCGCATTTGGTGGGGGCATCCCACCAGGCGCTCCTGCCAGACCAAAGGAAAGAAGAGGAGATGCGTTAGAGAAAGGCCAGGGCTCTTCACCCATCCTCACAACGACCCAGTCCATGCTGCAGTTGCTTCGGCCAGCCTGTTGGTGTCACTAGGCATAGCTACCAGGTAACTCGGGGGGGGTGGAAGACCACGAGTGTCGATGAAGCCCTCCTGCTCTGGGTCTACGTGAGCCAAAGCAACTCCATCTTGTGAACTTTAACCAACCTAAATGTTAACAGCCTAAAAGCAAAATGTGTAATAGTCAGCATTTCTAGCAAACAGCTAACAGCTGTAGCTTTGCTCAAACTAGCAAAAGCGGTAGTGATAGGAAGGGGGAAAGTCTACATGCGCCTGGGCCGACAAGGCCAAAGATAAGCATGCGGACGGGAACTTTTCTAACACGCTAAAATGTAATGCTTAAAGTAACTGCTGTTGGGAAGGGAGGGGTGAGGAGGGAAACAAAACAAAAGGCTTACACAAACAGCTTAAGATATAAATACTGGGACCCCGCCTGCGTGCAGGTGTGCAGGATTTGAGAATGCTTTTTCTCCCTGGCACCTTATTTGGGCGCAAATAAACTTGGTTTGCTTCTCCACCCTGGTGTGTTAATTAGTGCGACGCACACCGGGCAACGAACCCCGCTGTTGCCCCCCCTCGGGCCCTTTGGGCCGGCAACAAGAAGGCTCGCGCTGAGTAGGGCATTGCCTGATTTCAGTGGCCTGCCAGCTCCAGAGTAAGTGGGCTGGGGAAGGCGAGGAGGCAGCATGGGGCCAGTAACCAGGCCATGGACACTACACACGTACATGTCCACACGTCACGCTCCGGGAGGGCTGGGTGCTGCAGTCCTTACACGGGCAAATCTCCCAGAGACAGCCCTGCTGTCTGGCTCCCAGCCAATCCCCGCTTTAGCCATAGCCCCACACAGAGAGCCCTGAAACCCGTCTGGGTCCCCGTAGAACAGAGGAACTGGCCTTAGCCTGAGGCCCAGGAAACAGCCCTCGAGTTCCCCAGCTTTAAGCAAAGCAGCTGGAAACAGCCCGTCCCGGCTCCCCCCAGCAGGCCGGCCTGTGCTGAGCCAGGGTCTCACCTGCATTCGGACACCACATGCCGGGGGGGTTCATCAGCACCTGCAAGGGAAGGAGAGTCCTGGTCAGACGGTTTCTCCCCCCCCACACCTCCATTCACCTGCCTCACGCCCCTGCAGCCGCTCTCTGCACCAGTGCAGCAAACCAGGGAAAAGCGCCATCATCAGGGAGGCAGAACAGTCCCGACCTGCAGCCTGCGCCCCCTGCACTGCCCCATCCCTGGGCAGTAGGGAGTGAGCGGGCCCTGCCCCCCCAGCACAGGGAAGGGGCTCAGGTTCTGCTGGCCCTTGCCCACGCCCTCCAGAGAGCCAAGCCGTGGCCAGAGGAGGCAGGTGCAGGGCACAGAGCCAGCAGCAGAGCCCTGCCCAGGCTATTGCCTGTCTCCTCTGGGCCAGTGGGCGCCCAGCCAAGGGTTAGCGCAGCTCCTCGGGGCTCCGACCGGCTCCGCTGTCCCTCCCGCATGGGGCTGGGGCAGGCGCCAGTGCACTCCAGCTCCCCCCACCCGCACGACGAGGGGAGGTGCTGCCAGTGTGCGATGGCACCGCACACACACGCCCTGCTCCAGCCGGCTGCCAGCCTGGGCTCCCGTCCTGTCTCTGCCACAAGCTGCTGGGTGACCTTGGGCACTTCCCCTGCCACCTTGGTCTGCCTTGGCAGCCGCTCTTAGAGCAGGGCCTGTCCCAGTGCGTGTGCAGCGCCCAGCACCAGGGACTCCTCAGCTCAGCTGGGGCCACGAGGGGCTGCTGGACTACACAGCGCCAGGAACAGGAGCAGCAAACCACCAGGGCCAGCTGCAAACCCACACGAAACCCACAGGGCCGCTGCGCCCACGGCCCCCTCCCCCGGCAAAACTGCCATTGGCCCCAAAGGGATCGAACACATGAGCTGAGGGAATAAAGAGAAGGTGGCAGATGGCACGTGAGTTCCACCAGTTTTTGTTTAAGCCCCTCTGTGCGTGCAGCTGCCTTTGATCTCAGTAGCTGTGGCACGTACGGATCTCGCCTACAGCTCAGCAAAGTGTTTCAGCCGAAACTGGTTTTCCATTCAAAAATGCAGTTTCCAGTTGATGGAACCATTGGTGAATTTGTCGATTCCGACTAATTGTTCCCAATTAAAATCGTATTTTGGAAATGTCGAGACGGTTCATTGGGCCCTGCGCCAAACAAAAGCTCCCTTGATCTGCACGGACAAGGGGAAGGAGGTGCTGGTCAGCAACATGAGGTGGGTGGTGTCCCCTTGTGCCCAGTAGTGCCTGGGGCAGTGCCCCACCTGGGAGGGGAGAGACCTGGTACAAACCCACCACAAATGCAGGGCTCCCAGCTGGGTGCCCGAACCATGGGGCTAGGGACACAAAGGGGGCAGCGCCAACGCCTCGGCTGCATGAATGGCATCTAGGTGCCCCCCTGTCCCAATTGCCTTTGCTTTTATTAAAAACACCCCGAAATCAAACACAACTATTTTATTTGCCCCAAAATAAAAAAAAATCCCCCTCCCCGCCCTTTGCTAAAAACAGCAACTTCCAAATTCCAAACTCCCAGTACAATTAGCACTTTACTGCCTTCTTTGTCTGAATCGTCACATTATATCATTGGATCAGGTGCCTGCACCCTCACACATACCCCCACATATCCCCCCCACACCCACTCACAGACTCCACTCACATAAAAACACGCCCCCCAGACGCACACAGTCACACCACGGTTGAAGAAAGTGCTGCAAGGAGCAATACTAGTTCAAGCCTAGCAAGCAGCCTATAGCTACTAAACAAAACTGCCTACGATACCAGCACGAGACGGTGACACAGACGCCGCTCCCTGTGGCCGCTCTCTCCGGTCTGGCTAAAATGTGCTGACAGAGCAGACCACAGGTCCCTTAAATACGCCCCCCTCTGCCCCCCGCGCCCATCGTCGGCTGAGCCAGTGAGCAGGCGGGGGGCAGAGCACCAGAGATGCTGTGGGCCGGGCTGAGTGCAATAAAGTTGCGTAACTGGCTTCTCACCTCTTGCCTCCCTTGTTGCCAGGCCCTGGCGCTGTGTACAAACATGAACTGCACACCCAGGTGAAGTGCAACGGTCACCTTGGGCTTGGCGCAGAGGCTGGAGGGGTGGTGCAGTTCCTTCCTCTCACAGTTCAGCTGTGATTAACGATCAGCTGAGTGACATGAGTCAGACTTATGTAACCCTTCTGCCCATGTGAGTTAGCAGCAACAAGGGCCGGGTTCAGTATCTAGGGGTTCCATTTCAATAACGCAATGCAAAACCGGCTCGAGCCTCCACGCAGTGACCTGGGACAATTACATACCACTCCCTGGGTGCCTCTAAGAGGCAATACTTCCCTCTTGCCGGGGCGGCTCCCAACACCAGCACGCCAAGCATGTGCCTGGGGCGGCAAGCCGAGGGCGGCAGGCAGGTTGCCGTCGGCAGCATGCCTGTGGAGAGTCCGCTGGTCCCGCAGCTTCGGCGCACCTCCCGCAGGCTGCCACCGAAACTGCGGGACCGGGAACCTCCCGCAGGCAAGCCACCGAAGGCAGCCTGCCTGCCGTGCTTGGGGCGTCAAAATACCTAGAGCCACCCCTGTCTCTTGCAAGCACAGAGTCTGAGTGTAGCAAAATCCTTTTAATAAAGGAGGGAAAGAATGCAGCATTATGTTGGGGAAACACCACAAACAGGATTCATAACACAAAGCATGAGCAAAAGACCCACCAAGTAAGTTTGGCACTATCCTTTGTCCCTCAGGGTCTTAAGTCCAGCAACCCAAAACTCACCCAAAAGTCCAACGCCCCAAAAGTCTCTGTCCCTGGTCAATGCAGCCACAGAGTTCAAAAGTTTATCTGCAGTTTTACCTCCCAGACTGGGTGGCAATGAGGGAGGGGGCACGGGGGTGTTAAGGGGCACCTTACATGGTCTGAGGCCGACTGCCTCACCTCTCCATGGGGTTCTGCTGCAGCCTTCACCACGAGCCACTCCAGTCCTCTCCACGCAGCCATCCCATGAACCGCTCCAGCCATTCCACAAATTGCTCTGCTCCACCAGCCGCTCCACTCCACCAGCTGTCCCATGAACCGCTCCAGCCATTCCACAAATTGCTCTGCTCCACCAGCCGCTCCACTCCACCAGCTGTCCCATGAACCGCTCCAGCCATTCCACAAATTGCTCTGCTCCACCAGCCGCTCCACTCCACCAGCTGTCCCACAAACTGCTCTGTTCTGCCAGCTGCTCCACTAGCTGTCCCACAAACAGCTCTTCCAGCCATTCCACAAAATAGCATCAGCCCCTTCTACTTAACACAGCACTCAGTGATTTCAGCTTGTAGTAGAGGAGCATCAGTACTGGTGCACCACTGGCCCAAAGTGAAGTCAGATCAGCAGCCTGTAACTGGACTTCTAATAGAATCAAAATTATTTCTCGATAGGATGGGATGGGATGGGATGGGATGGAAGTGCAATTGGTACTTCAAGCCCTCAAAAGGTGCCCATACTATCAAGTACAAGTACAAATCCACTCATCTCTCCCTCCTGTGGAACCCATGTCCCTTGTCTAGCGAGTGCTACTTAGTTGATGGCAAGTCCCTCTGTTATAGAACAGTTCCACTGGCCTTGATTCACATAATCAGGGTAACATCACTTTATTCTTCCTGCCCCAATAACAGAGAAACTGGGGATCCCACAGCAGCCAAAGTGACCATTTGGGCAGCTGTGGGCTCATGCTAGGCAGGGTGGGTGTGCCTATGCAAACAAGACCAGCCCCTGAAGTTCTTTTCCACAACTCACCACAATTCACCACCAGATGTCAGGGTAGAGCTCATCCTGACTCTGCTTACATCTATTCCAATTGCTCTTGGGCATGGGCCTTTCCCGTGCCCCCTCTGTCATCAGTGCCAGCCCCCATGACTGCCATGGGTATAGGCCTAGACCTTGGGGGCAGGCTCTCCTTTCTGCTCTGGCCCCCTAACCTGGCATAAAGGGCTGGTAAATCCAGCAGGCCCATGCCCCATTGAGCACTCCAGCACAGGGGTTTCCTCAGGAGGCTGAGCACAGGCAGGATGGCCCTAGACTGGTCCCTTCCAGGCCCACTATCTCGGGAGAGGATGGGTGTGGCCCAGAGGTTGCTGTGTTCTTGCTGTTCCTCGTTGCTGCCTTGCCCCTGAGGTGAGCATAGGTTACAGCAGCCCTGAGGCTGCTCTAATCATGCCAGCAGCCAGTGCAATCACAGCCACATGAAGGCATGTGCAAGCCACCTGCCAGCCCTGCACTGAGCACAGCTTGGGCAGAACAGAGACTCAGGATCGATTCTCCTCTCGCTGCCACGCCTGCTAATTGGGCCACCCCTGCGAGCTCATTGACCCTCCAGGGTGTGCAGTCAGATGAGACCCCATCCACGGGCCCAGGGCTGAGCCCACCATCTGGGGAACCCTGTCTGTGGGGTGCCCCTGAGGCTCTGCATTCAGACCCTGGTGCCTAGATATGGTGAGTGGCACCAGGAACACCCTGTCCCTCCCATGGGGCTGCCTACCAGCCATGGCGCCCTGCTCTCTCCAGACATCAGGTACCGGCCCTCGCCCACCAGCAGAGCCTGGAGGGGATTGCAAGGTCCCACCAGGCCAGGGCACCCCCCCAACATCTCTCCCGCTGCCTGCAGAGGGGAGGCTCCTGGGCATGGGGCTGGCCGGGGGGAGGAGCCTGGAGAGTCCTTGCATCAGGGGAGGGGCAGGGCAGCCAGTGCGCATGGTGACATCATCAGCACAGCTGCCATGACATCATGCCCCTGGCAGGCTCTGTCCTTGTGACATGACAGAATTTACAGCCCCGCCTGGGACTCCCTCTTGGTATGACTCCCATCCCCCACTGCCCCACCCCCTCCTGAGGAACAGCAGTCACCCAGAGCCCATGCAGGTAGAGCATCCCAAACCCATCCCCGCCCCCCCAGGAGCCAGAGGCGTTTGAGAGCAGACAGAGCCCTGCTCCTCGGAGTGGCCATGCCTCTTACATCTCCCCTTCCTGACAGTCTGCTCCCTCCTGTGAGCAATGGGTCAGTGTGACCCCTTCTCCCCCCCAATTAGCAATGGGTCAGTCTGACCCCCATCCCTTCCCAGCCTCCTCCCCCACATGTGAGCAATGGGCCAGTCTGCTCCTTCAGTTCTGCCCACACGCCCCCGTCTCTGCAGCACCAGCCCTGGGGAGGGGCAGTGGGGTGACAAGCCCCTGGAGCTGTAGATGAGGCCGGTGTGGGGTTTGGAGGCAAGAGTGATGTGGAGCGTGGGAGGGGCATAGTTCCTTGCTGGGTGGAGGAGGGGCAGGGGCAGGAGTGATGTGAGGTGGGGGAAGGGCATAGTTCCTTGCTGGGTGGAGGAGGGGCAGGGGCAGGAGTGATGTGGGGTGGGGGAAGGGCATAGTTCCTTGCTGGATTATGTAACAATGCAGGTATGTAACAAAAAACTCCTACATTTGTAAGTTGCACTTTCATGACAAAGAGATTGCACTACAGTACTTGTATGAGGCGAATTGAAAAATACTGTTTCTTTTGTTTATCATTTTTACAGTGTGAACAGAAGAGAAGCAAACAGAAGGAGTTTACCTGGGGGGAGTTGCCCCAGAGTTTTTGCCTTTCAGCCTTCTGTGAGCAGTAAGTACAACATCTGAAGAGGCTCTTAGAAGGAAGACAATATGGCCAGTGAGCGATCAGCTGTTGTGACCTGCACAGGATGTGCCATGTTTGTCTTTCTCCCAGAGGGTAGAAGCGACTTCGTCTGTACGAAGTGCAAGCTGGTCTCCATCTTGGAAGAGAAGGTTAAAGAGCTAGAGACCCAAGTGTCAACCCTGCATTGCATCAAAAAACATGAAGACTTTCTGCATAGAAGTCAGCGCTTGGTACTGCAGGCACAGCATGCCGAAGAATAAGAGAAGGCAGTGCAGAATGGGGAAGAAAATTGGCAGCATGTGACCTCCCAGAAGAAGAAAGAGGAGCACCCATGTACCCCCAATGCAGATAGAGGTAAGAAACTGTTTTCAAGCTCTCTGCACAGGTACTATAGCAGAGAATGGTTTGGAAGAGTCATCTGATGGAAGGGATCAGAAGGAGACCCGATCGACCGGAAGGCATGGGATGCATTGTCCTAGGGATGGGGGTCCCACAACCACCACTCCCAAGAGGAGCAGATGGGTGGTGGTGGTTGGGGACTCCCTCCTAAGGGGGATGGAGTCGTCCATCTGCCATCCAGACTGGGAAACTGGAGAAGTGTGCTGCTTGCCTGGGGCTAGAATTCAGGATGTGACGGAGAGACTGCCGAGACTGATCAAGTCCTCAGATCGCTACCCCTTCCTACTTCTCCATGTGGGCACCAATGATACTGCCCAGAATGACCTTGGCGGGTCAGTGCAGACTAGGAGGCTCTGGGAAGAAGAATAAAGGAGTTTGAGGTGCAAGTCATGTTCTCGTCCATCCTCCCTGTTGAAGGAAAAGGCCCAGATAGGGACCATTGAATTGTGGAGGTAAATGTATGGTTACGCAGGTGGTGTCGGAGAGAGGGCTTTGGACTCTTTGACCATGGGATGTTGTTCCAGGAAGAGGGATTGCTAGGAAGAGATGGGATCTACCTAACGAAGAGAGGGAAGAGCATCTTCACAGTCAGGCTGGCTAACCTAGTGAGGAGGGCTTTGATCTAGGTTTGCTGGAGGATGCAGACCTCAGCCCTGAGGCAAGTGGGGAAGTGGGATACCAGGAGGAAACACAAGGAGGAGGGTGCAAGAGGGGAGGTCTCCAGATTCATACTGAGAAAGCAGGGCAATTGGCTAGTTATCTTAGGTGCCTGTACATGAACGCAAGAAGCCTGGGAAACAAGCAGGGAGAACTGGAAGTCCTGGCACAGTCAAGGAACTATGATGTGGTTGGAATAACAGAGACTTGGTGGGGTAACTCACATGACTGGAGCACTGTCATGGAGGGGTATAAACTGTTCAGGAAGGACAGGCAGGGCAGAAAAGGTGGGGAAGTTGCACTGTATGTAAGGGAGCAGTATGACTGCTCAGAGCTCCGGTATGAAACTGGAGAAAAGTCTGTTGAGAGTCTTTGGGTTAAGTCTAGAGGCAAAAGCAACAAGGGTCATGTCATGGTGGGCATCTGCTATAGACCACCAGACCAGGAGGATGAGGCAGACAAGACTCTCTTTGGACAACAAACAGAAGTTTCCAGATCACAGGCCCTGGTTCTCATGGGATACTTCAATCACCCTGCATCTGCTGGGAGAGCAATACAGCAGTGCATAGACAATCCAGGAAGTTTTTGGAGAGTGTAGGGGACAACTTCCTGGTGCAAGGCTGGAGGAACCAACTAGGGTCTGTGCTCCTCTTGACCTGCTGCTCACAAACAGGGCAAAATTGGTAGGGGAAGTAGGAATGGATGGGAACCTGGAAGTCAGTGACCATGTGTCATAAACAGATAGTTAAGGGTTAAGGTCTCTTTTACCTGTAAAGGGTTAACAAGCTCAGTAACCTGACGGACACCTGACCAGAGGACCAATCAAGGGACAAGATAATTTCAAATCTCTGTGGAGGGAAGTTTTTGTTTGTGTTCTTTGTTTTGGGGGTTGTTCTCTCTTTGGATCTAAGAGGGGCCAGACGTATATCCAGGCTCTCCAAGCTTCCTGAAGTATTCTCTTCTATTCAGTACAGTGAGTATTAGAAAGGCGGATTAGTCTTATAATTAATTTCTGTATTTGCAAATGTGTGTTTGCTGGAGAAATATCTTTATTTCTGTTGGCTGTTACTTTTGATTATTCTGTAAAAGGGGTGGGGGGGGAGTCCCTCTAGGTTTATAAGCTAGACCCTGTAATATTTTCATCCTGGTGTTACAGAGATAGTGTTACTTACTTTCTTTCTTTTTAATAAAATCTTTCCTTTTAAAAACCTGATTGATTTCTTCCCTTGTTTGGAACCTCAGGGGAGAAGGAGGGCGGGGGAAGGTGAATCCCTCTTTGTTTTGATTCAAGGAGTTTGAATCAAGGTGATCTCTCCCGACGGCTAAGGGAAGGGGAGGTGGGGGAATGGGCTATTTCCCTTTGTGTTAAGATCCAAGGAGTTTGGATCGGTGTTCCCCAGGGAAAGTTTGGGGGAATAGGGAGTGTACTAGACACTGGAATTTCTAGTTGGTGGCAGCTTTACCAGATCTAAACTAGGATTTAAGTTTAGAGGAGCCCATGCAGGTCCCCATCTTGTGGACGCTAAAGTTCCAAGTGGGGAATAAACCTATGACACCATGAGATGGTCAAGTTCAGGGTCCTGACAAAAGGAAGAAAGGAGAGCAGCAGAATACAGTCCATGGACTTCAGAAAAGCAGACTTTGACTCTCTCAGTTAACTGATGGGCAGGATCCCCTGGGAAGCTAATATGAGGAGGAACGGAGTCCAGGAGAGCTGGCTGTATTTTAAAGAATCCTTATTGAGGCCACAGGAACAAACAATCCCAATGTGCAGAAAGAATAGTAAATATGGCAGACGACCAACTTGGTTTAACAGAGAAATCTTTGGTGAGCTTAAACTCAAAAAGGAAGCTTACAAGAAATGGAAATTTGGACAGATGACTAGGGAGGGGTATAAAAATATTGCTCAAGTATACAGGAGTGAAATCAAGAAGGCCAAATCACACTTGGAGTTGCAGCTATCAAGGGATGTGAAGGGTAACAAGAAGGGTTTCTACAGGTACGTTAGCAACAAGAAGAAGGTCAGGGAACGTGTGGGCCTCTTACTGAATGGGGGAGGCAACCTAGTGACAGAGAATGTGGAAAAAGCTGAAGTACTCAATGCTTTTTTTGCCTCTGTCTTCACAGACAAGGTCGGCTCCCAGACTGCTGCACTGGGCAGCACAGTATGGGGCGGAGGTGAGCAGCCCTCAGTGGTGACAGAACAGGTTAAGGACTATTTAGAAAAGCTGGACATACACAAGTCCATGGGAGCAGATCTAATGCATCCGAGGATGCTGAGGGAGTTGGCTGATGTGATTGCAGAGCCATTGGCCATTATCTTTGAAAACTCGTGGCGATCGGGGGAGGTCCCAGACAATTGGAAAAAGGCAAATATAGTGCCCGTCTTTGAAAAAGGGAAGAAAGAGAATCCAGACAACTACACACTGGTCAGCTGTACCTCTCTCCCTGGAAAAATGATGGAGCAGGTCCTCAAGGAAACCATTTTCAAGCACTTGGAGGAGAGGAAGGTGATGAGGAACAGTCAACATGGATTCTCCAAGGGTAAGTCATGCCTGACCAACCTGATTGCCTTCTATGATGAGAACTGCTTCTATTTGGCACTGGTGAGGCCACATCTGGAGTACTGCATCCAGTTTTGGGCCCCTCACTACAGAAAGGATGTGGACAAATTGGAGAGAGTCCAGCAGAGGGCAACAAAAATGGTCAGGGGGCTGGAGCACATGATTTACGAGGCGAGGCTGAGGGAACGGGGCTTATTTAGTCTGCAGAAGAGAAAAGTGAGGGGGGATTTGATAGCAGCTTTCAACTACATGAAGTGGAGATCCAAAGAGGATGGATCTAGGCTGTTCTTAGTGGTGGCAGAAGACAGAACAAGAAGCAATGGTCTCAAGTTGCAGTAGGGAAGGTCTAGGTTGGATATTAAGAAACACTATTTCCCTAGGAGGGTGGTGAAGCACTGGAATGGGTTACTTAGGGAGGTGGTGGAATCTCCATCCTTAGAGGTTTTTAAGGCCCAGATCAACAAAACCTTGGCTGGGATGATTTAGTTGGGGCTGGTCCTGCTTTGAACAAGGAGCTAAATGGACTCCTGAGGTCTCTTCCAGCTCTGATCTTCTATGAGTCTATAATTCTATGATTGATACAGTGCAAAAATTTGTAATTAAAAGTAATATACAGTTTCATTTCAGTTACAACACAGAATACAATATACATGAAAATGTAGAAGAACATCCAAAATATTTAATAAATTTCAATTGCTATTCTATTGTTTAGGAGTGCGATTAAAACTGTGACTAATTGACAGTCCTAATTATTATTGTATTTGGTATTGTTCCATACACCAATTATATATGTTTTCTTTTAGCCCTTAAAAATCCACGTTGTTTGGTTTTGTTCATAGCCAGAGAGAGCTGGAATTGTTTGTATTTTCTTTTAATCCCCGTTGTTTCTTAACACCATGGTTTCACGTGGTCTTTCAGTGCTTGTCACTGGTGCAAGTCATTGGCATGCATGATGCAGCGTGTCTTGATGTCACATGTGATGCTGCCATGCAACGGTCCTGAGCGATGGTGCCCTCCCCAGACAGTTTGGCATGTATAGTATGGTGCCAATCAATGTGTGCCCTGTGTAGGGAACACACCCCAATTAGCTGGTGGAGGGTGCCACAGGAGTGAGGATGGTGGGGTGTGACCATCTGTCTCCCTGCAGGTGCCCGGGTCGGGGTGGTGCAGTACAGCCATGAGGGGACGTTCGAGGCCATCCAGCTCAACGACGAGCGCATCAACTCGCTGTCCAACTTCAAGGAGGCGGTGAAGCATCTGGAGTGGATCGCCGGGGGCACCTGGACACCCTCCACCCTGCAGTTTGCCTGCAACAAGCTCATCAAGGAGAGTAAGCGAGAGAAAGCCTGTGTGTTTGCCGTCGTGGTGACAGACGGGTGCCACGATCCGCGGGTGGATGACAACAATCTCTGGGCCTTCTGCCAGCTGGGGAGCAGATCCCCATGGGCAGCCCCCATCCCCGTGGGTGTCCTCACCCACCACAGAGCGAGAGGCCTGGCCTGCTGCTGAGACGGGGCAGCACCATCTTACTAGCTGCTCCTTTGTTCTCGTTTCAGATCCACAGATCGTCTGCCCGGAACTGCCCTGCCAAACAGGTAAAAATAACACCAAACAGCTCCATACATTGTGTGCCACGTGGTAGTGTCATGGGCTGTGGGGTGGGGAACGGCAGCCTTTCTAGCCACGCAATATCCCGGCGGGGGCAGAGAAAGGGGCTGTCACTTTATCTCAAGAGAGACCCCAATTTCCATCCCCCCAGCGTTATAACTTGGGGCGGAAGGCTGTCGCATCTCTCTCTCCACACTGAGGGAGAGGGAGAATTTCGTGAGTGACTCTGTCCAGTTCCCTGTGTGGCGCAGGACGGTCTAACACCGGGTTTACACTCCAAAGGGGGGTGCATGCCTTGAGAGCTGGGATGTGCCTTAGCCTTCCCATGCAGAGCTGATCTCAGCATCTGTGTGCAGCGGCAGCTGGCTGTGTCCCTACCTGTGAGTGCTGATTGAAAGAACAAGCTTGGAGAGCTTAGCAACTTGTCACAGCAGCACAGTGTGAGAGGCACCCCAGGCTGGTGGGTCAGAGGGGTTCAGTGGTACCCCAGTTCCAGGCGGCACCCTGGGGGGAACCCATCACAGACTGCCAGGGGGAGGGAGAGGCGGCAGCTGGCAAAGCCTCGAGCAGGGACGAGAGTGGAATTTTGCACCTCATGGTGAAAGTGCCAAGCTGCTGTCCCGGGCCAGAGAAGGGGCTAGCTGGGCACCCTGCCCTCCTGCTGATCTGCTGCTGTGCGTCAGCGCTGACGGCTCCGGCTGCTGCAGCCTCGCCTGTCTTGAGCAGCACCTGGCAGGTGTGTCAATCGGTGTGTTGTGCACGAATATCCAGTCGGGACCGTGCAAACCCCACTGACTCCTTTCACTGACTCAGGTTTAACCCTGCACTGCGGAGCTGCACAGCTAGCCCCGAATGCGGCACCTTCCCACAGAATTAGGGGCTCTGGACGATGCACTCCAGCCCCAAGTCTGATGGCGGACGGAGTCTCTGACACACTTGTGCCTCAGAATAGCACCCTGACCCTGTAACCCCCAAATTCATCATTCATATATGGTTGTGATATTTCGTACAAAGCATGCCATGTAAGATATCATATGAAAGGCCATGATCTGCTGAAACTCATTGTTCTGTCAAAATGGGCCATCGGGTGGGGAGCGGCTGCCTAAAGCCAGAACCAGCCAAAGTGGAGGTGATCAGAGACTGGCCCGCTCCCCAAACCAAAAAGCAGGTCCAGGCCTTTATTGGGATGGCGGGGTACTATGGAAGGTTCGTGCCCAAGAAGGGGAAGCCAGACAAGGTGGTTTGGACTGAGCAGTGCCAGCAGGCTCTCCGGGTGCTGAAGGAGGCTCTGGTTAGTGGCCCAGTTCTGGCAAACCCAGATTTTGACAAGCCCTTTATGGTGTTCACCAATGCCTCAGACACGGGACTGGGGCGGTGTTAATGCAGGAGGATGAAAAGGGGAGGAGACACCTCATTGTGTACCTGAGCAAGAAGTTGCTACCCCAGGAGCAAAACTACGCAGCCATCGAGAAGGAATGCCTGGCCATGGTGTGGGCCCTTAAGAAACTGGAGCCATATCTGTTTGGGCGACACTTCACCGTGTACACCGACCACTCTCCCCTGACCTGGCTGCACCAGATGAAAGGAGCCAACGCCAAGCTCCTGAGGTGGAGCCTGCTCCTGCAGGACTATGACATGGACGTGGTCCATGTGAAGGGAAGTGCCAACCTGACAGCGGACGCGTTGTCCCGGAGAGGGGGCCCTGAACTTCCCCAGGTCACTGGGCAGAGTGACCCCGCTCAGTTCAGTCTCGAAGGGGGGGAGAGATGTGATGGAGTAGGGACTGTCTGTGTGGGGGATGGAAGAACCGGGGAGGACTTTAGGTGAGGGACAGGTGCTCAGCCTGGAACCTGAGCCAGGGAGGGGGGAGGTGTGTCAGCACCTTTGCCCAGGAAGCTGGACAAAGGAAGGGGCCGGCTGGAGGGGTGTGTTAGTTTAGTTTCGGTTTGGGGCTGGGTGGTTGGAATTCAGGGAATCCCAAGCTGTGGACTAAGCTTCCTGAACCCCAGAAGGACTCGACTGAGGGGTCCTGGCTGTGCCCACAAGCTCTGCTGTAGCCTGTGTTCCTGTTGTCCAATAAACCTTCTGTTTTACTGGCTGGCTGAGAGTCACTCCGTGACACCATTGTTGTGTTGCTTAGTGTTAGTTGTATACCGACTTGTGTTTTCCTTGAGTGAACACATTTTGCTTGCCACATTTTTTAAAAATGTAGCTTTACTAAAATGCTTTGGGTTCAAAGCTCTTGAAGCATTTCTTTCAGTGAACAGGAACCAAGGACATCATTTCTAGGGTTACAGTTTAATTTTAATTACTACATCCATATAATCAGTCTCCTCCAGAAGTGTCACTAGTGGGCGGCAGCGCCCATGGCAGCCGCCCAAGTGGGCCTCAGGGAAGCAAGTTTAGGAACCCCTGGGTTAGTGCTGTAACTCGATTTCAGCGAGCGTTGGAGTGTCTCCTCCAGCTTGAAGTGCAGACACCTGCTCAAGGTCATACGGTTAGGCCCCACCCCCCAGCAGCCTGTCCTGTGCGGCAGCGTTCACCTGCAGACACAGCCTTTTACACAATGGATCCAGGAAGAGGGGTCCATTCAAGCCAAGCCCCAGACATACAGCACGTTTGACTGTAAGCCAGCCAGTGCCCACACACTCGCTGCCCCCTCCAAGCCCACACGTAGGCCTGGAGCTAGAATCAATGTGCAGAGTCCTCATGGACCACGACACAGCGCCAGGGCCTGCTGGCCTCCCGTAAAGAGCCTTGTAACCAAGCAAATCCAGCTCGGGTGTCACTGAGGCTGCAGGCCTGCCATGGGGCGTGGGCAGGGCCCAGGCTCAGGCAGAGGGGGACCCTGACAGAACCCCATCCCGCTTCCCTCCAGCCAAGATCTCCTCTTCGCTGCGCAAGGACCTGGGCTGCAGCTTGCCAGCAAGGGCGCTGCCGGGGTGCAGGCGTGCAAAGCGCCCCAGGGCCCAGATGGGGAAGACGTTGCGGTAGGAGGTGTAGTTTATTGCACAGGACCTGCTGAACACTCCGGAGATGTTCTCCTGTGAGGGGAGAGAGACAGAAAGAGGCAGGATTGGCAGGGTGCTCGTGAGCAAGGGGTGCTCTGGCAGGTGGTCCCACAAGCCCTTTGCACTCTCAGGTCTGTTGCGGGTACTGTGCCACGCACACGTTATGACTGATACACTCGTGTTTCCCACACACCCCGGCACATGGATACACTCCCTGCTCACTCCCCCTGAGGCATGACACCGCACACATGTGGGGCCAGGCTCCCCATCCCACTCCGGTGGCCCCGAGGGTCCAGACACTGGCCACCTGCCCATCCAATCCCACCCCCTTAACACGCAGTGCCTGCATCTCCCCGAACACCTCCAGCCGCTGAACAGCAGCAGTCAGCAGATGAGCCCTGTCCTGTTCCTGGTTCCAGCTGGATCCAGGGCTCCATTAGCCAAGGGCACAGGGCCCTGGGAAGGGTCAGGTGGGGTCACACAAAGCCACGCAGCCCGAGCCAGGGGGGAAATACCCCTGAGATATATAGAAGAAGCCTCATCCTGCCCACAGTCCTTGCACCCAGGGTGCCCCACGGGATGGGGAGCTGCTGGGACGCAAAATGGATCCGTGTCCAGGGATTTGATAGGCTACTTCCATGTGCAAAAAGCAGCAAACCCCGCAATGGCCCCAGCTCCACATGACGCAGAGGGCGAGTGCTGGCAGGGGAAAGCAGGGCACACAGGATTGGCTTGGGGTGCTCTTTGGTTTGCCAGCGTGAACAGCAGGGAGATGACAGGCAGCTGGCAAAGCCAAGCCCAAGGGCAGTGTGGTGGGGAGAGGAGGGAGGTCAGCCAGAGACCCTGCCGCATCTGGGACGCTCCCACTGCCGAGGGCACCTGCTCCCAGAGCATTTCACTGCTCTGCAGCCTGGGGCTGCTATGGGCCCTGCATGGCGCCTGGATCCCCAAGTAACCATGACAGCAAAAGCCCCCTCACCTCGTGGCCTCGGCCTGAAGCCTGCACTGATCAGAAGCAGGCCCCTCCCAGAGTGTATCCTGCCCACCCCACCTCTCTGTGAGATCTACGGCTCATTACTGCAGCTAGGCACGGACCCACAGGCCCTGAACAGCTCCGGCTGGTTCAACATGCCGCACAGGTCAGCCCAGTACACGCTCCCTGCTCCGGCTCCCCTCTCACAGCATCTAGGGCAAGGGCTCCATCTGCTGGTCAAACCTTCTCCACCAGGGAGATCGTCCCTTCTTCTGACACCACGACTTCTCATGACAACTGCATTCCACCAGCTCACCCAGACAGGGAGGCTTTTCAATACAGGAGGCAGAGCTGTCCCTGGAGCTGGACCCAGACTGTGGAACTCACTGCCACATGACAAAAGAGACCACGGGCCGGAACAAAATGCAAAGCTCAGCTCTTCCACGGAGCCACCCTCAGCCAGCGATTCCCTCTCATGGACAACCCCCAGCAAAACCCTTTGAGCCATCGGCCTGCTTCTCCCGCAGCTGGGGGGACGAGAGGGCGAGTGGCTGGCTGAAATGCCTGCAGTGACAGGGGCTGGACACGTTAGAGAGAGCAGTGAGGAGCTGCATACCTGAGGCCAGTCACCATTGGGCAGCTGCTTGTCAATCAAAACCTTGATCCCCTTTTCCAGCACCCCAACGTCCGGGTATCTGCAACGAGAAGGGGCAGACGTCAGTGGTGTGACTCCGAATAACATGCTAGCCCCCCATCCCCGCCAGTGCAGCCGCAGCCGGAGCTCTCCTCTCTCCCTCCCCGGCACCGCAGCGGGGACAGGAAAGCTCTTCCCCTCCCCCCACCAGCCACCAGCACTCGCACTATGGCCACCCCCCACCTCTGTGTCGTTCCCAGGCCGGCAGGGCGGCACCGAAGGCCCCAGACAGCCAAGCAGGTGAGGAGGCACCAGGCGTTAAAGCCAGGCCTGCGACAGCAGCCACCTCCTGCAGCGCTGAGCACGGCAGTGCCAAGGCTGGGGGGCAGCTCTGGGCCGTGCTGCTGCCTTACAGAGCCCGGACGCTCGCTCTGGGGAGCCGGTAGCGTGACGACGGGCACCAAGCACCAGCCCATGGAGTGGAGCGGTCACTGGCTAACCCCTCTCGGCACAGGTGCCTCCCAATCGCTGGGGCGTGAGCTCTGGGGTAGCCCAGGCGAGGACACCGCAGAGCACAGCAGGGGGAAGGCATGGTGTGAACGAAGGCTTCCACACCAGCGCCCCGGTGCCGAGGTCCTTGGCAGGGCTGTGCTCTGTGAATGCAGGTGAAGAGGACGATGTTCTGTGGTGAGAAGCGGCATCGGTGCTCCTACCTGACGGCCATGAGCCCCAGCAGGGCCCAGCAGGTGTTGTGGATCTGGGAGGTGGAGCTCTGCACGTATCTGCGCTGCTCACAGGACTCAAAGTCCTCTCCCCAGCCACCATCCTCCATCTGCTTGGAGACCAGGAACCGGCAGGCCTGGGCCACCTCCCTGCATGCGGCTCTGAAGGGACGAGGCAGAGCAGTGGGAGTCACTGGGGGCAAAGGGACTAAGCCAGGGCAGCCTCACGGGGCTTTGGGGGAAGGGGCTGGTGGAGCAGGTAGGGGCAGCAGACAGTGTGAAGCTGGGGCAGGGAGGCTCTAGCAGGACCAGGGGGCTCCGAGATGAGACCTGGCCCCGGGGGTGGGAGCAGCAGCCTAGGACCAGGCCAGCTTCCTCTGGTGAGTGCACAACCTGGCTCTGCACACCAGAGCCCCCAGCTGCGTGCAGCCAGCCAGCTGGAGCCAGGGGACCACGGCTGGGGACAGGGCCCCAAGGGGCTGTGACTCTCAGTGAGTGGGGGACCGGAGGGTACAGCACAGGACATAGGAGCCCGACCTAATGCCCAGTGCGGAAGGCTGCTCTGGGTTTGAACAAGCTCCTCCCCCAGCAGACTGATGCGGCACCTCCCGTGCTCCAGGGATGGCGCCAGCCACTCCAGGCCATGCCCTGCAGGCCGTGGGCAGACAGGGAGCCGCACGCCGGATTCCCACACTCACCCGTTCTGGTAGGTCTGCTCCAGACAGGCGAAGGCCTCCAGTCCGAACCAGGTGCCGTAGGTAAAGCACACGCCAAAGTTCCTGGCGAGAGGAGAGAGCCAGCGTCAGGCAGTGCAGAACGCTCTGCGGGTCTAACACCACCGGCCCCCCGTGCCACAGACGGGCATGGGAAGTCCCCGCCTCCAAGTACAGACCCTCCCCGCCGCAGACCAGGGGAAGGGTCCCATCGCCACAGGCTACGCTGAGCCTTTACTGGAGCTGTCGCACACACACGAGCCAGGAGTCGCATCCCATCCCCCGTCGCTGCGTGTCTGGCTTGTCTCTAGTCTGCAAGCTAAGGGGGTTAGTCACTCACTGTCAGCGCCCGGCACCACAGGCTCTGGTCTGCAGGGGGCCCTAGACACGACTGAAACAGGCCGGACTGCTGTGGGCTCCCTGAGCCAGCCCCCCATGCCCCCTCCCCAGACACTGGCACACCTGGAGGTAAAGGGGAGAGAGGGTTGCCCAACAGTACAGGTACCAGCACCTCTCTCCTCACCCCACCGCCTCCTGCCCCGAGCAGCGTGGAGTTTGCTGCACCAGCGGTGCACGCGGCCACTCACCCTTCCCATGAGCCGTCAGCTCTCTGCACCCTGCGGCAGTACTCCAGGCCCTTGCGCAGCGTCTCTCTAGACAGGAGGAGAGGGGGTTCCTTAGTGTGCAGCGTCCATCCTCCTGCCAGCCCGACCCAGGGGCTCCTTGGGAGCTCAAATCCCCTCGGAGAAGTGGGGGCCCAGCCCCTATTAAAAGAGTCACTCGAGGGCCGTAAGCTGCAAGATGGACTGAGCTTCCACAGCCCCTGGCAGCTGCCCGACCATGGCCCCTGGGGCTCAGATGGAGACAGGACGTTTGCCGGTGGCCTCCCGGCTGGACTGCGGGTGAAACACAGCCTGGTCTCTGCCCCCAGTGCCCTGCTTGAGGCCGGATGGCCCTTTGGCCTCACGCAGGAAGCGGATGTACTCAGTTGGGCTCTTCTGAAAGGGTAGCTAGGAAAGGAGGGTGCCCCTCACTGCACCAGGGCAGCGCTGCCCCAGGGGCGTGCACCCAACCAGCGGCACCCGCTGGCACAGGAGCTGCCGTGTTCGGTTACCCGATTCATTCCTGGAGCTGTGTGGGCGGCAGGGTCTGCCCTGCAGGTCAGAGCGTACAGGCGGGGCCCGCACCAGGTTCATCCCAGCAGGCCCCACTTACTGACCTCCCCAGGGTGCAAGCTCTGGACTGACGGTTCGGCGCTCCCCCTCCCTTACCTGACCTCCCGGGCCCGGTGCTCGGGGAAGGCCTCATGGAAGTGCTTCAGTGCCTGCACGACGGCCGACGTGCACTCCACGGAGCAGTAGTCTATCATGATGTCACCTGCCAGACAGGAGAAGGAGCAGTGAGCATCCCCGTCACACAGGGACTCATGGCCAGCAGGCAGCTCGAGGCCATTGCCAGGGCCCTACTTCCCTGGTGCATGCCCATCCCAGGAGCTGTGCAGAGCTGCTGTCTCTGGGGAGGGGCACTGGCCGTGTGACTGCACCAAGACCCCCCCGGGCCTGCCATGGGCACCACGCCCAGCAGACCTGGCCCTGCCTCCCCTCGCGGTGCGAGTGACAATAGCTGGAGAGAGGCCCAGCGCGCCTGCCCTTACCAAACACCTCCGAGGGGTTCAGGAGCTCCAGCAGCCGGCTCCCCCGCTTGGTTTCGTACGTCGCAAAGCCTCCATCAGGATTCCTCATGCTCAGCAACTGCCCGGACATGGAAGGGAAGAGATTGACAATCCAAATCAGCCTCGTTCACCCCTTGCTACAAATCACCACCACCACCACCACTCCCTACCCACCTCACAATCCCTTGCCAGAACCTAGATCCCAAGGCCGGAAGGGCTGGCCTGACCTGCAGAGCACAGGCCAGAGACCTGCCCCAAAGTAACTCTTTTCCAACAACAGCAGATCTTCTAAAAAACAGTCAATCTTGATTTAAAAATGGGTAGTGATGGCGAATCCACCACAACCCTTGAGGAGTTGTTCCAAATGTTAAATACCCTCTCTCTTTCCAGTCTCAATTTGTCTGGCTTCAGCTTCCAGCCATTGGATCGTGTTAGCCCTTTCTGTGCTAGACCGAACAGTCTATTATTAAATATTTGTTCCCCATGTAGGTACAGTCGAACCCATTTATCTCGACCTCGGTTAACTTGCCAATCCTATTAAGTCGACGTTTTAGAAGTGGAACCGCCAAACTCCCTCTTTGTCTTATCGGTTTCTCATCGGTTATGTCGATTCTTTAATCTCGCCGAACCCTAATATCTCGAGCACAGAAGAGCGCCGAATTTGCCACTTACCGGCAAACTACTAACTCCGGCGGCGGCCCTGCCCGGCTCCTGCCGCATCCCTCCCCGGCCACGCGACTCCTGCCCTGGCCCCGCGTCCCCGGCCGCCCGGCTCCCCGCGTCCCCGACCCCCCGGCTCCTCAGCCCCAGCCGCCCAGCTCCCCGTGTCCCCAGCCGCCGGCCCCCCGGCCCCGGCTCCCCGCGTCCCCGACCCACCGTGTCCCCAGCCGCCCGCTCCCCGGCTCCCCAGCCGCCCGGCTCCCCGCGTCCCCGACCCACCGTGTCCCCAGCCGCCCGCTCCCCAGCTCCCCAGCCGCGCGGTTCCCCAGCCGCCCGGCTCCCCGCGTCCCCGACCCACCGTGTCCCCAGCCGCCCGCTCCCCGGACGCGCGGTTCCCCAGCCGCCCGGCTCCCCGCGTCCCCGACCCACCGTGTCCCCAGCCGCCCGCTTCCCGGCTCCCCAGCCGCGCGGTTCCCCAGCCGCCCGGCTCCCCGCGTCCCGGGCCGCCCGGGTCCCCCCGTCCCCGGCCGCCCGCTCCCCGGCTCCCCAGCCCCGCGTCCCCAGCCCCGCGGTTCCCCGTGTACCCGCCCGCCCGGCCCCGCTTCCCCGGTCCCCGCTATGCCGCCCGCCCGCCCGCCCGGCCCCGCTTCGCCGGTCCCCGGTTCGCCGCCCGCCCCCCCGGCCCCGCTTCCCCGGTCCCCGCCCGGCCCCGCTTCCCTGGTCCCCGCCCGGCCCCGCATACCCGGTCCCCGCTTCGCCTGCCGCCCGCCCGCCCGGCCCCGCTTACCCGGTCCCCGCTTCGCCTGCCACCCGGCCCCGCTTACCCGGTCCCGCTTCGCCTGCCGCCCGGCCCGCTTACCGGGTCCCGCTTCTTTGGCTGCCCGGCTCCGGGTCCCCGTCCACGGCCGCCCGGCCCCGCTTCCCCGTCCCGCTTCGCCGGATCCAGCCACGTGCAGGCACCGCGGTAAGGGGGCAGGGAGGGGGTGTTGGAGAGAGGGCAGGGGAGTTCAGGGGTGGGGGGGTGGATAGGGGTTTATCTCGATCATCGGTTATCTCGACGCTTTTTGGCAAACCCCTAGGCCAGCGACATAACAGGGTTCAACTGTACTTATAGACTGGAATCAAGTCACCCCTTAACCTTCATGTTTTTAAGCTAAACGGATTGACCTTCTTGAGTCTATCGCTATAGGGCAGGTCTTCTAATCCTTTAATCCTTCTCATGGCTCTTCTCTGACCCCTCTCCAGTTTGTCAACATCCTTCCTCACGTGTGGGCACCAGAACTGGGCACGGGATTCAGCAGCCCTCACACCAGTGCCAAATGCAGAGGTAAAATAACCTCTCTGCTCCTACTTGAGATTCACCTGCTTATGGATCCCAGGATCCCATTAGCCCTTTTGACACTGGGAACTCCTGTTCAACTGATTCTTCAGCAGGACCCCCAAATCTTTTTCAGAGTCCCTGCTTCCCAGGATAGCGTCCCCCATCCTGTAAGTGTGGCCTGTCATCTTTGGTCCTAGATGTATACATTTACCCATATGAATATGCATATTGTTTGCTTGCACCCAGCTTACCAAGTGATCCATATTACTCTGAATCAGTGACCTGTCCTCGTCATTATTCACCACTCTCCTAATCTATGTGTCATCTGCAAATTTTATTAGTGATGATTTCATGTCCTCTGCCAGGTCACTAATAAAAATTAAGGCTGTCAGGTGATTAAAACACTTAATCACGATGAATCGTGCGATTAAAAAAGTTTATCATGTTCTACTGTGTGATTAATCGCACAGTTAAACAGTAGAATACCATTTATTTAAATATTTTTATGTCTTCTACATTTTCAAATATATTGATTTCAATTACACAGAATACAAAGTGTATAGTGCTCACTTTAAATTTATTTTTATTACAAATATTTGCACTGTAAAAAACAAAAGAAATAGTATTTTTCAATTCATCTAATAGTGCAATCTCTTTCTCATGAATGTTGAACTTACAAATGTAGAATTATGTACAAAAAAAACTGCTTTCAAAAATAAAAATGTAAAACTTTAGAGCCTACAAGTCCATTCAGTCCTATTCCTTGTTCAGCCAATCGCTCAGACAAACAAGTTTGGTTACAATTTGCAGGAGATAATGCTGCCTGCTTCTTGTTTACCATGTCACCTGAAAGTGAGAACAAGTGTTTGCATGGCACTGTTGTAGCCGGCGTTGCAAGGTATTTACATGCCAGATGCACTAAAGATTCATATGTCCCTTCATGCTTCAACAACCATTCGAGAGGACATGCTTCCATGCTGATGATGGGTTCTGTTCAATAACAATCCAAAGCAGAGCGGACCGACGCATGTTCATTTTCATAATCTGAGTCAGACGCCACCAGCAGAAGGTTGATTTCTTTTTTGGTGGGTTGGGTTCTGTAGTTTCCACATAAGAGTGTTGCTCTTTTAAGACTTCTGAAAGCATGCGCCACACCTCGTCCCTCTAAGATTTTGGAAGGCACTTCGGATTCTTAATCTTTGGTCAAGCACTGCAGCTATCTTTAGAAATCTCACCCTGGTACCTTCTTTGCGTTTTGTGAAATCTGCAGTGAAAGTGTTCTTAAAATGAACATGTGCTGGGTCGTCATCCAAGACTGCCATAACATGAAATATAGGGCAGAATGCAGGTAAAACATAGAGCAGGAGACATAGAATTCTCCCCCAAAGTGTTCAGTCACAAATTTAATTAACACATTTTTTTTAATGAGCATCATCAGCATGGAAGAATGTCCTCTGGAATGGTGGTCGAAGCATGAAGCGTATCTGGCATGTAATTACCTTGCAATGCCGGCTGCAAAAGTGCCATGCCAATGCCTGTTCTCACGTTCAGGTGACATTGTAAAATAAGAAGCAGGCAGCATTATCGCCCATAAATGTAAACAAACTTGTTTCTCTTGGCTGAACAAGAAGTAGGACTGTGTGGACTAGTAGGCTCTAAAGTTTTACGTTGTTTTGGTTTTGAGAGCAGTTATGTAACAATAAAAATCTAAATCTGTAAGTTGCACTTTCATGATAAAGAGACTGCACTACAGTACTTGTATAAGATTAAAACGGCAATTAATTTTTTAAAATCACAATTAATTTTTTTTAGTTAATCGTGTGGATTAATCACAGTTAACTGACGGCCCTATTAAAAGTATTAAACAGCAAGGGTCAGGAAACTCATCCCTGTGACACACCTCTAGAAACTCACCGCTTGGTGCCGATCCCCTGTTGACATTACATTTGGAAACCCATCAGTTAGCCAGCTTTTAATCCATTGAATGTTTGCCAGGTTAATTTTGTATCACTCTAGATTTTTTACCAAATTTTGTGTGGTACCATGTTAAACATCTTACAAAAGTCTAAGTCTTACATCAACACTATTACCTTTATCAACCAAACTGGACAAAAATTTATTATTTTCCATAAATAATTTTTTGATTATTCTAATTTTATTCTCAATGGTGACTGGCATTAATTATATTATCCTCCTTTATTTTTTTATTAATGAAGTTCCTTGGCCGCTCCATTACCTTGCTAGGGATTGATGTCAGACTGTCCGGCCTTGAACATTTTATTTACCCTTTTCAAATACTGGCACAACATTAGTTTTCTTTCAGTCATCTGGAACGTCTTCAATGTTCCAAGGCTTTTTGAAAAAAATCAACATTTACAGTCCAGTGAGCTTCTCAGACAGCTCTTTTAAAACTCTTGGATTCAAGTTATCTGGACCTGCTGATTTTTAAATGTCTAACTTTAGTTGCTGCTGTTTAACACCCTCCAGAGATACTAGTGGAATGTAAAGATCAGCAGCATATGATACGACTACACCAGCCGGCTTTTCCCCCAAATACAGATAAAAAATATTTATTGAACACTTCTGCTTTGTTTTGCATTATTACTGATCATTTTATCATTTTCATCTAGTAATGGACCAACACCATTGTCAGGATTCTTTTGTTCTTAATATCTTAAAAAACTCTGTATTATCCTTAACTCTGCAGGCCAAAGAGTTCTTCTTCTGCCCCTTTGTTTCCTGCATCCATTTTCTACAATTCTTAGCTTCCGACTTCAACTTCCCTTTTCTGCCATTTGTTAGATATTGTTTTCTTATTTTTATAGGTGCCTTCACCTCCCCTCTAATCCAGGTCTTTCGTTATCCACTCCCGCCTTCTTCCTTGATTGTGGGATTGTAGCTTTTGGGGCATCCACTTGTTCTTAAACAATTACCAGTTATCATCTACATTTTCTCTGATTAAATTCTTCCTCCCAGCTGATTTGGGTCATAGTTGTTTAGCTTTGTGAGACTGGTCCTTTTAAAGTACCAAGTATATATGCCTCTGGTCTGGACTTTATTCTGTTTGCACAATACACATGTGATCGAGTTATAATTACTTGTCCTAAGCTTCCACTAATTTTTAGTTGTGTGATCAGTTCCTCTTTATCTGTCAAGACGAGGTCCAATACAGAATTCTCTTGTCTCGGTGGCAGCACTTTTTAAGTTAGGAACCTGTCATCGATGAGATTTCGAAATCCCAAGGAGGTTTTGGTATTGGCTGCATGAGCCCTCCAGCGTGTGTCACTCTGACCGAACTCCCCCATCATCACACAGCTTTTTTCCCTACACACTGTAGATAGGTGCGTAAGGGGCTGGACATCCTGGCCCCTCCTGTGATTTGGAGTCTGTAGGAAACACCGACTTGTGCTCGGTCTATTAGAACATTGATCTATTAAGCATCTGAGATCATTGTCTTCCGAGTTATCAGTGACTCAGAACAGGTGATGCCATTTTTGATGTAGATGCCACTTCCCCTCCCCTTTTGCCCACTGGGTCTTTGCTAAATAAGTCAGGGCCATTGACTTTACCATTCCAATCGTGGGACTTGTCCCAGCAGGTTTCAGTAATGCCAGCTTTGGGTATGGCTACACTTGCAACTTCAAAGCGCTGCCGCGGGAGCGCTCCCGCGGCAGCGCTTTGAAGTTGCAAGTGTGGTCGCAGCACCAGCGCTGGGAGAGAGCTCTCCCAGTGCTGCAGGTACTCCACCTCCGCGTGGGGATTAGCTTACAGCACTGGGAGCCGCGCTCCCAGCGCTGGGGCACTGTTTACACTGGCGCTTTACAGCCCTGTAACTTGCTGCGCTCAGGGCTGTTTTTTCACACCCCTGAGCGAGAAAGTTGCAGAGCAATTCCAATTCCTCCTGTTTGTTACCCAGGCGCTGAGCATTGCTGCATAGGCAATTCAAGAATTTTTTCTCTCTCATGTCCTTTGGCTCCCTGATTTTATTCTCAACATCTCAATTTTGTGCTAAAGGAGGCCTCATTTCTTCCCTCTTTTTCCCCCCTTCCCTATTGCTAGGAGCTGGCCAGAGCCAGAGGCACTTTTATCCTCCCCCCAGAACAGCTGCCTGGTCTCCAAGGCCCTGGAGCCAGCTCGGGACACTCGCTTCCGCTCCCCAAGACCTGGGCGAACGAGCTCCCTGCACGGGGTGTCTGTGCTGTGAGCAGACTGCCCACCGGGGAAAGGCTCTGCACTGTCCCTCCACGCGCCGTCCCAGGGACTGAGAACAGCTCTGAGCTCTCTCCCGCACACAGGGCAATCTGGTCACGTCCGGTCAGCCTGCACGCGCTGCTCCCCTCTCGGGACTCATGAGCGACACCCGTTGGCAGCGAGAGGCGCTGCACTAACAGCCCTGCCTGGGCTCCTCCTGGGGTTCATGCCAGCCCGGCCCAGCTCACATCCAGACGTGATCCCAGGCTCACGCCCAGCAGGCCGTAAGCCCAGTCACTGGACGCCGGAGGCCCACAGAGGCAGAACATCCCCCACCCAGAAGCCATTTTGTTTTAAGCTGTTCCGAGATACGTGGCGCTGACTCTGGGGTTCTCCCCCCAACCGGGTCTCCGCCACCTCTTACCACATTCACAGCGTCAAAGAGGCGCCCCGTGGGGACATGCTCTGCTATGAAGGGACACTTCTCCTGCAGCAGCATCACCGATTTCAGCCCCTCCGCAGTGCAGTCAGACACGATCCAGCCGCAGTCACGGGTGCTGAAGGGGAATCCGCCCTGGGGAGTCAGGCACCAGCACTCAGCCCCAGGAGTGAGGGAAACTCCCCCGCCAAGCTCTGCCCTGCCCAAGGGACGGGGGAGCCCCCTCACCCAACCCCGCATTACCGCTCCGCCTGTGCACACGAAATGGGGAGAGAAGGCTGGCAACCATCCCCCACTTCGAGTCCAGCAGGCAGCTGGGGAGGCAGGGGAGTCCCTCCTTAACAGCAAGGTGGCACCAGGAGCTACTGCCATAGCTTTCAAACCTAAGTCTGGGCCCCAAGCAAAGTGCCAGTGGTGGGTGAAATCCAGCCCATGCCGTGGGCAGGTGTCCAGACACATTCACTGAGCAGCTGGGCGCAACGGGAGGCCCTGGGGCAGGTGAGTCCCAGAGCTGGCACAGTGGGGGCTGCAGCCCAGGATGGCAGTGCCATGGTGGAGCCTGGGGGCAGGAGCTCACGCTGTGTCTGGCTGCGCTTTGCCTGTTACACGGGACCCTCATAATTACCCAGGTGAAGCTGCCTCCCGCACCAGAAAATACTGTACTGGAGAAAACAACACTGCCCGGCCCCACCACAAACAGGCCTTAGTGGGATTGTGCCACATCTCCTTCCATGGCAACTGGCCTGACGGCCAGCCCCGGACCCACGGCCATTGGCCTCAGCTTACAGAGCCCCTCCTCCGCTGATGTGATGTGTATTGGCCAAGCCCCACCTCCATATGCAGACACCAAGCCACCTGCTGTTCTGCTTCACATGCCCTGCACACCGCCAGGTAAACGCCAGCTCGTGCCCTTCTTCCAAGCAGGCTGAGGCTGTCTAACTGTCAGCCCTCGGCACCTGGGATCTCAGTCACGGCCGCAGACTCCTCCGGACACCAGAGAGTCGCTCTGCTGCCAGAGCCTCCCTCTGACGCTATCACGGGATAGCTCCACTTTGAGTCTAAAAGGTTCGTTCCCTGCCCTGCGAGCAGCCCAGAGCTAGGGGCAGACAGACACGTGAGGAACAAACATGGAACAACAGGGGAGAATCATCCCAGGGAAATCCAGGCACGTGGCCCGCTGTACCTTGCTCATGTGGCGATAGTATTTCTGGTAGTCGGGCGGGTTCTCCGGAATCTGCAGGAGATACGAGGGGCACCAGTGAGGAGGAACAGCAGGAGCAGCCTGGCTGCAGGCTCCATAGGCCCCACTGCAAGAGCGGAGCACTGCAAAGGGCAGGGGTCCCACAGTTATGGTCAGGGACGGCTCTATGTATTTTGTTGCCCCAAGCATGGCCATCAGGCGGCTTTCGGTGGCATGCCTGCAGGAGGTCCGCCGGTTCTGCGTGTCTTCAGCATACCCGCCGCCGAATTGCCGCCAAAGCTGTGGGACCGGCGGACCTCCCGTAGGCATGCCGCCGAAGGCAGCCTGACTGGTGCCCTCACAGCGACCGGCAGGCTGCCCCCCGCAGCTTGTCGCCCCAGGCACACGCTTGCTGCGCTGGTGCCTGGAGCCGCCCCTGGCTATGGTGATGGCCACGGGATCAAGGCCAGCCATACCCGCAGAGCACTCCTGTCTCCACTGCCACAGTCTGGTCGCCAGAGGCCAGGCTGGGACTGGTGCTTGTCTGTGCCACATCTCCCTGGATCAGGCTGGGGCCAAGGCTGGCCCTGGACTCCACCACTGGGCGGGGATGAGCAGAAGGGACTTCCACAGCTGACCTTTTGCAGTACGCCCCAGTGCTGCCCTGGCGTGGCTGTGTCAGTGCACAGGGCACCTGGAGCTCTCCCCCCAGCCCGGCTGCAGAGGGCCCTGTGCACCCACTTCTTTTCAGGGCTTCACCTCCCCCCTCCCGCCCGAGCCCTGAGAGGGACCCGTGGCTGGGACCGTCTGCACCAAGCTTCCCATGAAACTACCCTGCCACGCTGGCCCCAGCACCAGCGACAGGGCAGCCTGAGAGCAGAGGGCTGCTGGGGTGCGACCCCCCGGGCCAGGCAGCCCTGCTCAGAACAGGCCTGGACGATGAGGTGGTGAGAACACCAGTGGAGGTTCACACGTGTGCTCCCATTGCCTCTAGCGCCTGTGGAGCAGCACCGGGAAACGGCACCAGTGCAGGGACATCACGGGAATCTCAGGGTCAGCCAGGCCCATGTGCCAGCTGTGTCCCAGGGCAGGCGGGTCTCCCTCCCTGAGAGAAGGGACCTCAGGAGGTATCTAGTCCAACCCCCTGCTCAAAGCAGGACCAAACCCAACTAAATCATCCCAGACAGGGCTTTGTCAAGCCTGACCTTAAAAACCTCTAAGGAAGGAGATTCCACCACCTCCCTAGGTAACCCATTCCAATGCTTCACCACCCTACTAGTGAAAAAGTTTTTCCTAATGTCCAACCTAAACCTCCCCCTCTGCAACTTGAGACCATTATTCCTTGTTCTGTCATCTTCTACCACAAAGATTCCACTGTAAATGAGGTGAGGCACATCCCACTTCACAAGGCCAAGTGCGCCGCGCCCTGCAGCACATGCAGCTCTGGCTGGAGAGCTGGGTGGGGAACAGCTCACTGCGAGAACCCTCACCGGAGCTGCAGGGGGACAGCGGCACGGCACTGGAAACGGGAACTAGAGAGAACCCAGCTGGCTCTGCCCCTACAGAAAAGCCCCATGGAATGTAAGAAGGAGGAAAAAGACGGTTACTCACCGTAGTAACTGTTGTTCTTCGAGATGTGTTGCTCCTATCCATTCCAGTCAGGTGTGCGCGCCGCGCGTGCACGGCTCTTCGGAACATTTTTACCCTAGCAACTCCGGCGGGCCGGCTGAGTGCCCCCTGGAGTGGCGCCGCTATGGCGCCTGTTATATACCCCAGCCGGCCCGTCCGCTCCTCAGTTCCTTCTTGCCGGCTACTCCGACAGTGGGGAAGGAGGGCGGGTCTGGAATGGATAGGAGCAACACATCTCGAAGAACAACAGTTACTACGGTGAGTAACCGTCTTTTCTTCTTCGAGTGATTGCTCCTATGCATTCCAGTCAGGTGATTCCCAAGCCTTACCTAGGCGGTGGGGTCGGAGTGAGACGTGGCGGAGTGTAATACCGCGGAGCCGAAGGCTGCGTCGTCTCGAGACTGCTGCACCAACGCGTAGTGGGAGGCGAAGGTGTGGACAGAAGACCAGGTGGCCGCTCTACAGATGTCCTGGATGGGGACATGGGCCAGGAAGGCGGTCGACGAGGCTTGTGCTCTCGTGGAGTGAGCTGTGAGGCGGCATGGTGGCACGCGAGCCAGCTCGTAGCAGGTCCGGATACATGTTGTGACCCAGGAGGAAATCCGTTGGGAGGAGATCGGCTTGCCTCTCATGCGGTCAGCAACCGCTACGAACAGCTGTGTTGAACACCGGAAGGGCTTTGTCCGCTCGATGTAAAAGGCGAGTGCCCTGCGGACGTCGAGGGTGTGAAGCTGTTGCTCCCGAGGCGAGGCATGCGGCTTCGGGAAGAAGACCGGGAGGAAGATCTCCTGGTTGAGGTGGAAGGCCGACACCACCTTGGGGAGGAAGGCCGGATGTGGTCGAAGCTGCACCTTGTCTCGATGGAAGACGGTGTATGGTGGACCAACCGTTAGAGCACGGAGCTCAGAGACTCGTCCCGCTGATGTAATTGCGACGAGGAAGGCTGTCTTCCAGGAGAGGTAGAGCGGGGAGCACGTGGCCAAGGGCTCGAAGGGGGGACCCATCAGCTTGGCCAGCACGAGGTTCAAATCCCAGGTGGGGGCAGGACGCCGCACCGGCGGGTACAAGTGGTCCAGGCCTTTAAGGAAGCGGGAAACCATCTGGTTGGAGAAGATGGACCGACCTTCCACAGATGGACGAAAGGCGGACACTGCTGCCAGGTGAACTCTCAAGGAGGAGACCGCAAGACCTTGCTCCTTAAGGTACCAGAGGTAGTCCAGGATGGTAGGGACAGGGACTACGAAGGGATTGAAGCCTCGGTGGTCACACCAGAGCGCAAACCGCTTCCATTTCGCCAGATAGGTGGAGCGAGTGGAAGGCTTTCTGCTCTCTAGCAGGACGTGCTGAACTGCCGCCGAACAGTCCCTCTCTGTGTGGGTCAACCACGCAGGTACCAAGCTGTAAGATGGAGGGACTGCAGGTTCGGATGGCGGAGTCTGCCGAAGTCCTGGGTGATGAGGTCCGGCCATAACGGAAGGGGGATAGGATCCCAAACCGAGAGCTCGAGCAGCAGGGTGTACCAATGTTGCCTCGGCCAGGCCGGAGCCACGAGTATGACGCTGGCTCTGTCCCTCCGAAGCTTCTGTAGCACCCGGTGCACGAGTGGGAACGGAGGGAAGGCGTAGAGGAGGTGATCCTTCCAGGAATACAGGAAGGCGTCCGACAGGGAGCCCGGCGAGTGACCCCGGAACCAGCAAAATAGGTGGCACTTCCTGTTCGCCTTGGAGGCGAATAGGTCTATCCGGGGAAACCCCCACCTCCGGAAGATTGTGTGTACGACGTCGGGACGGAGAGACCACTCGTGGGAGAGGAATGACCTGCTGAGATGGTCGGCCAGCGTGTTCTGCACTCCCGGAAGAAAGGACGCTTCCAGGTGAATCGAGTGGGTTACGCAGAAGTCCCACAGGAGCATCGCTTCCTTGCAGAGGAGGGAGGAGCGGGCTCCGCCCTGCTTGTTCACGTAGAACATTGCTGTGGTGTTGTCCGTGAACACTGTCACACAGCGGCCTTGCAGGCGGGTGCGGAAGGTGTGACACGCCAAACGGATTGCTCGCAGCTCGCGGATATTGATGTGCAGAGCGAGCTCTTGGGGCGACCAAAGGCCTTGGGTGTGAAGGTCGCCCAGGTGAGCTCCCCAACCGAGCGCTGAGGCATCTGTGGTCAGAGTGGCGGATGGGCGAGGAGGGTGGAACGGGACTCCCGCACACACGACCTCCGGGTCGAGCCACCAGCGGAGGGACTCGAGGGTCGGCTTGGAGATCATGACCACCATGTCGATGGGGTCTCGATGCGGCCGGTACACCGACGTGAGCCAAGACTGGAACGGGCGGAGGTGGAGCCGCGCGTACGCGGTGACATACGTACACGATGCCATGTGGCCCAGGAGGTGGAGGCAGGATCGCACCGTCGTGGTCGGGAAGGTGACGAGGTCCCGGATGATAGAGACCATCGTCTGGTGCCGAGATTGCAGCAGGCAGGCGCGAGCCAACGAGGAGTCGAGGACTGCTCCAATGAACTCCACCCGCTGTGACGGAATCAAGGTGGACTTCTCGGCATTGATGAGAAGACCGAGGCGCTGAAAGAGGGACAGGATTTCTGTCATCTGACCCATTACCAGGCGCCGAGACGTTCCGCAAACCAGCCAGTCGTCGAGATATGGGTAGACGTGTATCTGACGACGGCGGAGAGCTGCGGCAACCACTGCCATGCACTTGGTAAACACTCTCGGTGCGGTGGATAGGCCGAATGGCAACACTGCGAACTGGTAGTGTGCGTTGTTCACCACGAAACGCAGGTATCGTCGATGGGGAGGGTAGATCGCGACATGGAAGTAGGCATCCTTCATGTTGAGGGCGGCAAACCAGTCTCCCGGATCCAGAGAGGGAATGATGGTCCCCAGGGTGACCATGCGAAACTTGGGCTTGAGCAGATATTTGTTCAGCTCGCGGAGGTCCAGGATAGACGTAGCCCTCCTTTCGCTTTGGGGGATGAGAAAATATCGGGAATAGAATCCCCTGCCCCGCCTGTCTTGAGGCACTGCCTCTATGGCACCCACGCTCAACAGAGTCTGGACCTCTTGTAAGAGGAGTTGCTCGTGAGAGGGGTCCCTGAAGAGGGACAGGGAGGGTGGGTGGGAAGGGGGGGGCGAAACAAACTGAAGGCGGTACCCCGACTGGATTGTTTGAAGCACCCAGTTGTCCGTTGTTATTCGGGACCACGCCGAAAAGAAATGGGAAAGGCGGTTGTAAAACAAAAGGGTAGGATCCGGTAGGGAGAGTGATCGGCCGTCCTCGGGCGTCCCATCAAAAGGCCTGCTTGGACCCTTGGGGGGCCTTGGAAGGGGCCTGGGCCTGATTGCGCCTGTTGCCGGATGGTCGACGGCGATTCGGGCCTGGTCGCCTGCTGTTGTACGGGCGGTACCGTTGTTGAGGGAAAGACCGGGAGGGTTGTTGCCGGAAGGACCTGCGTTGAGGAGCCGGTGTGTGCATCCCGAGGGTGCGGATGGCGATGCGACCGTCCTTCAGGGTCTGGATCCGGGAATCAGTCTTCTCAGAGAAAAGACCCTGTGTGTCAAAGGGCAGGTCCTGTAACATATACTGCACCTCCGGTGGCAGGGTGGAGGACTGCAGCCAGGAGATGCGCCGCATCGTCACCCCTGAGGCCAAGGTCCTAGCTCCCGAGTCCGCAGAGTCAAGGGCGGCCTGGATGGAGGACCTGGACGATTTCGTCCCCTCCTCCAACAACGCGGAGAATTCCTGGCGGGAGGCTGTTGGTAGGAGCTCTGTAAATTTCGCCAGGGACGCCATGATGTCGTAGACGTACCTGGTGAGGAGGACCATCTGGTTGGCGATGCGAAGTTGCAAGCCGCCCGCCGAGTAGACCTTGCGGCCTAACAGGTCCATTTGTGGCGCGTCCTTCGACTTTGGCGCAGGGGCAGGTTGACCATGCCTCTCCTTGTCGTTGACCGACTGAACGACCAACGAGTCCGGGGTCGGGTGAGTATATAGATACTCGTAGCCCGTGGGGGGGACAGAGTACTTGCGCTCAACCCCACGGGCCGTAGGAGGGATGGACGCAGGCGTCTGCCAGAGTGTGGTGGCATTCTTTTGTATCGTGCGCACGAACGGTAATGCCACGCGCACTGGCGCCTCTGCTCCAACGACATTGGTTATGGGGTCCTCGTCCTCCTGGACCTCTGCCACTGGGAGAGCCATAGCCGTCGCCACGCGGCGAAGCAGGTCTTGGTGCGCCTTTAAGTCTATCGGCGGAGGATCCTTGGCCGATGCTCCGGCCACTGCCTCGTCAGGTGAGGACGAGGAGGATAAGCCCTGGACAACAGCCTCCGACGATGGATCTGCTGTCCGCTCGTCGTCTGGGTCGGGCTGCGTGTGCCTCTGGGGTTCAGGCGGTATGGAAACCGCGCCTGGTGACGAAGGGGCCGGCCGGCTGACGGTCGCCGCTGGTACCCTGCGCTCGGAGGCAGGGGCTCTTGGGGGGAATGGCACCCCCTGAGTATCGTACTGGGCCCAGGGAACCCAGAAGCCCCACTGCTGTGCCCCCTGAGGTTGGCCTTGTGGGGTAGGTGGCAGGTGCCCGTTACTGTCTGCCCCAGAAGCAACCGACGCGGGACGGGATGGCCATGGAGGCGCCGAGGCGCTGACGAATTGCGCCGCCGACTGAGGTAGTCTGTCCCCGGACGGTGCCGAGGATCGGTGCCGGTCCACACGGTACCGGGATGGTGACCGAGACCAATGTCCGCTGCGGTGCCGGGAGCTCGACCGGTGCCGGGAGCTCGACCGGGATCCAGACCTGCGGCGCCAGGAGCGGCTGCGCGAATCGCGGTGCCGGGAACGGTGCCGGGAAGCAGACCTCCGTCGGTGCCGACGCGACGGCGATCGGGACCTGGAGCGACGCCGGGAGTGCGACCGGTACCGCGATGTCGAACGGTACCGGGACTGCAACCGGCGTCGAAACAGCGACCGGTACCACGATGGCGAGCGGTGCCGAGATCGCGAACGACGGGACGGTGACCTGCGGCGGGACCGGGAAGGTGACCGGGACCGGGAGCGTCGTCCGTGCCGTCTGTCTGGAGAGGGGGGCCGAACCATCATTGCCGGCTTTCCCGCCGAAACGACAGCCCGCACCGGCGGTGCCGGGGGCCGGAGGCTCGGTGCCTCTGTGAGCTCTATGAGCTCGCGCGCCGTGGAGAAAGTCTCCGGCGTCGATGGCAGCCGTAGCTCAACCGCGGCCAGTGCCGGGGAGCATGGCAGTGCCGGATTCGACGGCCCTTGCGGCGCCGGAGTCAACGGCCCGGTGCATGTCCTGTGCACAGCCACAGCGGGGACCGCAGGTGGCGCAACTTTCTTGGCTGCTGGGCTCTCAGCGTGGGGCTTGGCACCAGCTTTCGCCGGCTTGCGCTTCCTTGATGGCGAGAGGGAGCGGTGCCGGGCCTTCGGTGCCGGTGGCTGAGGGCGCGTAGTCTCAGTGCCGGAACGGCCCGGGGCCGGCGGAGCACTCCGGACCGATGAAGCCTTCGGCGCCGGCGCGGACGGTGCCGGGGGCTGGAGCGAAGCCTCCATGAGGAGCTGCTTTAAACGTATGTCCCGCTCCTTACGCATCCGGGGTTTGAAAGAGGAACAGATAGAGCACTTACCTGCCCTGTGAGTCTCGCCGAGGCACCGGAGGCAGGAGTCGTGCGGATCCCCTACTGGCATAGGCCGCTGGCAAGATGCACAGGGCTTAAAGCCCGGTGCCTTGGGCATGAGCCCGCACCGGGGGAGGAAAGGGAGGGGAACCCCCCCCTTTAACCTTATCCTAAGAACTAACTATCTAACTAACAGAAACTATCTACACTAATCACTAAATGAACTATATACACGAGAAAGTAGCGAGAGCTAGAGTAGTGGAGGACAGAGAGCACTCCACAGTTCCAACTGGCCGTCACGGGCGGTAAGAAGGAACTGAGGAGCGGACGGGCCGGCTGGGGTATATAACAGGCGCCATAGTGGCGCCACTCCAGGGGGCGCCAGCCGGCCCGCCGGAGTTGCTAGGGTAAAAATGTTCCGAAGAGCCGTGCACGCACGGCGTGCACACCTGACTGGAATGCATAGGAGCAACACATCTCGAAGAAGAACCTACAGATCCAGAGACATTTGACAGGGTGCACAAAAAGGACTCTGCAAACTAGTGCGTTTGACAGACAATGAAAGCCCCTGAGCTGAGCTAGCCCATGGGACCCACAGCATTCACCTCCCTGCCACGCTGCTTTAAAATGCCCCTGGGTTCTGACCCCCAGCCCCAGATGGAGTTAGACACCTCAATACCTTTGAGACTCTGGGCCTCTCTCCCTACCATGTCCTGGTACCAAACCCCTTTCCTCTGTATCCGGGGACGCCCAGAGGGAGGGGACAAGTGGGACAATTTGCCCCAGGTCCCGGGCCCCACAGGGGCCCCAACGAGTGTTTTTCGGGGGCCCTGAAGCAAGGGTCCTTCACTCGCTCCAGGGGCCCCGGAAAACTTTCACGGGGCCCAGGCCCCTGGAGCTTCTTCCGCTCCAGGTCTTCGGCAGCAGTTTGGCGCCGGGGGGGGGTCCTTCCCCTCTGGGACTCGCCGCCAAAGTGCCCCGAAAACCTGCAGCAGGGGGGTCCTTCCTCCCCGGGACCTGCCGAAGACTCCAGGCCCCCTGAATCCTCTGGGCGGCCCTGTGTGTATCTCCTACCACGGCCAGAGGGCAGAGGCGCTGGGTGCTGAAAGCCAGCTAACAACACTGTAAACCCTGTGTGTTCAAACACAGTGTGAAAAAGCGCAATTCCTGCTCACACCACACTGGTGCAGCACATCTCCAGAATTCTCAAGAATTCCTTCTAGCAGCACCAGCAAACGTTTCACAGTGAAACCTGGGGGTGCTGCAGCACCCCCATCCCCCTAGCTCCTGTGCCTATGACTACAGCGCATGAAGGGGATGAGCCACATGGCTGGATGCCAAGAAGCTACGCAGGACACTGCAGTCTTACCAAAGTCAATGCTGGCTTCCCACATCTGTGACCCCAACTCAGGACTCACCTGGGTGATTTTGAGGAACTCATGGGCCTGCCTCAGACAGGAAGCGAATGCCGGGTCGTTCTGAGCACCAGCCTAGACAAGGAGGCAGACACACAAAATAAACAGACATCACTGCTCAGCTCTGTGATCAGTTTAGTTCTTCGGGAAAAACAAATTAGAAGAGAGCTCCTGGAACCTGTGCCAGGCAAGGTCACCCCCTGGTAAGACTCAAACACAGCACTTTGGCCAGACAGGGACTCTGGGGCACCAGAGATCTGCACTGGGGTGGCTCATCTCCCACTGGCTGGTATCGGGGAGGAACAGGAACTCTCAGGCTCTGAGCGACTGGCGCAGCAGCATTGCAGTGCCCAATGCTGGAGCTGTGCCAAGCAACACACCTCCATCGCTCGCTCAGAGCCCACTCTCAGTATTCCAGCATTGCTGCTGGCTCCGAGCAGCGCTGGGCTCTGGGCGGGTTTTACCACGGCAGGGGCGATATGGCCCATCTTCGTACCAGTACCCCAAAGAGAACACAGCGCATGTGGGGAAGAGGTAACAGGAACTCCCCTTGGTCCCTGCCCATGTGCATTTCAGCGCCTACCCACCAGTGCCGTGGGGCCACGTGCCTGCACCTGACGGGGGTTAGGACAGTGTTTTCGGGGACCATCCCCGGCAGCATGCCACATGCCTATGGAACAGCTATAGCAGCTCTTCCCTACGCTCCTGCCAGCTCCACGCCTGCAGCTGCCCAAGTGCAGGTTACCAAGCGACATGACAGTGCTGCTCATCTCCGGGTGTTACTACAAGGGGACACGTGCAGAGCCCCGTGACATTCTAGCCTTGCTCCAATGACACCTCGCACCCAGCGTTCAAAGGCCAGTCCGCCTGCAAACCTGCACACAGCTGCCTTTGTACACAGGTGCGTCCACCCGACGCTACAGGGCACTAGCTGTTCTGCGCCCTTAGCGTGTGTTCGGAGCTCATTGGGATCGCAAGCCTGCAGGTCTCTCTCTAAACACTGTGCTCTGGCTGCACCACCAGTTACCGGCTCAGCGCAGGGAGCTCAGGGTGACATTCTCTGGGCTGTGCTATGCAGGGGGTCAGACTCGACGATCGTCACAGTTCTGTCCAGTCTTGACACCCGAGGCTGTCGAAGCCTCTCTCTAGTGTTGCTGTTGAGCGTACACTGCAGGAGCCGGGCCCCCAAGAGCCACAGCACTGAGGAAAGTGCAGGATGGTGCCTGTCTGAGACCCACGGCCCTGGGGGGCAGCCCAGCAGGCCGGCACGACAGCAAACATTACCTCCAGGAAGGCTTGGAGGGCAAACGCTGTGTCCCAGAGCTGGGATCCGTTGGTGCCCTGGAACAGAAGAGTGTGCAATGAGAAGCAGCTTTTCAATCCGCCCCAGGCTTCCCGCCCACCCCTACGGGCCACACTGCCTGTAGGCGCCATCACGCTGGACCAATGGGCCCCATAGACAGAGAAAGCTATAGGGCACACGGCTGGGTGCAGTCACGCAGTCACTGCACCAATGGGCCCCACGCACAGGGAGGGCTGCAGCCTAAGGGAACCCACTGGGGCAGAAACGGGCAGCAGGAGCAGGGTTATGGAGTTTTTTGGTTCCGGGGATGGGGTTAGAATTTCCTTCCAAAGCTATTTTAGGGTCTGGTCCTGCAAGCCCCTCATGGACCCAGTGCAGGATAGCTCTAGGCACCTCACCCAAACCAGTGTTGGTGTGTATAGCACCCTAGGCTGCAAGTTGCATCCCAACACAGCGACTGGAAACAAGAGAGAGCCCACAGCAGCATGCAGAGCACGAGCCGTAGGGACAGGACGGGATGGGACGGGACGGGGGGCGTCTCTGAGCTGAGATGTGAAGCGAGGCAGAGCCAGGAAGACTGGCCCAGAGGGCAGGAGCTGCAGGGGACCCGGCTCTCGCACAGCAGAGGAGGCTGGAGGAAAGGGAAGAGAAGCTGCAGCAAGCCCACAGAGGGGTTCAGAACGAGGGCAGTTTGACCATGAATCCTGAACCCAGAGGTGAGCGCGAGGAGGGGACTGGGATGGGCTGACAGGGCTCCAGGCACATGGGGGGCTTGGGCAGCAGCATGTGGGCCCTGCTGGGCTGGGCCGTGGGGCAGCCGCGGTACTCAAGCCCCAAGGAGCTGAAGGCTGGGAGAAGGTCTCGGTGGAGCACTGCACTACGAGACTGCCTGCATGGCAGGTCTGTGAGTGCTCTGCTGGCCAGGGCCAGGCCACGACACCAGGAACAGTCAGTTTTTGCACAAACTTACAGCAGTGCGAATGGCTGGCTGGGCGGCAAGGGGAGCCGTGGGGCGGGGGAGGAGGGAGGTGGCAGAGCTGTGTCTGGGGGATACACCGCTGTCCCGGGAGAGGCACGTTTGTCTGGGAGACACTGAGCTGCAGGAAGTGGGACAGAGAAGCAGCCTGTGTGGCCAGGGCATGGGGGAGCAGCACGCAGCCCCTTTCCTTGCTGGACACTCAGCAGGGGCCAAGCAGCCGTTAGTGTTCTGTTCTAGCCCCCAGCGCAGGTAGGAGAGGGGCTGCCCGCTAACGTGGGGGCCAGAACCGCACAGCTGAGACAGGACAGGATGGGACTCCCCCCTAGGCTCCATCCCAGGGGCAATGCGTGTGTGACAGGGGCTGGGCACGGGATGGCGGGTGCAGAGCACCCCCCAGAGGTGCAGGGGAAGCAGCTGCCTGAGAGCAGGACACACACTGCTCCCAATACCAACCCCTTCTACCCTCGGCCAGGAGGAGGAGCAGGGATGGGAGAAGCTGCTGCTGTGAGCCGCACAGCTGGGCCAGGGCTGGTCCTATGACCATCAACAGCCCGGCAGGAAAGGGAGACATTGCAGGGGTGGCGGATCCCCCAAGGCAGAGCAGCCTGGCGAGACCCCCTTTGCAGTACGCGCTCAGTCCCCGGGGGAGGGGTCCCTGCCCAGCCCTGGGAGCCGTCTCACAGCAGCGAGAGCGGGCCCAGGGTCCCTGCGTTCGCTGCCAGGGCCTCAGCGCCTTACCTGCATCTTCATGCCGTCCAGTCCCAGCCTGGTGGAGAGAGAGCACATCAGTGCAGCAGCCTGGGGAGCGTGGTCCTGTCCCCAACTCCCGCAGCCACCAGGCGTCTAGCACTGCTGCCAGGGCACGGAGCACTGAGCTTCACAGGCAGCCCTGCAGCAGGTTCCCTACGGGGGCCCTGGCCTACCCCTTCCCAGCCCTCTGGCCCCCACCTGACTGGGAGAACTGGAGCGAGTGCGACTCGCTAATAAGGAGCCAGCGTCTGGAGCTGGCTGCTGATCAGAGCAAGACCCCCCCCGTTCGCATGCCGCCTGCACAGAGCTCCCTGCTCCTGGGGCCTAGGCAGTGTGGTAGCCCTGGGGGCAGAGCGGGGTCCCCCATGGCAGGTCTGGGCAGCAGGTTCCCTGCTAGGGCCTGGGGATTCCCGCACAGGGCAGAGTGGCTCTCTCTAGCTGAGTCCTGCGCTGTCTCTGGGGCTGGGGAGGTGCATGGGCCTGGCCTTACCAGAGATAATCAGGGATCCTGGAGACATGCTCCTGGAAGGCTGGAGAGCTCTCCCCCTCCACGGACCAGCGAACCAGCATGTTAATGGTCTTGGAAATCTGCCGAGAGAGAAGGCGTCACTCCCCTGCAGAGCGCAGTGGTGTTCGGCACCTGCACAGCATGACCTGACCTCGTGACCAGCCAGAGGAGCAAACCCCAGGCTGGGGACTGTCTGCAGGCGAGCGAGCACGTCTCCTTGGGGCTCTGGTCACAGAACGGACCCCTTGGCATCCCCATGACTGTTCCCCATCCCAGCGCAGGAGATCACTCTCCAGCCAGGGCCTTCCACCAGCTGTTCCCAGCACAGACTCTGCAGAGGGGAACAGCTGGCACGCCCTGCCTCCACAGCCACTGCACAACGACCAGGCGGTTGCTCACGCTCTCCTCTCCCGCCAGCCTGCTCACGCCCCTTGTCACCCACCGTGAACTCTCCTGTGTGCAGCGCCCAGCACAACAGGCCCTGAGCCTGCCTGGATTGCTGGTTGCTATGGTTACGTGCCAGCAGCCGGGAAGAGACGGGGAGTCCCAGGCCGGTCTCTCCCGCACCTGGGCAGGAATTGGAGCCATCGCCGTTGATTCGTTGGAAGCGGTAACGAGCAGCCTACCGGGCCAATGCTGATGGCCTTGGTGAATCTGTCGTCAGCCTTGATGTGGTCATACAGCTCCGCGATGGCTCGCTGCCTCAGCCGGGCGCTGTGGTGGGCTTCGTACATGTTCAGGATGGCTGAGACGGGAACAAGAGAGACACAATAAGCTGCCTGGGTTCAACTCCTGTGCGAGCAGGGCCCGGCCCCGAGCCCCAGAGAGCTCCCCCATCCCTTCCCCAGCAGGCCAGGGCTCTGCGGGGCGCCCCAGGGACACAGTGTCACAAAGTGTGGGGGAGTCCGGTGTTGCACCCCTCTTCCTTGGACTCACAGTGACTCTCAGCCAGCCAGTAAAACAGAAGGTTTATTGGACAACAGGAACACAGGCTACAGCAGAGCTTGTGGGCACAGCCAGGACCCCTCAATCAAGTCCTTCTGGGGTTCAGGAAGCTTAGTCCACAGCTTGGGATTCCCTGAATTCCAACCACCCAGCCCCAAACCGAAACTAAACTAACACACACCTCCAGCCGGCCCCTTCCTTTGTCCAGCTTCCCGGGCAAAGGTGCTGACACCCCTCCCCCCTCCCTGGCTCAGGTTCCAGGCTGAGCACCTGTCCCTCACCTTAAGTCTTCCCCGGTTCTTCCATCCCCCACACAGACAGTCCCTACTCCATCACATCTCTCCCCCCTTCGAGACTGAACTGAGCGGGGTCACTCTGCCCAGTGACCTGGGGAAGTTCGGGGCCCCCTCTCCGGGACAATGTGTCCGCTGTCAGGTTGGCACTTCCCTTCACATGGACCACGTCCATGTCATAGTCCTGCAGGAGCAGACTCCACCTCAGGAGCTTGGCGTTGGCTCCTTTCATCTGGTGCAGCCAGGTCAGGGGAGAGTGGTCGGTGTACATGGTGAAGTGTTTCCCAAACAGATACGGCTCCAGTTTCTTAAGGGCCCAAACCATGGCCAGGCATTCCTTCTCGATGGCCGCGTAGTTTTGCTCCTGGGGTAGCAACTTCTTGCTCAGGTACACGATGGGGTGTCTCCTCCCCTTTTCATCCTCCTGCATTAACACCGCCCCCAGTCCCGTGTCTGAGGCATTGGTGAACACCATAAAGGGCTTGTCAAAATCGGGGTTTGCCAGAACTGGGCCACTAACCAGAGCCTCCTTCAGCACCCGGAGAGCCTGCTGGCACTGCTCGGTCCAAACCACCTTGTCTGGCTTCCCCTTCTTGGGCACGAACCTTCCATAGTACCCCGCCATCCCAATAAAGGCCTGGACCTGCTTTTTGGTTTGGGGAGCGGGCTAGTCTATGATCACCTCCACTTTGGCTGGTTCTGGCTTTAGGCAGCCGCTCCCCACCCGATGGCCCAGGTAAGATACTTCAGCCATCCCCACCTTGCACTTCTCAGCCTTTACGGTTAACCCAGACTCTCAGAGTCGGTCCAGCACTTGTTTAACCTGGGACACGTGGTCCTCCCAGGTCCGGTTAAAGACAAAGATGTTGTCAATATACGCCACGGCAAAACTCTCCATCCCCCACAGTAGCTGATCCACCAGGTGCTGGAAGGTGGCCGGCGCTCCCTTGAGGCCGAAGGGCAGGGTCAGAAACTCGTAGAGCCCCAGAGGGGTGATAAAGGCCGATTTCAGCCTGGCATCTGCGTCCAGCGGCAATTGCCAGTAGCCCTTTGTAAGATCCATGGTGGTGAGGTACCAAGCACCTCCCAGCTTGTCTAGGAGCTCGTGAGGCCTGGGCATGGGGTAGGCATCAGATACGGTGATGGCATTGAGCTTTCGATAGTCCACACAGAACCGGATCGACCCATCCCTTTTGGGGACCAGCACCACTGGCGAGGCCCAAGGGCTGGAAGACAGCTGGATCACCCCCAAAGCCAGCATGTCCCTGACCTCTCTTTCTAGGTCCTGGGCAGTTTTCCCGGTGACCCGAAAAGGGGAGCATCTTATAGGGGGATGTGACCCGGTCTCCACCCGGTGGACAGTCAAATTAGTACGTCCAGGCTGGTTGGAAAACAGCTGTTGGTACAGATGCAGCACCCCTCTGATCTCAGTGTGCTGGGCCAGGGTCAGCTGATCAGATAGGGGAATTGCCTCCAGGGGGGAACCAGCTTTTGTCCCAGGGAATAGATCCACTAAAGGGTCATCTCCCTGCTCCTCCCAATGTCCACATACGGCCAACACCACATTCCCCCTGTCATAGTATGGCTTCATCATATTCACATGGTACATCCGGCGGTGATGTGCCCAGTTAGACAGCTCCACCACATAGTTTACCTCATTTAGTTGCTTGACAACCTTGAAGGGCCCTTCCCAGGCAGCCTGGAGTTTGTTTTTCCTCACGGGGATGAGAACCATCACTTGATTCCCGGTGGCGAAGGCTTCTGCTTCCTCTGGGCTCGGGCCAGATTCTCCTTGGCCAGGCCCATGAGCTCGGCAAGTCTTTCCCGGAAGGTCAGGACATACTCCACCACTGACTCTCCATCGGGAGCGGCCTTCCCCTCCCATTCGTCTCTCATCAGTCCAGGGGCCCCCTTACCTGCCTTCCATATAACAGTTCGAAAGGCGAAAACCCGGTAGATTCCTGGGGTACCTCCTTGTATGGGAACAGCAGGTGAGGTAAGTACTTGTCCCAGTCCTGCAGGTGCTGGTTCATAAATGTTTTTAGCATCATCTTTAGCGTCCCGTTGAACCTTTCCACCAGCCCGTTAGACTGGGGGTGATAAGCTGAGGCCCAGTTGTGCCAGACCCCACATTTCTCCCACAAGCACCGGAGCAGGGTCGACATGAAGTTGGACCCCTGGTCCGTTAAGACTTCCTTGGGGAACCCCACCCGGCTGAAAATGGTCAGCAGCGCATCTGCCACGGTGTCTGCTTCGATAGAGGACAAGGCCACCGCCTCAGGGTAGCGAGTGGAGAAATCTACCACCACCAGAATGTATTTCTTCCCCAACCGGGTCGTCTTGCTGAGAGGTCCCACTATGTCCATGGCCACCTTCTGGAAAGGTTCTTCTATGATGGGTAAAGGCCTCAAAGCCGCTTTCCCCTTGTCCCGGGCCTTCCCCACCCTCTGGCAGGGGTCACAGGATTGGCAGTACTGTCGGACATGGGTAAACACCCCAGGCCAGTAAAAGTTCTGTAGCAGCCTCTGCCTGGTGCGCTGGATGCCCTGGTGCCCTGCGAGAGGGATGTCATGGGCCAGGTACAGTAGCTTGTGGTGAAATTTCTGGGGAACCACCAGCTGCTTCCTGATCCCCCATGACTCTACTTCCCCTGAGGGAGCCCATTCTCGGTACAGGAACCCCTTCTCCCACAGGAACTTCTCCTTGCAACCTCTCCTCATGGACTGTACTGCACTGAGGTCAGCCAGGTCCCTTGGCCTCCGCAAGGAGGGATCTTTCTGCAACTCGGCCTGGAACTCAGCAGCTGGGACAGGGATGGGGACATGCTCTCTCTCGTTGGCTGGGTCTGAGGCCACAGCCTCTCTGAGCCGTGTCCCTGGGCGTTCCCTCCCCACCAGGTTAGGGTCCTGCGCCTCGGGCAGAGTACCTTCCCCGTTGTCAGGGCGCAGTGCCCTGCGCCGACTCTGACTACGGGTCACATCCAGGGCACCCCAGGCGTTGCTTGGCCAGACCTCCACGTCCCCGCCCCCATTAACACCTCTGTGGGCAAATGTGGGTGTACCCCCACGTCCTTGGGGCCCTCCTTGGCCCCCCACTTCAGGTGTACCCTCGCCACGGGCACCTTGAATGGGGTCCCGCCCACGCCCATCAGGGTCAGGTAGGTGTCTGGCACCATATGATCTGAGGCCACCACCCCACGCCGGGCCAGCGTCACCTCTGTGCCCGTGTCCCAGTACCCAGTTCCTCTCATCTACCTCCAGGGGAACAAGGCACTCTATCCAGAGGGGCAGCCACGCGCCCACCCTGTAAACCAAAAACTCTGAGCCTGGAGCATCCAGCCCCTCAGAGGAGCTGACCTGGGGCCCTCCTCCCTCCTTCGCAGGTGGTACGCGGCAAGCCCCCCTTTCCTGCGAATGCTGCCCCTCGTCCAGCTGGGTCTCTATCAAGTTAACCCGGTGTGGGGTCGGTCTGCTCAGTCTGTCCTTGAGCCTGGGGCACTGGGACCGTATGTGGCCCCTCTGGCCACATTGACAGCAGCTCATGTCCCGTTGGTCTCCTCGAACCGGTCGGTTGTCCCTGACGCTGGGCGTTCCCTTTGGGAGGGGGTTCTCCCTTTTCCCTCTTTGGGAGGTCCCAGGATGACTCTCTCTCTGCATCGCGGCAGGCCTGTTCCTTTGGGGCTCCTCCCTGCCACCCCCCGACCAGCTCTTCACAAACTCATCAGCCAGGCGCCCTGCATGTTGCGGGTTCTCTGGCTTTTGGTCCCTCAACCACAGCCTCAGGTCGGATGGGCACCGCTCATACAGCTGCTCCAGTACCAGCAGTTTAACCAGGTCCCCCGGCGTCTGGGCCCCATCTGCCCACTTGCTGGCGTATCCCTCCATGCAGACGGCTAGTTGCAGAAATGAGACCTCAGGGGTTTTATCCTGACTCCGGAACCTCTCCCGGTACATCTCAGGAGTCAGCCCAAACTCGCGCAGCAGGGCCTACTTGAATGGTTCGTAGTCCCCTTTCTCCTCCTCTCCCAGCTGGCCGTACAATGCCACGGCTTTGGGGTCCAGTAAGGGGGTGAGAACCCGGAGCCTGTCTGCAGGATCTACCTGGTGCAGCTCGCAGGCCGTCTCAAAGGCACCCAGGAAGTCATCCATGTCCTCCCCCTCCTTACTCTGGGCCAGGATGCACTTATCAAAGCTCCGCGCAGTCCTGGCCCCCCCTCTCCTCCCGACTCACCGCAGCTGGGGCCCTCAGTTCGCCAGTTCCAGCTCATGATGACTCTGTCTCTCTTTCTCCTCCAGTTCCCGCTGTCTTTGTCTCTCCTCATGTTCCCTCTGTCTCGCTTCATGTTCCCTCTGTCTCTCACAATCCTCCAGCTCTCTCAGTTTTAGCTCTCTCTCCCATTCCAGCCGCTTCCGCTCCACGGATGCCGAGCGTCGCCGGGACAATCCCCTGCTGGCAGGTGAGCTTCGCCGGGAGGGTCCCGGGGGTCACGGTGCCCTTGGTAGTCGCTAGGCTCCTCCCCGCCCTTCCCCTAGACATAGGAATGGGGGGGTCTCGGGAAGCCCTCAGCCGCCAGCTGACCACTCCCAGCTGGGACAGATACTGGTGCCTCTGCTGCATCTGCCAGGCTGCTTCCCTCAGAGACAGGGATCAGTTCATTCAAGTGGTCTCCCTCCTCCGGCTGGGCAATGAGCTGGTCTTTGGTGAGCCTCCCTCTGCGCAGCCCCCTCTGCTTGCACAGCTCCACCAGGTCGCTCTTAAGCTGCTTGGCAAACCTCTTCCTGCTGGCCACTCACAGGCCTGGGTGCTCACCGCTCCCCACAGTTTCCAGGGAGACCCCTAGTGCGCCAGCCCTTCTTGAGGTCACCACCTCTCTGCCAGGGTCAAGCTGCAGACTCCTCCACCCCGGGACCGGTCGCTGCAATCCCCCGGGGGACCCTGTTACTGGGCCTTCTCACTGGGCACACACTCCCAGGGGTTAATCACCCCTAATATCGTCCCTTCGTTTTACTGCTCCCCAGTCACTTACTGCAGGAAGTGTCCACGGGGTGCAGTAGATTCCGCCGCTGCCACCAGTTGTCACGGAGTGTGGGGGAGTCCGACTCTGCACCCCTCTTTCTTGGACTCACAGTGACTCTCAGCCAGCCAGTAAAACAGAAGGTTTGTTGGACAACAGGAACGAAGGATACAGCAGAGCTTGTAGGCACAACCAGGACCCCTCAATCGAGTCCTTCTGGGGTTCAGGAAGCTTAGTCCACAGCTTGGGATTCCCTGAATTCCAACCACCCAGCCCCAAACCAAAACTAAACTAACCCACCCCTCCATCCTGCCCCTTCCTTTGTCCAGCTTCCCGGGCAAAGGTGCTGACACCCCTCCCCCCTGCCTAGCTCAGGTTACAGGCTGAGCACCTGTCCCACACCTAAAGTCTTCCCTGTTCTTCCATCCCCCACACAGACAGTCCCTACTCCATCACACACAGCCCCAGACCACTCCACACCTGGACTGAACCCTGGTTGTTTCACTGCTGCTCAGCCCGAGACAGGACCAGAGGGAAGGTGGGAAGCTGCTGAGTGGGGACAGAACCCGAGGTATTAAGATTCACTCAGTGCCCCAGCACACAGCCCACGCTGGACTCAGAGCCTCCACAGACACCTCAGAGACGGAGTGTTTGGAGTTGTTCTGTGAGCCCTGATTCGGCACTGTCATAGGTCTCACCCCCACTTAGAGCTGTTGGGTTCCAAAATGGGGACCTGCCTTGGTTTCCCTCTAAACTAAAATCCTAGTTTAGATCTGGTAAAAGCTGCCACCACCCAATAAGGTACGTGTATTGGGACACAGTCCTTCCCCAAAATCCTTGGGGATCCCAAGAGCCCCAAATCCATGGAGTTCTTACACCCAGGAGAAATAAACCATTCCCTCCTGCTTCCTCCCCCGTCCCTTTTCCTAGGAGAGATACCGGGATCCACTACAGAGGGATGCTTCCCTCCTCCCCTTTCCCTGAGAATCCACCCAAGGAAAGATCAACCAAGTCCTTTATAGAAAAGATTTATTAAAGAATAAAAAAGAAAGTCACTGTCTCTGTAACCAAGATGGAACAATATACAGGGTCTAAACTTATCAATCTCTGGAGAGAATCCCCCCCTCCTTTCTTTCTCAGTAAAAGCAAAGTAACAGCAAACAGGAATAAAGAATTTCCTTCAGCAAACATACAATTGCAAATGTAGAAATTAAATTATAAGACTAATCCGCCTTTCTAATTAATACTCACTATTGAATAGTAGGGAATACTCCAGGAGAACTTGGAGACATGTCTGGCCTCTCTTAGATCCAAAAAGAGAACACTCTAACAAAGAACACAGACAAAGGCTTCCCTCCACAGAGATTTGAAATTATCTCGTCTCTGATTGGTCCTCTGGTCAGGTGGTCACCAGGTACTGCATGTTAACCCTTTACAGGTAAAAGAGACCTTAACCCTTAACTATCTGTTTATGACAGGCACCAATGGCACCAGACAGTCAGGATGGGCCTGGGTCCAGCCCCCTCCAGCGGCAATCAGCACAGAGCCCTGCGCCTTTCCTATGTGCAGGGGCGGCTCCAGGCACCAGCACGCCAAGCGCGTGCCTGGGGCGGCAAGCCACGGGGGGTTCTCTGCCGGTGCCGCGAGGGCGGCAGGCAGGCTGCCTTCCGCGGCTTGCCTGCAGAGAGTCCGCTGGTCCCGTGGCTTCGGCGGACCTCCCGCAGGCGTGCCTGGAGAGGGTCCGCTGGTCCCGCGGCTTCGGTAGACCTCCCGAAGCCACGGGACCAGCGGACCCTCCGGAGGCAAACCGCCGGAGGCAGCCTGCCTGCCGTGCTTGGGGTGGCAAAATCCCTAGAACCGCCCCTGCCTATGTGCTGGACCCAGGTGGCTGCTGCTGGCTCGTGGCTGACGCAAGCGAGCCAATGCCGCACACAGATTGCCCTCGTGCCCACTGGGCAGGGCAGTAACGGTGGCGCAGTGCGGAGGCCAGGCAGGCACAGCTTTGTCAGGCACACGCATTCCCTCCCAGGTTAGTAAAGTCTTCCCAACTTCTGGTCCCTGGCCACTCTGAGATCCCACTGGCAGAGCAAGGCTGACAGGAAGCTTGGGGGCTGCACTGGGGTCAGATGTAAGGCTATGGGGCAGCTCCACTAGTGACCCACGGCCGTGGGGACAGAAAACAACCTGCACATCAGCTATCCCCCGCCCTGCCCTGGCCAGGCCCAGCCACTTCCCTACTCACCATTGGCAAGTGTGAGCAGCCAGCTGTGCGGGGTGTAGAGATCGCAGACAGCCACGTTATTCCTCTGGGCCGGCCAGTCAATGCTGGAGTAGTCCTGGACGTACAGCTCCTGGCAGGGAGCAGGCGGGAGATTAGCCATCCGCTCACTAGCACGCCATGGGAGCAGACCCATGAGACAGCTGCAAGTGTCAGCCTGGCGGGGTTGGCAGCCTGGGGGAGTACAGCATGGAGCACGCAGGGGAGCACCGGGGAAGGAGGGCAGCGCTGCCTGGCTCACTCTGTGGCTCCACACCAGCCACCGGGACAGGTCCCATGTGGGAGCTGCTCCCAGCGCCCTTTGCTAAGGAGAGTTAACAAGAGGAGAAAGCACCTTCAGATAGTGCCAGAGCACCTGAGGGGGGTGTCGGGGGCCCACGCAGCCTGGGGGCGGTGTCACGGAGTGTGGGGGAGTCTGGGCCCTGCAACCCCCACTTCCTGCGATTCCCCATCACTCTCAGCCAGCCAGTAAAACAGAAGGTTTATTAGACAACAGGAGGACAGTCCCAAGCAGGGCTTGTAGGTACAACCAGGACCCCTCAGTCAGGTTCCTTTGGGGGCAAGGATCTTAGACCCAAGACTTGGGGTTCCCTGCCTCTTTCCAGCCAGCCCAAAACTGAAACCAAAAACCCCTCCAGCAGGCTCTCTTCCTTTGTCCAGCTTCCCGGGCAAAGGTGTTACTATAATAATAGCAGACAAACCAATCTCCTACAACTGGAAGAGACCTTACAAGATCATTGAGTCCAGCCTCCTGCCTTCACTAGCAGGACCAAGTACTGATTTATGCCCCAGATTCCTAAGTGGTCTCCTCAAGGATTGAACTCACAACCCTGCATTTAGCCCACCAATGCTCAAACCACTGAGCTATCCCCCTTGACTCTCTCCACCCCCCTTCCTGGTTCAGGTTACAGGCTCAGGTCCTGTCCCTCACCTAAAGTCATCCCCTGCTCTCCCATCCCACCATGCAGACAGTCCCTACTGCATCACATCTCTCCCCCCTTGGAGACTGAACTGAGCAGGGTCACTTTGACCAGTGACCAGGGGAAGTTCAGGGTGGCAGTGGTGGGATCTACTGCACCCCGTGGACAGCGCTTCCTGCAGTAAGTGACTGGGGAGCAGTGAAATGAAGGGGGATTGACGGGGACCAGGCGTGCTGAAGATTCAGAGAGAGATGGTTTCAGGGGGCGATTAACCCCTGGGAGTGTGTGACCAGAGAGAAGGTCCCAGGGGCGGAGAAGTCTGCCACTCGACCCTGGCAGAGAGGTGGTGAAGTCAAGAACTGATACTCTAGGGGTCTCCCTGGAAACCGTGGGGAGCAGTGAGCACCCAGGCCTGTGAGTGGCCAGCAGGAAGAGGTTTGCCAAGTGGCTTAAGAGCGACCTGGTGGAGCTGTGCAAGCAGAGGGGGCTGCGCAGAGGGAGGCTCACCAAAGACCAGCTCATTGCCCAGCTCAAGGACGGAGATCGCTTGAATGAACTGATCCCTGTCTCTGAGGGAAGCAGCCTGGCAGATGCAGCACAGGCACCAGTGTCTGTCCCAGCTGGGAGTGGTCAGCCGGCTGCTGAGGGCTTCCTAAAACCCTTCGGCCTATGCCTAGGGGAAGGGCGGGGAGGAGCCCAACGACTATCGAGGGCACCGTGACACCCCCGGCCAGCAGGGAATCCTCCCGGCAAATCTCGCTGGCCAGCAGGGAATCGTCCCAGCAACGCTCGGCATCCGTGGAGCGAAAGCGGCTGAAATGGGAGAGATGGAGGACCATGAAAAACAGAGGCAGCATAAGGAAAGACAAAGGCAGCGGAAGCTGAAGAAGAAAGAGAGACAGAGGGAACACAAAGCGAGACAGAGGAAGCATGAAGGGAAACAAAGGGAGCATAAAGAACGACAGCGTCATCATGAGCTGAAGCTGGCGAGGCTGGGAGGCAGCGAGCCCCCGGCTGCGGTGAGTGAGGGGGGGCCCAGGACTGCGCGGAGCTTTGATAAGTGCATCCTGGCCCAGCCTAAGAAGGGGGAGGACATGAATAACTTCCTGGATGCCTTTGAGACGGCCTGCGAGCTGCACCAGGTTAATCCTGCGGACAGGCTCCGGGTTCTCACCCCCTTACTGGACCCCAAAGCCGTGGCATTGTACCGCCAACTGGAAGGGGCAGAGAAAGGGAACTACAAACTATTCAAACAGGCCCTACTGCATCACAGGGGGCACACAGTCCGAAGGGGGGGGGTCTCCAGGACCCACACAGGCCAGAATGGGGGGAACATGCTGGAGCACGCTCAGGCAGTAGGGAGGGCTAACGGCCCAACTTAATTCTGGCTGGAGGCCTGTGTGCAGGACTCCACCTTGCTCCAATTCACAGCAGGGCTCCCGGGGCCCAGTGGGCAGGAAGAAGACAGCCCCTAAGGCGTAACTCCCCTTCAGGCCTAGGGGTGTCAGGTGCCCAGCCTGAGACACCAAGTCTGATTCGCAGAGAGCAGGGCTCAGTGCTCTAAAATCAGACCCCTCCCGGGGGGCCGACGGGGCCTCCCAAAAATCACTCCTCCCTTTGGAAAGTGCAGGCCTTAGGCATTGTGAACAAGTGTGTGGGACATATCTTGCTGTGGATATAAACTGTTCAGGAAGGACAGGCAGGGCAGAAAAGGTGGGGGAGTTGCATTGTATGTAAGGGAGCAGTATGACTGCTCAGAGCTCCAGTATGAAACTGCAGAAAAACCTGAGTGTCTCTGGATTAAATTTAGAAGTGTGAGCAACAAGGGTGATGTTGTGGTGGGAGTCTGCTACAGACCACCGGACCAGGGGGATGAGGTGGACGAGGCTTTCTTCCAGCAACTAACAGAAGTTGCTAGATCACAGGCCCTGGTTCTCATGGGTGACTTTAATCACCCCAATATCTGCTGGGAGAGCAATACAGCAGTGCCCAGACAATCCAGGAAGTTTCTGGAAAGTGTAGGGGCCAATTTCCTGGTGCAAGTGCTGGAGGAACCAACTTGGGGAAAAGCTCTTCTTGACCTGCTGCTCACAAACAGGGAAGAAATAGTAGAGGAAGCAATAGTGGATGGGAACCTGGGAGGCAGTGACCATGAGATGGTCGAGTTCAGGATCCTGACACAAGGAAGAAAGGAGAGCAGTAGAACAGAGACCCTGGACTTGAGAAAAACAGACTTCGACTCCCTCAGGGAACTGATGGGCAAGGTCCCCTGGGAGAATAACATGACGGGGAAAGGAGTCGAGGAAAGCTGGCTGTATTTTAAAGAATCCTTATTGAGGTTGCAGGAACAAACCATCCCGATGTGTAGGAAGTAAAGTAAATATGGCAAGCGACCAGCTTGGCTTAACAGTGAAATCCTTGCTCGTCTTAAACACAAAAAAACAGCTTACAAGAAGTGGAAGATTGGACAAATAACCAGGGAGGAGTATAAAAGTATTGCTCAGGCATGCAGGAGTGAAATTAGGAAGGCCAAATCACACTTGGAGTTGCAGCTAGCCGGAGATGTTAGGAGTAACAAGAAGGGTTTCTTCAGGTATGTTAGCAACAAGAAGAAAGTCAAGGAAAGTGTGGGCCCCTTGCTGAATGAGGGAGGGAACCTAGTGACAGAGGATGTGGAGAAAGCTAGTGTACTCAATGCTTTTTTTGCCTCTGTCTTCACAGACAAGGTCAGCTCCCAGACAGCTGCACTCTGCAGCACGGTATGGGGAGCAGGTGACCAGCTCTCTGTGGAGAAAGAAGTAGTTCGGGACTATTTAGAAAAGCTGGATGAGCACAAGTCCATGGGGCCGGATGCACTGCATCCGAGGGTGCTAAAGGAGTTGGCCGATGAGATTGCAGAGCCATTGGCCATTATCTTTGAAAAATCATGGCGATCGGGGGAGGTCCCGGATGACTGGAAAAAAGCTAATGTAGTGCCCATCTTTAAAAAAGGGAAGAAGGAAGATCCAGGGAACTACAGGCCAGTCAGTCTCACCTCAGTCCCTGGAAAAATCATGGAACAGGTCCTCAAGGAATCAATTCTGAACCACTTAAAGAAGGGGAAAGTGATCAGGAACAGTCAGCATGGATTCACCAAGGGCAAGTCATGCCTGACTAACCTAATTGCCTTCTATGATGAGATAACCGGCTCTGTGGATGAGGGGAAAGCTGTGGATGTGCTATTTCTGGACTTTAGCAAAGCTTTCGATACAGTCTCCCACAGTATTCTTGCCAGCAAGTTAAAGAAGTATGGGCTGGATGAATGGACGGTAAGGTGGATAGAAAACTGGCTAGATGGTCGGGCTCAACGGGTAGTGATCAATGGTTCCATGTCTAGTTGGAAGCCGGTATCAAGTGGAGTGCCCCAAGGGTCGGTGCTGGGGCCGGTTTTGTTCAATATCTTCATTAACGATCTGGAGGATGGTGTGGACTGCACCCTTAGCAAGTTTGCAGATGACACTAAACTGGGAGGAGTGGTTGATACGCTGGAGGGTAGGGATAGGATACAGAGGGACCTAGACAAATTAGAGGATTGGGCCAAAAGAAATATGATGAGGTTCAACAAGGACAAGTGCAGAGTCCTGCACTTAGGACGGAAGAATCCCATGCACTGCTACAGACAAGGGACCGAATGGCTGGGCAGCAGTTCTGCAGAAAAGGACCTAGGGGTTACGGTGGACGAAAAGATGAATATGAGTCAACAGTGTGCCCTTGTTGCCAAGAAGGCTAATGGCATCTTGGGTTGTATAAGTAGGGGCATTTCCAGCAGATCGAGGGATGTGATCATTCCCCTCTATTCAGCACTGGTGAGGCCTCATTTGTAGTACTGTGTTCAGTTTTGGGCCCCACACTACAAGAAGGATGTGGATAAATTGGAGAGAGTCCAGCGGAGGGCAACAAAAATGATTAGGGGGCTGGAGCACATGACTTATGAGGAGAGGCTGAGGGAACTGGGATTGTTTAGCCTGCAGAAGAGAAGAATGAGGCGGGATTTGATAGCTGCTTTCAAGTACCTGAAAGGGGGTTCCAAAGAGGATGGATCTAGACTGTTCTCAGTGGTAGAAGATGACAGAACAAGGAGTAATGGTCTCAAGTTGCAGAGGGGGAGGTTTAGGTTGGACATTAGGAAAAACTTTTTCACTAGTAGGGTGGTGAAGAACTGGAATGGGTTACCTAGGGAGGTGGTGGAATCTCCTTCCTTAGAGGTTTTTATGGTCTGGCTTGACAAAGCCCTGGCTGGGTTGATTTAGTTGGGTTTGGTACTGCTTTGAGCAGGGGGTTGGACTAGATGACCTCCTGAGGTCCCTTAGAACCCTGAGATTCTATGATTCTATGAGGCATTCACCGGGAAAGCCTGCTCCCTGCACAACCCCATACACTCTGCCTTTGGCTTCCCTTCCTACCTTGCCCTCCCAGCTTTCTCCTTCCTTCCCCAAAGCCCACCCCAATTCCTGCCCCATCGGGCTCCCATCAACCAAGGTTACCAGCAATGGAAGAGTGTTAATGTGGCGCCTACACGGGCTGTTTGAAGCAAGCACTCCCGGGGCCCCCATAACTGTCCTGGCCACTGAGTATCAGAAATAAGACTGGCAGGTGACTCGTAGAAGAACCTTCACAGGGAGAAGATACCAGGTACTGAAGGGCGGAGAAACGCAGAACAAGAACCAGTGGTTGAAGCCATGAGGCCCGAACTGTGAACAACGAGGACGATCAACCACCGGAATGAGCTGCCAAGGGAACTGGCAGACTCTCCATCTCTTGATGTCTTCAGCTCCCAACTGGCTGCCTTTCTGGAGGGCACGTTGTACTGCAACCAGACATGTCGCTGGCCTCAATCCAGAGTAACTGGGTGACATTCTCTGGCCTGCGTTACACAGGAGCCCGACTAGATGATCTACCGGTCCCTTGATGTGATGAATCGAGCTCTGGGTCATCACACAGACAGCAGGGCATCGGTTCCATGCAGTTCCTGTTGGGAAGGTTACTACTGCACCCATGAAGGCAGAGCCTTTCCATCTGCTAACGGGAGCTCGGATACTGCACAGAGGTAACATGCCAGCACAGGCCAGTCATACCTCAGCCCTAAGCTAAAGGGAAAGCATGGAAGAACCACGTGGCTCACTCAAGCAATACCCCCCTGAGGGAGCAGTAATGTAGCCCACACGACGCCAACGTACAGAAGTATCAGCTGTGACAGGGAAGGCGTAAGGAGGCTCAGAGGGAACCGGAATGGCCAGCAGCAAATAGCAACTTCTGTAAGTCTCAGAGAACCAGGAAGCTGGTGAGAGTCGCTGGCCCTGCTAGATCAGCAGGGAGCGAGCGGAACAACCAGGGAGGACAGGATGCTGAGCGGCAGGATTACTAAAGTCTTCACCACAGAGAACAAGGGGAGAGTCCCACCCTGAGCTCCTCTTTGGTAACAGATGAGGCAGCATGAGGGACGGAGGTGTCAGACAGGGGCTGCTGGGACATGGCTCAGAGCCGTCGCAGTTAGTGCCCAGGCAGGGGGAAGACCCAGTAGCTCTGGTGGGACGGGGGAACAAGGGGCTGATGTGGGGATCACATCACAACAAGCCTACAGGGATTTCCAACAAAGCACTGCCAGGGGCTGCAGGGGCTGGGATTTGTGCCCAATGAGGAGATTTGGGTCCATGCGACTAGACACAGCTGGGCCTGGTGGGAAGGGTCTCCAGGCCACCGTAACGCAGGGTGAGGAGCGGGGAGGGTGCTCAGGGAATTCATTTACCTGTCGGAGGCTCTGGACAAGCTCATCCTCCTCGGCAGTCAGGCGCGTGGCGTAGCAGTAGCTCATCGGCAGGTACACCTGGCGGCAGTGGCACCAGAGCGTGGAGGGGTGGGCTGGCATCCAGGCCGGGAGCAGCCTGTCACACAACAGAGGACGCTGTCGGCAGTGTGCGGGATGGGGGGCCACAGGGACATGGGCACAGTTAAGGACAGAGCTGCGGGGCAGTCAGAGGGGTAATGTGCCCAGGAGACACTCGGGGCCCAGGATAGCCGCTGCCTGAGGGGTAGAGCAGCCGTTCAGCACAACGCGCAGACCCCAGGCGACCGCTGCTCCGTGCTCCCGGGGTGCGGGGGAGCTGGGAGAGAAGCTCGTTTGGAGCCCTCGTTTGGAGCCAGGAGACTGTCTGCTCCAGCCCGAGGAGAGCGTTCTGGGCTCTCCCAGCAACCCAGCAAGGCTGTTATCTGGGCGGGGTCTCTTCCCACAGCCTGCAGCTGATTCCCTGTGGTTCGTGTTAACGGGGTGTGGAGGGAGGCTCAGGGAATAAGCAGCCTCTCTTGGGGGAACATGCCAGTGGGCAACGCTGCCACTGGTTTCCCTGTAATCAGCCAGCTGCCTGAACTCCCTCACCTCACACTGCCCCCTGCTCCTGGCCCCACGGCCAGCTCAGGCACCAGCTGTCCCTGAGCACAGGGGGAGTCTGCGGCAAGCCCAGTTCCAGGACGGGGACAGCCATGGCATGCCAAATGGGGAGGGACCGTGTCAGGACCCAGCACAGGAGGGAGGGACTTGGGGAGAGCGCAACGGGTGGGTCTGGCGGCTGGCAGAGAGAGCAGGAAAGCTGGAGGTCAAGCAGGTGGGCCGAGCTTGGATGGGGGAGGGAAGGTCATCAACAGCACATCCCTCCCCCATCAGCCCACACCCCAGCGTATCCCCTCTGCTCCAGGTCCACCCAGGAATAGTGCCTGGTTTCCATGTCCGAAGCCTGCTGGCCCAGGCTGAGCGTGAGAATGGGGGACTGGTGCAGGCCGGGGATTGCTCTCAGGTCCCTGGTGTTCGGCGTCGGGCTTTCTGCTGTGTGCTGATGCGAAAATCAATACACTCTGCAGATACAGAAGAGCACCTACCACAGCTCAGGGAGCAGCGTGTTCATTCCCTCCCAGCTGTAAACGTTCAAGACGGCCAGCCAAAACTTCCCCCACGACGGGATTCCCACAGCACCACCTGGAGAGACACACACAGATCTGGGATCTGACTGCAGCCACGGGGGCCAGGGACACAGACCCTGCCACGTGACAGGGCATGAACAGAGGCTCCTGAATCCTGGTCTGGTTGTGTGGCAGGCCAGGGGCCCTGGAGAGCTGCAGGCCGGTGCAGCGGGTGCATGATGGGCACTGCGCCCCGACAGACACAGCCATTCAGAAACGACACCTGGGAAGGGCACGTTTCCTGTGCAAGGTGCAGCCAGTGAGACCACTGAACATTGTGTCATGGAGCCACGAAGTGAAGCTAAGCCACATGAGGGGGCTGGAGATGGCGATTTAACCCACAACCGACTGCTGAGATGGACCGAATGTTGGAGGGCTCATGAGTACCCTGCCTCCCAAACGGAAGCATTCACAACTGGTGAAGGCAGGGCTGCCCAGAGGGGGGGCAAAGGGGGCAATTTGCCCCGGGCCCCGGGCTCCACAGGGGCCCCCAAGAGAACAGCTGAGGCTCCCGCCTCCGCCCCTCTCCTGGAGCCCTAGCACATCAAGCGGCGTCCTCAGACAGCGGCAGCGTGTCTCCGGCGGGGCCAGAGCTCTGCCCCGCTCAGAGCCGCGTGGGGAGGGGGCGGGGCTGGGAGCTCCGGGCTGTGCTCAGCTCCCTCCGCTCGGCGTGGAGCTCCCAGCCCCGCCCCCTGACCACGCAGCTCTGAGCGGGACGGAGCTCAGGCCCCGCCGGAGACACGCTGTGGCTGTTCAGCGACGCGCTGAGGCTCCGAGTGAGGAGGGAGCCGGGGGTAAGAGGCTGGGGCCGGGGGGGCCAGCTAAGGGGCAGGGAGTCCTGGGGACAGTCAGGGCACAGGGAGGGGGCAGAGGTTGGGGAAGCGGTCAGGGGGCAGGAAATGGGGGGGTTGGATTGTGGGTGTTCTGTGGGGGGTGGATAGGGTCAGGGCCACCCAGAGGGGGGGAGGAAGAGGGGCAATTTGCCTCGGGCCCCACAGGGGCCCCCACGAGAGTTTTTCAGGGCCCCTGGAGCGGGGTCCTTCACTCGCTCTGGGGGGCCCGGAAAACTCTCGCAGGGCAGGGCGCAGGAGCTTCTTTGCTCCCGGTCTTCGCCAGCAGGGGGTCCTTCCGCTCCGGGGCGGAAGGACCCCCCCTCCACTGGCGAATTACCGCCGAAGCTGGACCCGCCGCCGATGTGCAGCCCGGTCTTTGGCAGTAATTCGGCGGCGTGGGGCCTTCCATTCTGGGACCCGCCGCCGAAGTGCCCCAAAGACCCGCGGCGGGGACCCCCCCCGCCGCCGAATTACCGCCGAAGACCGGGCTGCACTTTGGCGGCGGGTCCCGCTTCGGCAGTAATTCGGTGGTGGGGGGCTCCCGCCGCGGGTCTTCGGGGCACTTCGGCGGCGGGTCCCGGAACGGAAGGGCCCCCCGCCGCCGAACACCCCGGGCCCCTGGAATCCTCTGGGCAGCCCTGGGTGAAGGAGCTGAGGTTTCACCATCACCCCAGAAGGTAAGTGCTGCAGGGTCCTGGCACAGCAGGATGCGGCATGGGCTGTGACATGCCACACGTGCCGCGACAGCCAGGCCAAGCTGGGAGAAGCTAAGGGTGGCAGGGCAGAAGCTAACGTGCAAACTGCACATGCTGCCATGCAGCCAAGGACAAGCCATTGCAAAGGCTCACTCCACTCTGGTCGCATGTCCCCTCGCCCACCACTCACCCCTTCGGAGCTGGGCAAGCCCTTCTCAACAGTCCCAGCCCCATGGCTGCTGGGGGGAGGACAGGGTGCCAGAGAGCTCCAGCCACATGCTGACCTTTGCTGTGGAGGTTGATCCGAGCCCTCACGAGGTCCGGGTCATCCGGCCCAACCCCCAGAATCCTCAGGGACGTGTAGCTGAGCGCTGTGCCAAACACTGTCGATTTGTCTTCCACGTGCCTGCCACGTACAGAGAGCGGGGAAGTCAGACGTGGCTGAGCACTTGTGCAATCGACCGAGCCTGGCTTCATTGGGGCGAACCTAAGCAGGGGGTTAAAGCTAACCAGGCAAACTAACCGAAAAGCAACCACCCTGGGCCAAGCTGCTGGGAATCGGGAACGAAATGCTCCCAGCCCCTCACTCTAGTGGTCTCCCCATGGTGAAGGGGGGCTCTGGTCACGCCACATGCTGGCCTCCCCGGCACTGCAGCTCCAGCAGTCTCACACTGAGCCATTTCCCACATGTAAGGGAGCACCAGGCCAAGCGCTGGATGCTGCGTGGGAGCTTCCGAAGCACTCGGCCATGGCCTAGCCTGTCCCCGCTGAAGCCATAGGCAAGTGCTCTCGTCAAGCCAAGGGGGGCAGAGCGACGCCAACGCCGAGCACTGTGAAACCCCCACCACTGCGTTGCTGTGTGATTCAGTACAGCGGCACTGCCGGAGCTAAAGTCACCCCGGAAGTGCTGATGAAGTGGGGCTTGATTTGCTAATGAAATCAGAGTGTTTCCCTCCCAGGGGCCGGCTTGGGGGCTGGTGGGATTTCAGTGATTTTGTTTAATAGGTTGAGGCAAGACCCGCTGAAAATGAGCCAGTTTTGAACATTCTCCCTTGTTTCCTAGTGCTCCTCTGGGTCCCCCTCCCCTCCGCTGGAATAGGGAAACCTGCCTAGACAATGGCAGAGAGCTGGCAGTGCAGGCGTACGTCTCTACCGTGATTCTTTCCCTTTCACCCAGGCCTCTGATCACAGACCCGCCTCCTAGAGACGGGAAAGACATTCTTCTGCAGCAAAGCTCTCACAGGGTCCCTGGGCGATGCTCTGGAACTGCTCCCCACCAAGCCAGGCAGGACTCTGGGGAGCCTCCTCTCCCTCAGAGCAGACTGTCTGCAGGGCAAGAAGCTCACACGGCTTCAGCTCCTGGGTCTCTCCTTGGAGCATTCAGCATCCTCTGCCCCTCCGTGCGCTTCCCACAGCAAGCCCGTCCCAGCGGGGTCCTGGGGAAGCCACAGGGTCCTGCCCCCCCACTTCGCAGCCTGACTCTCAGCCAGCCAGTAAAACAGAGGTTTATTCGATGACAGGAACACGGGCTAAAACAGAGCTTGCAGCTACAGTGAACGGGACCCCTCGGCCAGGTCCATTCTGGGGGGCAGTGAGCCAGACCCCCACATCTGCACTTCACTCCAAGTACCCAGCCAGCTCCAGACTGACACCCCCTCCAACCCCTCCTTTCTGGCCTTTGTCTGTTTCCTGGGCCAGGAGGTCACCTGACCTCTTTGTCTCCAACACCTTCAGTGGGCACCTTTGCAGAGGAGGGGCCCAGGCCATCGGTTGCTAGGAGACAGAGTGTCAGGCATTTATGTGCACTGGCCCCTTGCTCTGCAGCAACCATACACCCTAATTCCACCACCTAGATACTTAAGAACTGCATAAGGGACAGGAGGCACCAACACAGTATTCAGAGAAAACATTAAGAACATTCCCAGTTTGTCACAGAAGCCAGGACAGAGTGCACGTAACAGCCAGAACGCCTCTGCAGAGCGGCCCCTGACACCACCCCTGAAATGTTCCTGGCAGTCCATCCCTGCCTGCTGCAAGGATCCCCTCACTCTTGTTTCTGTGCCCTCCTTCTCTGAGTGTATTTAATGACCAGCCAGCCCACCCCACTAACATACCTCCAGCCGCTACAGCTGCTCTGCGCCCCCCAGGAATGCCAGGACCCGGGGAGGGCTACTGAGGGGAAGCACAAAGCAGGTGGAGCAGGCCTAATGCCTGGCAATAATGTCTGAGGTATAAGGCCCTATCAGAGCAGATAACAAGGCGCGAGGCAGACATCTCAGGAATGGAACTGACTTTTGTGCTTGCAAGGGGCTTCTGAGATTGCTATACTGTTTTCACTGGCTGTGTTGTGCAGGGACAGACAGAGAGGAACCATTCCTCTGGTCAACTGGGTCCGGAACGCACAACCCGCCCAGTGCAGCAGGAATAAGGAGAAAGGAGCTTCTCTGCTACTCACAAGCCCCAGCCTCCGTCTGGGAGCTGCACCGAGCGCAGGTAACGCACCATCTCCCTCCTGTAACCTTCTGGCAGTGGGATCTTGGCAACGTGGCAGGTGATCAGGAAACCTGTTGGACAAAACAGTCCACTCCTAAGGCCAAACCACCCCCCGATTTCAGCCACAGGGACACTCTAGTTGGTTCAGAGAAGCATGTGTCCTCTTCATGGTCAGCACAGGACATGAGAAATCACTGTAGCTAGGAGTCCCAAGTACGCACTGCACGTGTAGCTAACAAGGGGCAGCTGCAGCCCCAGGCTAAGTGGCTCCAAGGTCGTCGTCTGCAGGAACCCAAAAGTGTCATCAGGGCCGTCCAGACAGAATGTACATCAGACTAACAACCACATGACCTTCCCTAGCATCCCCCGCTTCAGCCCCCGCGATGGAACAGGCTGTTGGGGTCAGACTGCACCAAAGGACCCCGCCCCCGTTCGGCAAAACCAGACAGGGGTTTTAACTGGCTGGGTAGTTCTTGGTGCCTCACAACAGACGCCAGCTCATTATTAAAGACACGTTCACTGGGGATTAACTGTAGTGCAATGCAGCCGGGGCATTTCCTAGGTCACTGTTTGGGGAAACGATTGGCCAGTGAGGTTCAGCACCTAGTGTGCTGGGTAATGACAAGACACTGCCCTGCCCAGGCCTGCGACAGCACCCGACCGTGAATCATCCCCAGACAGCTAAGCAAAGACCCCACAGACCCTGGCCACGCTGTCGGACCCTGCTTGGCACCCGCTATCCCATCCCTACGCAGGTAACTCTGTGGGGAGGTACTGCCGCTCAGAGCACATGGCACAGCCATTTCATCCACTGTACCTGGCAGCAAGAAGAGGGGCCCCCCGTAGTCACTGGGCCAATGCCCATCCTCCGCCTGCAGGCCAGAGTAAAACTTCATCCCATTCAGCGCTGCTTCCTGGGCCATGCAGGCCTGGGGGAAGGCCTTGAAGAACTTACTCTGCAAAGAAAGGAAGAGGAGCAGGGACAGACACAAATTGAAAGAGCAGTGCTCCAGTTCGTGCACAAAGCATGGCCAGCGGCCAAGACACCAGTACAATCAAGTGCCTTGTGCTGTGGGCAGGGCCGGTGCAAGGATGTTTCGCGCCCTAGGCAAAACTTCCACCTTGCACCCGCCCGCCTCAAGGCTCTCCCTTCCACTCTGACGCACCCTCCCACCTCAGCTCGTCCCTGCTCCGCGCACGAGTACCCCGAGCACGCCGTCACTGCTTCACTTCTCCCACCTCCCAGGCTTGCGGTGCCAATCAGCTTAGGCACCGCAAGCCTGGGAGGCGGGAGAAGTGAAGCAGTCATGGCGTGCTCGGGGAGGAGGCGGGGCAGGGGTGAGCTGGGGCGGGGAGTTCCCCTGCGTGCCCCCCCCTTATTTGCTGCAGACGGCCATCCCCACACTCCCCTACCCCAGCTCCCTCCACCTAAATGCCGGTGGCCATCGGAGCGGCCGAAGATCCAGCCGCCACGGTCACTGCCGAAGAAAATGGCGCCCCCCAAATCCCAGCACCCTAGGCGACCGTCTAGGTTGCCTAAATGGTTGCACCGGCCCTGGCTGTGGGCTATGGCAGTACTGCAGTCCCACGGTGTCACGGAGTGTGGGGGGACAAGGCCCTACACCCCTGGCTTCCTGCGATTCACCAGGACTCTCAGCCAGCCAGTAAAGCAGGAACACAGGCCAGGACAGGTCTTGCAGGCACAGACAACAGGATCCCTCCCCAGTTAGGTCCATCTTGGGTCCCCAGGGGCACCACAGCCCCACTGGGGGGCCAGAGCCCCGTCTGGACTCCCCTCCATTCCCCAGCCAGCTCCTGAAACTCTCCCACTCCCCAGTCTTTGTTCAGCCTCCCGGGCGAAGGTGTCACCTGGCCTCTAACCCCTTCCTGGGTTCTCACCTTACATGCTCAGGCATCTTCCCTCCAGGCCAATCTCCCATACCCCAGTGCAGCTCATTCTCCCAGGCCAACCCTCCCCACTCAGCAGTCACAGACCACAGTATGAACAGTCCCAGTTCCTCACACACGGGCAATCAGGGTCTGTGTACCTCCCCCATGGCCTGCACTGCACTGGCCTTTCACACAATACTTAGTAGCAACGCCAGCAATCAGACACCAAATCCAGCACAGAGCGACTGTGCAGAGCATGCGTAGGGATGAAGAGGGTGTGGGAGGGGAGCAGAGGAGGCGTGTGAATACAAGCAGGACGCTTGCTGCCTTGAAGCACCTTCTGAGTCATTCAGGGCATAATCCGCAGAGAGTCAGCAGGCAGGGAGGGAGCAGGGCAAACAGACCTCCCCAACCCCCTTCTCAGGGGCAAGATGCCCCCTTGCAGGGAGCTGTGACACCTCCCCTCTTCCCCAGCAGCCAATACAACCAGGTTGGCATGAGGTTGTGAATTCTGCCCCTGATGCCAGCACCACGTGTGCCTGCCCTGTGGAATTAGCAAGCGTGTGAATCCCAGACAGTCACTGAGAAGAAGCCTCGCTTCAGAGGCAATGATCAGCATCTGGGGGCAGGAGACAACGGCGGCAATAGGGGAATTACAGCCAGCCATACGAGCATGGGGTTCAGTTGGCTGCCCCCTTCCCAGCCTCGGCAAACACTGCGCTGCGAGTGAAAATCAGCCACCCACCGTGTCCAAGCCTAGGCAGTGAGCCTCCAGCCCGCTCTGCTCTCGCTCACATTCCTCGCCAGCCTCCAGGTAGCGCCAACTCTGCCGCCCTTCTTCATTGCTCAGTCGCCAGCGGGTGAGGTCACTCGCAGGTTCTGTTTTATACGGGCCGCCCCTTCTCCGCAAACACCTGGAGAGACCACAGGGAACCAGACAAATCCCGGGCGCGTCACCAAGCATTGCTGGCTCTGAGCATCGGGCTGTCAGTGCCCTGGGACGCGCGGGGCCAGTGCAGACGCCTGCTGCAGCGTTAGCAATAGACATGAGAACCCAGAGAGCTCTGCACTCAGCCACGAGCTGGCTGCCAACACTTAGACTTTGCAAAATAACAAGGGGGAAGGGGCGAGTCCTCGGAGCAACAGCTGGGCCAATGTCATGTTGCTTGGCTGTGACCACTCCACACCGTGCTGTCGGAGCAAGCACCTCACAGACCCTCAACCGGTCCCATACAGGGGGCTACTTCTGACAGCGCTCCCCTTTCCTGGCACCTTCCCACCCCATGCTGTCCTCACAGCAACCAGAGCACCAAGTTCTAGGAGAGTTTCCCATCGGCCCCTGGGGACCTGTCACTGCAAAGGGGTGGCAGCTCTGTCACCTCCCTCCATGCTGGGAGCGGTGGGGCACTTCATGGATTTAAAATGTCTCTGGATTCCTAAGAGCCCCGGCCCCTGCTGGCGAGTGGGTGCCACACTGCACAGACCAGTTACTCTGTGGCACTGCGCTGTGCAGCATTACACAGAGCCGTACAGCTCCGAGCACAGGGGCTCGGCCTGAGTGCGGCCTCTGGGAGCCGCTGGAACAGAAACAGGCTACAACTGGGATGCAGCAACAGCACTGGCCAGGGTCACACGGGCACACTCACAGAGACACAGACACACTCTCGCAGAGGTACACACACAAATTCACATACACTCGTACAGAGGCACAAACATGCTCATACACTCAGACGCACACACACGCAATCCCAGACTCAGACAGACACACTCACAGGTACACACACTCGCAAAGACGCACTCACACCCCCGCACACTCACATTTCGTGCCCCATCTCGCGGCTGCCCCGCAGCACCCCTCAACCTCTCGCTCGCTGGCCGCCGCACGGCTCTGACTCCGGGAGCTGCAGGCTCGTGGTGCGGTGGCTCCCCAGCTCGGCAGACACGGGCTCACACGGCGCCAGCCAATCTCCAGCCCCGCCCCGCTGCTGGCTGGCGGTGCCCCGGCTCTGGCTGCTTGGCAGCAGCGACAGACCCCTCCCCAGCCACCCTGCCAGCCCCATCCCCATCGGCACAGCCTGTGCCCTGGCAGAGAAACCCTTCACCAGCCTGCCAGCTTCCAGGACAGCATTACCAGCCGGACAGCCACCCACCTGGGAGGGGTCCCTGGGCCCGCACTGTCAGCTGGGACCCTTGGGCTAACCAGCCAACCCACAGCACTGCGGCACCACCTCCTCTACCAGACTCAGCAGCCCAAGCCACTGTTCACCCAGTGCTTAGAAGAGGTCATTAAATCCTTCCCCAAACAACTCCAAGAGAAACTCTACAACCTCATCCCCACGACCCTGCCACATGCGTCCCAAGAGACCCAAGCACGGGAACCCCGGGCAGACCCAGCATCGTACCTGGCCATGACACTCTGACTGAAGGCGTGTCAGGACACTCAGAAACCAGCCTCAAGCCAATCACCACCCAAAGGGGCAGCATCCTCCAGGACTACTGACTTTCTGCACAAACTGCACAACATTAACAACCTCCCTCAGGGTACCGTCCTCACCACCAGCCAAGTCACGTCCCTATACACCGGCACTGAGAGCTTCGCAGCCTGCCTCAAATATGAGACAACACTCAGATCGTCCCCCACTCCAAATACACCCATTTCATCCTCTCCCATAACCATTTTACATTCAACAGCAAACCCTGGGAGTCATAGAATATCAGGGCTGGAAGGGACCTCAGGAGGTATCTAGTCCAACCCCCTGCTCAAAGAAGGGCTAATCCCCAACTATTTTTTTTTGCTCCAGATCCCTAAATGCCCCCCTCAAGGATTGAACTCACAACCCTGGGTTTAGCAGGCCAATCCTCAAGCCACTGAGCTCTCCCTCCCGCCACTAGGATGGCTCCCTAATATGCCAGCCTCTTCATGTGCCACCTTGAGGAAGAATGTCTGGACAAATGCACCACAAAACCAATGAGAACCTGAGTGTGACGGGATCCCCAGGGTGCAACCTGGGATGGTGAGAGTGCTATGCCTCCTTAACGCACGACTCTGGGTTGTCTCTCACAATGCCTTACTGGTGACAAGCAGCAAACCCCTCCAGGTGCTGTTCCCGCTCAGTACAACTCCATGTGGAGCCCCACACCCAGCCAGATTGCATGACTGCTCCCAGAGCCACTCACAAATCACACAGCAAGGCACCAGCCAAATCCCCCCAGTTCCCAGCCTTGTACCACCGGAATATACCATCTTGCACTGCTCAGGACCCTTTCTTGAGGAATGCAAGTTTATTAATTGGTTCGTCACTTCATCAATGGAAAGTGACATAAACCAGCCGTTGTAGCCTGAGCAGATTTACCAAACACTTCAGTCAAACTCCCTGGTAAGGATCAACATTAGAATAAGTCTATTGATTACATGCCTATCACAACATGTGGTGTACCTCATCCAATGCACTAAATGTCCTTATAACACCTATGTGGGCGAAACCAGACAATTGCAACTTTTTCAAATAAACTCACACAGGAAAATGATGAAAGCCAAAAACACCGTACCATCTACAGGTGAATACTTTTCACAGAGCAGTCATTCCATATTGACCTCTCAGCCCCCATCCTCAAACATCTTCAAAAGATGAGCCTGGGATCTTAAATTCATAACAGTGCTAGGCGCTAAAAACCATGGTGTTAATAAAGACACCAGATTTATGGCTAATTACAACGATCTGTAACCCACTAGTCCCCCTTTTTCGCCTTGTGACTGCAGAGGTGTTAACTAGCCACTCACTCCACGGTCAGCCGCTCGCTCTGCTGTCGGCCACTCCGCCATCACTCACTCCATCACTGCCCTCTCTACAGCTACCTCTGGAATGTCTCGAGGTCCCACCACTTAACACCGCAGCTAGTGGGGAGCCTCACACTAGGGCAGTCTCTTTTACCAGAGATACTGTCCCAGAACAGAGCTAATGCTTAGACCTGGTTATCAGTGATTTCAGCTCTCATGATCCACAAAAAAAGACTCTCAATTGAGTCTTAATCAGCTCTGTCATTGAACAGTGGAGAGAGGAAGGGTCAAATAGTATCTAGGACCCTTATGCAGCAACCACACCACCAAGCAGAAACACCTACTCTTACCCTTTCTCATCTCCTCTTGGCTTTGGCACCCCTAACCCCTGCTTAGTGAGTGCAGTTCAGCTGAGGGTGAGCCCCTCAATCAGGGCATGCCAAGTTCTGCTCCCCTTGATTCACACAAGGATAACAACAGCTTATGACCCTGCCCCCAATAACAAAGTGACTTGCAATCGAAAACCAGCCAAAAGTGATCATTTGGGCAAAGCAGCTCCATCACGCTGCACACCTAGACAGAGCCGGTGTGTCTATGCAAACAAGGTTAGTTCCTGACATCTTCTCCCCCAGTCCATCATTAGACGTCAGGGGAGAGCTCATTCAGACCCTGCTGACATACCTTGTATTTAGCTGTGACATTGTGAGTACCTTTCCCAGACGTGAAGAAGAGCTGTGTGTAAGCTGGAAGGCACGTCTCTCTCACCAACAGAAGTTGATCCAATAAAAGATATTCCCACACCCACTTTGTCACTGTACAGCCAAACAACCAGGAGACAGGCCCATCCCCGAAGAGCTCAATGGGAGGGTAAGACAGAAACATTTACAATCGGTGTAGAAATAATTAGGAAGCACATGTTGTGACAGATTGGGTCACAAAAACACCCTTGGGCCTGCCGCCTGATGTGCTGAGACTAGCTCTGAGCCCATTTTCCAAAGCAGCTTGGGACCTCGGTACCCTGCCTTGTTGAACCAGACAGACTAGCCTGTTGCAAAAACAGACCCAGGTCTGAACCACATCTCCAAAAGCTGAAGGCTTAACTGAAAACAGCTGAAGAAGTGCTCCCGTCTCCAGCACCCAGATACCCAGTTCCCAATGGGGTCCAAACCCCAAATAAATCTGCTTTACTCTGTATAAAGCTTATACATGGTAAACTCATATATTGTTTGCTCTCTATAACACTGATAGAGACTGATGCACAGCTGTTTGCTACCCCAAGTATTAATTACTTACTCTGGGTTAATTAATAAGGAAAAAGTGATTTTATTAAATACAGAAAGTAGGATTTAAGTGGTTCCAAGTAATAACAGCCAGAACAAAGTAAATTGCCAAGCAAAATAAAACAAAAACCACTCAGGTCTAAGCCTAATACAGTAGGAAATTAAATGCAGGTAAATCTCACCCTTAGAGATGTTCCAATAAGCTTCTTTGACAGACTAGACTCATTCCTAGTCTGGGTCCAGCAATCACGCACATCCCCGTAGTTACTGTCCTTTGCTCCAGTTTCTTTCAGGCATCTCTTGGGGGTGGAGAGCTGAAGACAAAATGGAGGGGCTTCCAGGGCTTTTTATATTCTCTCTCTTGTGGGCGGAAACCCCTTTGTTCTCCTGTGCAAGATCACAGCAACAAGATGGAGTCTGTAGCCACTTGGGCAAGTCACAGGTCTGTGGATGATTCAGCTTTTTGTAGGCCAATGTCATTGTTTACATGTTAGTTTGAACGTTCCCAGGAAAGCTCAGATGTGGACTGTCCATTGTTAGTTAAGTCCTCCCAGTTACTTGAATAACCCCTCACACTATGTTGGCCAAATCTGCCTTATGTGCTTCTACAGCAAACACTTTAAATACAAGCATAGAGCCAACGCTCATAACTTCAGATATAAAAATGAGACATACATACAAATAGGATTAATATAATCAGTAGATCATAACCTTTACAAAGATATGTTACATGGCATATCTAGCATAAAACATATTCTAGTTATGTCATATTTACACTCATAAGAATCGTTCTATAAAGGGTTATACAATGCAACGTCACACACACCAAACAACAAACTTTCAGTAACAAAATAAAGTACAGGAAAACACTGCAATGTGTGTTTTAAGGCCTAGGTCAGTCTTCAATTACATCGTTCTATAGCCAAGAGCATGTAGCATGTATTTTATCCAGGTAGCAGCTCTTATGCAGTGCCTTGGTACAGTCCATGCTCTTATTCACGTTCCGATGATCCCAGCGTTAGCTCACCGGCAAGAGAGCTCCCTGGGTGAAGGCGTGAAAAGTGGCCCAGTATCCAGATGGGGAAGACATTCCGATACGAACTGTAGCTTATTGCACAGGTCTTATTGAACACCCCACACACGTTTCCTGAGGAGGAAGCAGGGGCGTCTCTATGTATTTTGCCACCCCAAGCATGGCAGTCAGCGGCTTTCGGCGGCTTGCCTGCAGGAGGTCCGCCGGTCCCGCACCTTCAAGGTACTCGCCGCCAAATTGCCGCTGAAGCCACAGGACTTGCGACTTCCCACGGGTATGTCGCCGAAAGCTGCCTGACTGCTGCCCTCCTGCGGCTTGCCGCCCCTGGGAGGAAGAGACAGAAATTGAGGTTAATCAGCAGCAGGATCCCTGTCAGGATGGACATCTGACTCAAAAGGTTTACTGTCAGATGGCCAATGAGGTTGTAATAGGATTTGTCAAGTCCTGTCGCATAAAACGTCACCTGCTGTTACCATCAGAAACGTACTCCCAGCCCTATGGTAAAGAGGAGCCCTGCCAGTGAGCCCTGCTGGGAATCTGGATAAAAGCCACCAAGCCAGTTACTGAGTTTTCGTAGGGAAATCCATCTGGGACTCTACTTCGGTGTAAGGAGAGCGGTGGGGCCGCCCCTGGAGTTATAAATGAGAGGTCAGAATCCTGAGAGGGAAGTTCCACACCCGAGTCCAAAGTCCTGTGAGAACTTAGGGCTAGTCGACACTGGAAGCACCAATGCCACTGTGCACTGCAGCGCGTCTGGGGGAGATGCTCTGTGCCGAGGAGAGAGCTCTCTGCTGAGGTCGCTTTTTCAGGCCCCTGAGTGATGTAAGTGATATTGAATTAAGCGGTAGTGTAGACATGCCCTGAGAGGGAGAGTTGAGAGCCCAGAGCAGAAAGGAAGAGAACCCAGAGAGTAATGGGAGCTGAGAGGAAGAGCAGAGTTGGGCACTGAGCTTTCAGGGGGGCTGTCTCTGAATGGGGGAGCAGTCAGTTCCCCAGTGAGCAGTGGAGCCAGAGCAGGCTGGTGAAAGCTGCAGACAGAGGGCCACAGAAAGCTGATGGAGGGGTGAGTCCACCGATGTCTCCAGGCAAGAGCTGGAGCCCTGCCTGGCAAGGAAACAGGGTGGAGAAACACCCAAGCTAGCGTCTGGGTGAGGTGTGGTGAGAGACTGGAGCCAGACCTGGAAGTTAGGGTGTGGGGGCAGCAGCCAGAGCTGCACCTGCTGGGCGCTGGGGCGTGGTGAGAGATACTGGAGCTGGGCTTGGTGCTGGACTGTTGGGACGAATGGACTGTTTGGACTGCACTGGGGGGGATTCTGGTGAGAAGGAAACCCCGCAAAAAGGGCTATTGAAATACTTTGAAGGCTGAACTGAATTTATTGGAGGAATTAAGATGGAAACTGAGGTGATGGGCCACTTGCGGGGCTGCCCTCAGGACATGTGTTTACGCCAGATTTACACCAGCCCACGTAAAAGACGGTTACTCACCTTTGTAACTGTTGTTCTTCGAGATGTGTTGCTCATATCCATTCCAGTTAGGTGTGCGCGTGCCGCGTGCACGCTCGTTGGAAGATTTTTACCCTAGCAACACTCGGTGGGTCGGCTGGGTTGCCCCCTAGAGTGGCGCCGCCATGGCGCCAAATATATACCCCTGCCGACTCAACAGCCCTTCAGTTCCTTCTTGCCGGCTACTCCGACAGTGGGGAAGGAGGGCAGGTCTGGAATGGATATGAGCAACACATCTTGAAGAACAACAGTTACAAAGGTGAGTAACCGTCTTTTCTTCTTCGAATGCTTGCTCATATGCATTCCAGTTAGGTGATTCCCAAGCCTTACCTAGGCGGTGGGGTCAGAGTGAGATGTTGCAGAATGCAAAACTGCTGAGCCAAAGGCTGCATCATCTCTGGACTGTTGGATCAGTGCATAATGGGAGGCAAAGGTGTGGACCGAGGACCAGGTAGCTGCATGACATATCTCCTGGATGGGTATGTGAGCCAGGAAGTCAGCAGAAGAAGCCTGAGCCCTGGTGGAATGTGCAGTGAGGTGGCTCGATGGAACATGGGCCAAGTCATAGCAGGTGCAGATGCACAACGTCACCCAAGATGAAATCCTCTGGGAGGAGACAGGTAGGCCCTTCATTCGGTCTGCCACTGCGACGAAGAGTTGGGGCGTTTTACGAAAGGGCTTTGTCCGCTCGATATAAAATGTGAGCGCCCTACGGACGTCTAGGAAGTGCAATTGCAGCTCCCTTCGCGATGAGTGTGGCTTCGGAAAGAAGACCGGAAGGAAGATATCTTGGTTGATATGAAAGGCCGACACCACCTTAGGGAGGAAGGCCGGATGTGGTCGCAACTGCACCTTGTCCTTGTGAAACACAGTATACGGTGGGTCCACCGTGAGAGCCCGAAGCTCGGAGACTCGTCTGGCTGATGTAATGGCTACGAGGAAAACTGTCTTCCAGGACAGGTATAGCAACGAGCAGGTTGCCAGCGGCTCGAATGGGGCAGTTATAAGTCTGGTTAGAACCAGGTTGAGGTCCCAGGTTTGGGCAGGGCGACGAACTTGGGAGTATAAGCGCTCCAAACCCTTGAGGAACCTAGAAACCATAGGGTGCGAGAATACGGAGCGGCCACTCTCCCCTGGGTGGAAGGTAGAGATGGCTACCAAGTGCACCCTCAATGATGACACTGCCAGGCCCTGCTGTTTGAGAGACCAGAGGTAGTCCAAGATGGAATGGATCAGGACCTCGGTGGGAGTAACATTGTGCGTTTCGCACCAGCAGGAAAAACGCTTCCACTTGGCCAGATATGTTAACCGAGTGGAAGGTTTCCTACTACCCAGGAGTACCTGTTGTACCGAGGCAGAGCAACGTAACTCGGATCGGTTTAGCCACGCAGCAGCCATGCTGTGAGGTGCAGGGATTGCAGGTCTGGGTGGTGAAGTCTGCCGTGATCCTGCGTTATGAGGTCTGGGCCAAGAGGCAGGGGAATCGGGTTGGCTATCGACAGGTCTAGCAACATGGTGTACCAGTGCTGCCTGGGCCACGCTGGAGCGATCATGACCAGGTGCACTCCATCCCTGCGGAGTTTTAGCAGGACCCTGTGAACCAGCAGGAACGGTGGAAAAGCGTACAGCAGATGGCTTGTCCATGGCATCAGAAAAGCATCCGAGATCGAGCCCGGGGAGAGGCCTTGGAATGAGCAGAACGTCTGGCACTTCCTGTTCTCACGAGAAGAGAAGAGGTTTATGCAGGGAAAGCCCCACTTCCGGAAAACGGAATGGATAACGTCCGGACGAATCGACCACTCGTGAGACAGGAAGAATCTGCTGAGGTGATCCACCAAAGTGTTCCGGACCCCTGGGAGAAAGGACACTACCAGGTCTATCGATTGGGCTATGCAGAAGTCCCAGAGCTGGATGGCTTCCTGACAAAGAGGGGAGGACCGTGCTCCTCCCTGCTTGTTTATGTAATACATGGCTGTTGTGTTGTCTGTGAACACTGAGACACAACGGCCTTGTAGGTGCTGCTGAAATGCCTGGCACGCAAGGCGGACTGCTCTCAGCTCTCGGACATTGATGTGCAAGGCCAGCTCTTGAGCTGACCAAAGGCCTTGAGTGAGAAGCTGACCAAGGTGAGCACCCCAGCGGAGAGATGATGCGTCCGTCGTCAGGGACACCGAGGGCTGAGGCAGATGAAACAGCATCCCTGCACACACCAGGGAGGGCGTCGACCACCAGTCGAGGGAGCCTAGGATGCTCGGGGGGATTGTGACGATCACGTCTATGCTGTCTCTGCCCGGGTGGTATACCGAGGTGAGCCACGATTGGAGGGGACAGAGGCGTAGCCTGGCATGTTTGGTCATGAACGTGCAGGCAGCCATGTGACCCAGGAGACCGAGGCAAGTGCGAGCTGAAGTTGTCGGGAAGTTCCGTAGACCTTGTATAATTGTTACCATCGCCTGAAACCGAGGCTGTGGTAAGCAGACTCTGGCAAGACTGGAGTCCAGGATGGCCCCAATGAATTCTATTCTCTGTGTGGGAATCAGAGTGGATTTCTCTATATTGATCATCAGGCCTAGACGCAGGAATAGGTCCTTGACGATGCCCACATGACGGGTGACTTGGGCCTCGGAGGTCCCTCGAATGAGCCAATCGTCTAGATATGGAAAAACATGTATCCGACGGCGGCGGAGGGAGGCGGCGACTACAGCCATGCACTTTGTGAATACTCTTGGGGCTGTAGAGAGGCCAAACGGAAGGACTGTAAACTGGAAATGTTGACGGTTGGCCACAAACCGGAGGTACCTTCTGTGTGGAGGATAAATGGTGGCCTGAAAATACCTGTCCTTCATATCGAGGGCGGCATACCAGTCTCTGGGATCCAAGGATGGGATGATGGTCCCTAGGGATACCATGAGGAACTTCAGCTTTATCATGAACTTGTTGAGTTCCCGCAGATCTAGGATAGGTCTGAGACCTCCCTTCGCCTTGGGGATTAGGAAATAGCGGGAGTAGATCCCCTTGCCCCTTTCGTCCTTTGGTACCTCCTCTATAGCTCCGATGGCGAGGAGCGTCCGCACCTCTTGCAAGAGGAATTGCTCGTGAGAGGGGTCCCTGAAGAGGGACGAGGATGGAGGGTGGGGGGGGCGAAATAAACTGGAGGTGGTACCCAATTCCACCGTGCGTAGGACCCAATCTGAGGTTAGATGGGACCACGCAGGGAGGAAAAAGGAGAGGCGGTTGTAAAAGGGAGGGAACAGATCCTGGGTAATAACTGGTACGCCGTCCTTGGGCGTGCCTTCAAAAGTTTGGCTTTGGCCCCGCTGGTGGTTTGGCGGGACCCTGATTTTGGCCCCCTTGGGGTCCTGACTGTCGCCTACGACCACCTCGGCCACGCCTTCTGCCAAAGTCCTGTCTTTATCTAGGCGCAGGGTAAGGGCGGTGAGGCTGGGGACAGAAAGGCCTGCGCTGAGCTACCGGCGTGTGCATGCCGAGAGAGCGCATAGTGACCCTGTTGTCCTTTAGGCTTTGTAGCCTAGGGTCAGTCTTTTCAGAAAACAGGCCTCTACCGTCGAAGGGCAAGTCCTGTATAGTATGCTGTAGCTCCGGCGGGAGGCCTGACACCTGAAGCCATGAAATGCGTCTCATGGCAACACCCGAGGCCAGAGTCCTGGCTGCGGAGTCGGCTGTATCCAACGAGGCCTGGAGGGAAGTTCTCGCCACTTTCTTCCCCTCCTCCAAGAGGGCAGCAAACTCTTGACGGGAGTCTTGAGGGACTAACTCCATAAATTTACCCACCGCCGCCCATGTGTTATAATTGTAGCGGCTAAGCAGGGCTTGTTGGTTTGCCACCCGGAGTTGCAGGGCCTCTGCCGAGTACACCTTATGGCCCAGTAGGTCCATCCACCTAGCCTCCTTCGATTTTGGAGCCGGCGCTTGCTGGCCATGGCGTTCCCTCTCACTGACAGACTGCATTATGAGGGAGCAGGGAGGAGGATGTACATACAAGTACTCGTACCCCTTAGAGGGCACCATGTACTTCCACTCAACTCCCCTGGCAGCGGGCGGGATAGAGGCTGGAGACTGCCAGATGGTATCAGCATTGGCCTGGATCGTCCGGATAAACGGTAAAGCCACTCTTGTGGGTGCGTCAGCCGACAGGATATCTACTACCGGGTCCTCTATCTCCGAGACTTCCTCCACCTGGAGGTTCATATTGAGTGCCATCCGTCTCAGGAGGTCCTGATGGGCCCTCAGGTCGATTGGAGGAGGGCCCGAGGAGGATGTCCCTGCCACCGCCTCATCTGGAGAGGAGGAAGAGTAAAGGCCGGGGACAAGCGGGTCCTGTGTGGGCTCTTGTTTCTGGACGACCTCCAGCTCCAGGTGGATCTGGGAGTCTGATGGCTGAACTGGAGCTTCCTCCATACCGGTCGGAGGGGGACAGCGAACAGTAGCCTCTGGCACTCGGTGCTCTGATGGGACAGAGCAAGACGGAAGTACCGGTACACCTTGGGCCTGGTGGTACGCCCAAGGTGTCCAGAATGACCACTGATGGGGGCCTTGGTCTTGGGCCTGGGTCTCCTGGAAGACTCTGGTGGGCACATCGGAATCACGGTCCTGAGCATAGGAACTGTCCGCATGAGATGACACTGATGTGTGTCGAGATGGCCATGGAGGGGCTGAAAAGCCCTGGGCAGAGTCTCCCTCTCTGACCAATCTCACTCTACTCGGCACCGGGGATTGGTACCGGGAGCCGTACCGGTACCGGGAACGAGATCGGGACCTGCGACTGGAACGGTGCCGGGAGGTCGACCGAGATCTCGAGGCTCGACGCCGGGAGCGGCTGCGAGAGTTATGGTGCCTGGAGCTGTGCAGGGAGCTGGAGCGGTGCCGACAGTACCGGGCCGGCGAACAGGACGCTGATCGGTGCCGCGAGTGCGACCGGTACCGAGAAGGAGAACGGTGCCGGGACTGCGAGTGGCATCGGGACCGGGATCGGTGATGGGACCGAGAATGTCTGTGGGACCGCAATCGTGAACGGTGCCGCTCTGCGGTGCTGACAGAGGGTGGTCTGATCAAGGCAGGCTTACTGATCGACTGTATGAACCGCACTGGCAGTGCCAGGGGTTGAGGCAGCGCAGACTCTGTCATTGCGATCAGCTCCCTTGCCGTGGAAAATGTCTCCAGCGTGGAGGGAATAGTGAGCTCAACCACGGCTCTCGCCGGGGAGCTTTCAGGCACCGGACTTGACAGCCCTTGCGGGACCGGAATCGATGGTGCCGACGTTGTCGGTGCCGTGGCAGGTGTCGGTGCCGGGCGGTCCGACCTAGTCGAGTGCTCTGGCTGCGGTGCAGGTGTCATGGAAGCAGGCAGAGTCTTCTGTCTCTTCACCCTCGGGGAGAGGGAGCAGTGTCGAACAGACATCGGTGACGGAGACGGTCGGTGCCGAGAGGCCTTAGCGGTACCGGTGCGATCCGGTGCCGAGGAAGCGCTTCTGGTTGTAGACTGTCCAGCGCTTGGTGCCGAGGGTGGAGGGGTAAGAGCCGCCTCCATCAGGCGCTGCTTGAGACAAAAGTCCCGCTCCTTTTTTGTCCTCGGCTTAAAGGCCTTGCAAATATGGCACTTATTTGCGAGGTGAGATTCCCCAAGGCACTTAAGACAGCAGTTGTGGGGCTCTCTTGTCGGCATCGGCTTGCGGCAGGCCGAGCACGGTTTGAAACCCGGTGAACTGGGCATGGGCCCCGGCACCGGGTGCGGGGAAGGGGATAATCCCCGAACCCCTCTGAACTATATACACTGTGTTATGAACTAATAAAATTAACTACAACTATAGAAATTTAAACTATATACACAAGAATTAACGAGAGAACTACGAGTAGCTAGGGAAGTGGAGATCAGCTAAGCCGCGGTCCACTGTTCCAACGACTGACACGGGCCGTTGGGTCAGCAAGGGTATATATTTGGCACCATGGCGGCGCCACTCTAGGGGGCGACCCAGCCGACCCAATGAGTGTTGCCAGGGTAAAAATCTTCCGACGAGCGTGCACATGGCGTGCGCACACCTAATTGGAATGGATATGAGCAAGCACTCGAAGAAGAATCTTAATTCTGCTCCTTTGTGCATCCAGCCTGTGCACCGAATGAGGCAGGGCTCCTGTGGGTAAGATAACATGTGATCGTGTAGTTAAAGACCAGACCATAATACATGTGCACGGGGGTGACAAATGAAGGTTGAACAGAAAACTGCAGTTCTGGCATTTCCCAACTTCTGAATGTTTGACTTTGCAACCTAAATAACATTCTTTGCACAGTTTACACTGTGTGTGTGTAATTTCCTAGGTGGTTTTTTTAAGAACGTAAAAACTAAACTAAGTCTTTTAAATACAATTGTTAACACACACAGAGCGTTATCATTGGGGTTTGAACCTTCAGCACTGCAGCACACTGGTACTAGGTAAGCTACAGGACAAGCTGGCCGCAGGAGAAGGCTGTTTTCCCAAAGGGGTGGATGGATTGCTGGGTCTGGAGATGGTTGGGGGGAAGCCAGCTTCAGCCCAGCCAGGCTCTCTATCTCGTTCTGCTCTTGTGTGCTAGATCAAGGAGCTCTCCACTGTCAGAAATCTTCTCCCTGCAGCTGTCTGAGTCACTGACAGAGAACAATGAATCATTTTCAAAACAATTACAAATTGCTTAACAATTTCACAATCCCTGCACCTGTAAAGTGCTTCATCCATGATCCAAATGTCCAGCTTGCCCTTGCGTGTGGTGCAGTGTGACCCCACTGGCGAGACAGAGGGACACAGAAAAATGAGGGACTTGGTAACAATTTCAATTTCAAGGAGGGTGGCGGTCATTCCCCTGGACATTTATCTAAGCGCATCCTGCCCAGCTTTGAGAAACACCTGAGAACACTTCTTTGGCAAAGTTAATGAACCTGACTAATATCAGCTCCTTCATTTCCCTTCTTCCCATGCAGTTTGCACTCTGGGTTTGGCTTGAAGGACGGGTGCTGAAAATTATATTAGTTCCTTACTGCAGTCTCTATTGTACTGTATTTGTTGCAGATCATTGTACAGCACCTTGTGTGGTTGGGGGGCTTCATAAATAAAACTGTTAATCATATTATGAAGACACAAACGTGCTAGAGACAATTAGTTATTCTGCACCAGTTATTACTTTGTTCTACTGACCATTCAGTGATGACACCAAGGGTTAAGTCTCCGCCGAGGTACGTCGGGTTAGTTTGGTAACTGCCTGTCTGATGGTGCAGTCACAGCATCGGGCACATAGCTAAAGAATTGGGCTGAGGTCCTGGCCCACTGAAGTCAATGGCAAAACACCCATTGACTATAATGGTCAGGATTTCATGCTATATGTTTGATTTTTTCAGTCATGCCCCGGTGCTGTGTTCTGTGAATGCAGGTGAAGAGGACGATGTTCTGCCATTGAGAAGCAGCGTCAGGTCTCCTACCTGACGGCCATGAGCCCCAGCAGGTGTTGTGGATCTGGGAGGTGGAGCTCTGCACGTATCTGCGCAGCTCACTGGACTCCAAGTCCTCTCCCCAGCCACCATCCTCCATCTGCTTGGAGACCAGGAACTGGCCACCTCCCTGCATGCGACTCTGAAGGGATGAGGCAGAGAAATGGGAAGATATTGGACATGACAGAACAACACTGACTTGTGTTAAAGAGCTTTACTTGACTTCCTCTAGAGCAGTGAGAAGATCAATAAGAAAGAACACAAGTAAAGTCCACACAAGAGAGGGCAGTGTGTTTGCCCTCTGCAAGGAGCTGCAGTCACCATGGAAGCAAAATGTCACATGGAAAAGAAAGACATGGCAGCTGCAGGTTACAGGCACCCTAAAAGCATTCTCCTTTCTCTGAGACAAGTGCCCTCATTTGGACAAGCTAACCAGCTCCTGGGAAATTCGTAAAGCTCAGGTCTATTATTGCACAATCCTCCGCCAATATATCAGCCCTACTACAAGAATGTCTTGATTTACAGCTTGGAATCACACCCTACTCTTTATCCAACTTCTACGTCCTTGCTAAAGAACTTGCTAGTATTTCTCAATGCAGCACAGAGAGGATCACGTCTTCTTTATAAGAACATGCTTGTTAGTCTCCCTAATCCAGGGGCCGGCAACCTTTCAGAAGTGGTGTGCTGAGTCTTCATTTATTCACTTATGAAAGTAGAATGAATTATATTGTAAAAATAAGAATGGATTAAAGAAATGTTGTATGTACCTTTAAGCAGAAATAAGAAATGTTGAAATACAGGTGCCAGGAAAAGAGACATTAGGCATAAACGATGGTGCTAATAGCATTGGAAGCCCTAAGGGCATAGTGTCAGGAGTAAGAAAAGCAGTAGGTGCAGGTGTGAACCCCTGGAACAATACTGAAAAGGGTGAAATCTGAGGTGATACAGGTGTCATTTTGGGAGATAAACAAGTGATTTAAGGAAAGAGAGTGAAAAGTTAACTCTACAGAGGCTGGAGAGAATTAAGCAGTTAAACTTTGTAAAAATGTTAAAAAGGACCATGTTAAAGAGAGAGAATTCTTGGTTTCTTTGCAGCCATTCTGAAAGGAAAATGGGCCCTTTTCCAAAAGAGTGCCTGTAAATAAGCCAAATATATATACAGCTATGTAAAAACAAAGCAGTGTAAAGGAATGTTAAGGAAAAGAAATTGTGTATGTATCTATTTGTCTATGAAAATATGTAAAGTTCTTAGAATCTAAACCAGCACATCTGGTTTGTAAAACTCCTGTTTTCTACGTGTAAGATAAATTGGTTTTGTTTTTGTTTTTAATGCCACTAAAAATTCCTGTGACTCTTTAATTCAAAGTTGCAAAACTGACAGACCTTTTTGCAAGACACAGGTAATTAGTGTTGCTTGGCTTTGGGATTTAGCATTAAACCCTTAAGTGGTAACTTGATTCTTTACAAAATTTAAAATGTTTTTAAATAAAGACCAAGTCGTGGCTGCAATAGGGCAGTCAAAATCAGGAGAATAGGGAGAGATTCTGGAGTCTTTTTGTTTGGTTGTTTTTTTGTAACAATAGCAGATAAGAGCTGTAGTGAAAAAATAAGAAATTAACAGTGACCCTCTGAAGCAACAGCAGAGGTGAGGTGCACAAAACAAAAAGAAGCAATGTTAAAAACACTGAGCCTGTGTAATCAGACTGTCACTTTCATAAGGTTACTTAAAAACTCTGTAAGAACAAAAGAAACAGTTACACCTTATGTAAAAATTGATATGGCTAATGTTTTTAAAAAGTTATAGTATAGAAGGAATGTGCATTTTCCCTAGGACATGTGCAGTGTGTATTGTAGAAAGGGGTAAAAGAATTGCAAATGAAATGTGCTGCTGAATTAAAATCCTATTAGGACTCCAAAAAGAGCCACAATAGGCTGTGTTTTCTTTTTCAGATCCCTGTGTGTTAAAACAGAGGCCTTGGCTACACTGGAGAGTTACAGCAGTGGTGGTGGCTTTACAGCGCTGTAACTCACTCCCCGTCCACACTGGCAAGGCACATGCAGCACTGTATCTCCCTGGCTGCAGCGCTGCATGTACTCCACCTCGACGAGAGGAATAAAGAGAATAGCGCTGCTGCTGCAGCACTGGGGTGCCAGTGTAAACAGTGATTAATCTTACTACGCTGTCACTGACCTCCAGAACCTTCCCATAATGCTTTTAAGTAAAGATAACTCTCTTTGTTTTGTTGTGATGCTTCTGTTTGTTTTGTTGTGAACTCGGGGCTCCCGGAGCTGCTTATCTAAAAAACAAACACAGCTTCTGTTTGCTGTGAATGAACAGAGGCAGGCAGGGGGATCCCTTTGGAAGGTCCACAGCTAGTGTTTGCTTGAGGCAGGGGCAGCTCTAGGTATTTTGCCACCCCAAGCACAGCAGGCAGGCTGTCTTTGGCGGCTTGTCTGCAGGAGGTCCCCGGGCCCGCGGATTCGGCGGTCTGCCTGTGGGCGGTCCACCGAAGCCACGGGAACAGCAGACCCTCTGCAGGCTGCCGCCAAAGGCAACCTGCCTACTGCTCTCGCGGCGACCAGCAGAGCGCCCCCCGTGGCTTGCCGCCCCAGGCACGTGCTTGGCGTGCTGGTGCCTGGAGCCGCCCCTGGCTTGAGGAGAGAAGGGGGAGGGGGGAGGGGCAGGGTCCATTTCTGAGCAGCTGCTTATCTGGTCTGTGAGGAAAAAAACAAAGAGGCTATTTGCATTTAGTGAATGCGGGGGGGGGAGGGTTCAGAACTTGCAGCTGCTGACACAGTGACAGCTCCAAAAATCCACTCTCTCTGTCTCCCCCACTTTCCCTGTCACACTCCACCCCACCCCCCTCTTTTGAAAAGCATGTTGCAGCTCCCAACACCGCTGCAAATGCTGCAAATGTGGCCACGACAGTGCACTGGTAGCTGTCAGTGTGGCCACACTGCAGCGCTTTCCCTACACAGCTGTACGAAGACAGCTTTAACTCCCAGCGCTGTACAGCTGCAAGTGTAGCCAAACCCAGGGCTTGGCTACACTTGAAAGTTGCAGTGCTGGTGGAGGCTTTCCAGCGCTGCAATTAGTAACCGTCCACACCTGCAAGGCACATCCAGTGCTGCAACTCCCTGGCTGCAGCACTGGCTGAACACCTGGTCTGGTTGGGGTGTAGCGATTGCAGCGCTGGTGATCCAGCGCTGCTCATCAAGTGTGGACACACACCAGCGCTGTTATTGGCCTCTGGGTATTAGCAGATATCCCAGAATGCTTTTATAAATTACTCTTTGTTTTGTTATGCAGCCTCTCTTTGTTTTGTTGTGAACTCGGAGCTCCGTAGCTCCGTTGATCCGTTGATCCCGGAGCTGCTTATCTACAAACACAGCTCCTGTTTGCTGTGATCAATCTGTGAACAATCAAATGAGATAATGAGGCAGGCAGGGAGTGAGTGTTTGCTTGACAGAAACGGGCCAGAGGGGAGAGAGGGAGTCTGTTGGCTGCAGGCCGTTTGCAGTTAAGAGTTAAGGGTAAGGGATCGGGAACATGTTCTGATTTTTCAAGGCAGGAAGGTAACACACAGTGTTGGCTCCAAAAATCCACTCTCTCTCTCTCTCGCCCGCTCCCTGTCACACTACGCCCCACCCCACCCCCCTCTTTTGAAAAGCACGTTGCTGCCACTTGAATGCTGGGATAGCTGCCCATAATGCATCACTCCCAACAGCGCTGCAAATGCTGCCACACACCAGCGCTGGTAGCTGTGAGTGTGGCCACACACCAGCACTGTTCCTACACAGCTGGATGACCAGCGCTGTAACTTTCAAGTGTAGCCAAGCCCCAGAGTTTCTGAGCTCTGCTGATGGCTTTGAATCCAAAAGCCAAGCCTGTGTTGATGCAAATTACCATCTGATAAAGAAAGGTGAGAACTGCCGGCACAAAAGAAGCTGCAAATAGAGAACATACCAATTGCCTAAATAAAAGGCCTGGTATAACAAGATACCTTTAATAGATTTAACACTAATGTTATTGTTAATATTAAACATTGAAATAAATTTAATGTTAGTAAGTACCCCTGTTACAATGTATAGTGTGCATGATTTTTGGAAAAATCCTTTTAGGTAATATGGTAATGATGCTTCTCAGCTATTACCTGTGAACAAACTTAAAGCTTAACACAGCAGGAATAACATTACAAACTTGGTCTGCAATATAAGAGGAAAAACTGAGGTACACCACCTCATGGATTTAATCACTAAACAGTGGGATAATTTCCCCATAACCCTTAAAAAGTAGAAGGCATTAAAACCTGACCTGCCTATAAAACAAAAAACACAGGCAAATATGGGGGTAATTCCTCTCTTTTGCCTGCAATCAGCAAGGGTATTTGTAAAAGAAAGGAATCTTTAAGCAATAATCAATGCCACCCCAAAAGGGGTAGAAAAATGTTATTTTTGTCTTTCAGAAAATCATAAAAAGCTAATACCAGCTACAGAACAAATGAAAGTAAAAAAAAATAAATACTGCAATAGCTATGAAATGTACTGAAATGCAGATATTTAGAACATAAGCTGTTTTGGGTAATATCAGAAAATATTAAGGTTTTAATGCATATGTTAAAGCAAAGGAAAATAATCATTGTTTGATACTGCATTTATTTATATTGACAGGTATGTCTCCTTGTAAGCTGTTGGTCGGGGCTCAACTCTCCGGCTGGCGGGAGGGGAGCCACACCGACTCGCTTCTTGTCCCCTCTATCTGGTGGGACGGCAAGACATCAGGGTTAGCACCGCCTCCCGTTCTCAGGCCCTCTGGATCAGGGGGCGGGGCTGAATAACAATAGTTCAATATAAGCCCAGGCCCTCTGGAGCAGGGGGCTGGGTGACAGCAGTCAGTCTCAATAAACCCAGGCCCTCTGGAGCAGGGGCTTGGCTAACAGCGATCAGTCTCAATAGGCCCAGGCCCTCTGGAGCAGGGGCTTGGCTAACAGCGATCAGTCTCAATAGGCCCAGGCCCTCTGGAGCAGGGGCTTGGCTAACAGCGATCAGTCTCAATAGGCCCAGGCCCTCTGGAGCAGGGGCTGGGCAGGCAGCAATACAAATAGGCCCAGGCCCTCTGGAGCAGGGGGCTGGGCAGGCAGTAGTACAAATAGGCCCAGGCCCTCTGGAGCAGGGGGCTGGGTGACAGCAGTCAGCCTCAACAAGTCCAGGCCCTCTGGAGCAGGGGCTTGGCTAACAGCAATTAGTCTCAATAAGCCCAGGCCCTCTGGAGCAGGGGCTGGGGTAACAGCAATCAGTCTCAATAAACCCAGGCCCTCTGGAGCAGGGGCTTGGCTAACAGCGATCAGTCTCAATAAACCCAGGCCCTCTGGAGCAGGGGCTTGGGTAACAGCAATCAGTCTCAATAGGCCCAGGCCCTCTGGAGCAGGGGCTGGGCAGGCAGCAGTACAAGTAGACCCAGGCCCTCTGGAGCAGGGGCTGGGCAGGCAGCAGTACAAATAGACCCAGGCCCTCTGGAGCAGGGGCTGGGCAGGCAGCAGTACAAATAGGCCCAGGCCCTCTGGAGCAGGGGCTGGGCAGGCAGCAGTACAAATAGGCCCAGGCCCTCTGGAGCAGGGGCTGGGCAGGCAGCAGTACAAATAGGCCCAGGCCCTCTGGAGCAGGGGGCTGGGCAGGCAGTAGTACAAATAGGCCCAGGCCCTCTGGAGCAGGGGCTGGGCAGGCAGTAGTACAAATAGGCCCAGGCCCTCTGGAGCAGGGGCTGGGCAGGCGGCAGTACAAATAGACCCAGGCCCTCTGGAGCAGGGGCTTGGGTGACAGCAGTTTACAGGGCTCAGGTCCTGGTGGCAGGAGCTGAGCAATAACAATCGCTCAAATTAGTGCAGGCGTCTCTGTCTGCGCTGGGGTGAGGGGGAGACTGCCACCCACGAGTGGGGTGGCAGGGGGGACACAGGCCCACCCACTCCACTGTGTCCCAGCCCGGGGCCCTATTAGCGGCTAGCACGGCCGCTGGTCAGTGGGGTCCTGACCGAAACACACCGAAATGGGCACCTCCATGCCTATAGCCTGACAGGGGTCGGCTATCCCCGGGCTACAGTCCATTTCCCCCTCTATGGGTACCTGCTCCTCGGTCGCCGGGAGTTAGGACCAGTCCATCGGAATGGGGTCTGCAGGACCAGGGCTTGGGGGCAGGTCCGGCAACTCCTGCGGGAAGTCCGGGCCGGCTGCCTCCGATGGCTCCTCCGGGTAACAGCAGGGCGGAAGCGGCGGCTCCTCCTCGTACCGGGCGGGAGGAAGTCCTAGCGGCCGCTCCGGGTTCCGCTCCCGGGGAAGTTCCGCGGGTTCCTCATCGTACCGGGCGCGGGGCAGTGGGGGCCAGTCCGGATCGCCGCCTCGGGTCCTGGAGGGTTCCCAGTCTGGAGCTCCCGCCGGCACGTCTGCTCGTGGCGGTGGCTGGCTCCTGACTGAGCTCTGGCATTCTCCTTTTCTACTTCCTGTCCCGCCCCTTGACTTCCGGGGGGCGGGGACAGGAAGTGGTGGCTCAGCCCAACTGGGCTTCTGGGAGGGAGCGCCCTCTGCTGGGCAGGAGGGGAGCCACACCGACTCGCTACACTCCTATACAGTGAGACAAAATTCATTAAGTGAAGAAATTGTTGTTAAAATCGCACACCAACAGGCTCTGGAAGCAAAGATATGGAAAGTTAGCCCACTCCCCAGATTGCACCTGGAATCCTTCTGGCTACCCCGGACCTCGAGCCAGCGGGCTGGGGAGGGAGAGAAACTATTGGACACTAGAGGTTGTACCAAGTGAACTCCTCAAAAGTGGGTATGCTTATCAATGCCTGTTGCTCCAAAGCCCTGTAGTAAAGCCATCTCACTAAAATCCTGTATGGGTGAAATAAAATTAATAATAAGACCAAAGTACTGTATAATGGGCTCTGTGTATGTGTTAATTCTTGGGGAAAAGTGTTTAAAAAGTGTTAGCAACCCACCAGAAGACAAATGTAAATGTAATGTAAGTACTGTGTTTACCGATAATCACATTTACTATTTGCCACAACAACAACAACAAAAGAAAGTCCCAGCTTACTGTGCGCCCTGATTTAGCTGAGTTCTGGGGAATCAACGATGACAATTCTTTTATCCAGCAGTAAGTGTGGATAGCTCAGACCCTTAATATTTCTAAATGCTGGGTCTGCAGCCACATCCCAGCCCACTCTCAAACTGGTGTTCCTGTCCTGGCTATCCCACTCAATTCCCCAGATCTCACTGGAGGACCTCGTCCATTTAACACAATATGGAACAGCAATGACACCTGGGAAGAGACTATTGGCAGTTCCTTTATCCCACTTGGAGGAGTAATACACCATGCAAAAAAGTTCCTGAGGTTACAAGCAGTAGTTAAAATAATGCCAAATGAAACTGGAGAAAGTTTAAGTGCCCTGGCCAAAGAAACAGGGGCGATCCGACAGGTGGCCCTCCAAAACCGTCAGGCATTGGACATAATGCTGGCGGCCAAAGGAGGGACCCGTGCTCTCATTGGAAAACAATGTTGTGTGTTTATACCTGATGATACCAATGAGGTAATAGATCGCACTAGCCATTTAGAACAAATCGCATATCTTCCCCATGAAGAGCCGAGTTCTTTACGGAAGTGGCTAAGTAACCTGTTCAATTTCTCTGGCATAGGAAACTGGTTGCTTCAGGGAGCCCTGACTATCCTGTTTGGAATCCTAATGATTTTTGTATGTCTTCAGTTAATCTCCTGTTGCATCTAAAACAGTGTAAGACATGCCACATAGGTAGCTGCCCCAAACCAGAGTGCTAATATGATCATTTTAAATATCACTGATAAAGAACGATTGATTTGTGGAACCCAGTAATTGTTGGTCATGGCTTAAGCTTGACCAAAAGGAGAGATTGTGAAAGTAGAATGAATTATATTGTAAAAATAAGAGTGAATTAAATAAATGTTGTATGTATCTTTAAGCAGAAATAAGAAATGTTGAAATACAGGTGCCAGGAAAAGAAACATTAGGCATAAACAATGGTGCTAATGGCGAAACATTAACAGAAGATTGGTAATAGTTAGTAAGAAAATAAGATATGCATGTCTAGCCCAGGTAAACTTATCAGATTCTGCTTCCTTTGTTATCTTGTTAAGTTTTCGCCCTTTTAGCTGTATAAATAAGATAGTTTGTGTCTTGCATGGTGCTCACATTATCTGGGTGTTATTAGCAGAGCGCTGTGCTAATAAAACAGAGTGGTCTGACAAACTGTGAGTCCTGCATCTAACTTTGACACACTCTAATTAAAGATTTCACATGCCAGTAATACATTTTAACGTTTTTAGAAGGTCTCTTTCTATAAGTCTAATATATATATAACTAAACTATTGTTGTATGTAAAGTAAATAAGGTTTTTAAAATGTTTAAGAAGCTTCATCTAAAATTAAATTAAAATGCAGAGCCGCCCGGATGGGTAGCCAGGAGCCAGGCAGTGTAAGTGCCACTGAAAATCAGCTCGCATGCCGCCTTTGGCATGGGTGCCATAGGTTGCCTACCCCTGCCCTAATCTTTTCTGCGATTGTCTCAAACTCAACCTCCTTCCCTACTGCCCTGACTGAACAGCAATGCTAATCACCGTGACCACTGCAGTCATTCTGTACCAAACTCCAGGAAAGCCCCTGGGCTCACTGGCTTTGGTAGAGGATACTTTAAAGGGGGTTCTGAAGATGTGCTGGATCCCATTCCTTGACTGCATCTGGCAGCACTGGGCAATACAAACTCCCAAGATCCTGGAGCCTGGGGTTTGGTCCACGAATGCCCAGTGCCCTCAGGAGGGTGTACGTGAGCGAAGGTGGCTTTGAGTCTGGTCCTGGGCGGGGCCCTTCATTCTGCTCTGCTTGGCTCCGGTTGCCAATACGGTTGATGCCATTTAATAGCAGTCTGGATAGTCACAACTTCTGGTTAATAGCAACATTTTGCCATGAACCAATCCTGTCCCGCTGACTTGAATGTTCATGGCAGTTGGCGATTGCTGCTTATTAGCTACATGAGCTTATAAATGGCATGCTGCTTGTTAGCTGGATGAAATGCTTCACCGGCAGACAGGTTTGTGAGGCAGGAGCCAGGAAAGGAAGTGCTGAGACCTGCCATCCCTGGCTGCTGACTCACAAACCTGCCTTCTGCTTATTAGCAACTGTTGGATCACAGCAACTTCTTGCTGCCAGCCAGGGGGTTGCTAACAAGCAGACACACTGTAGATTTGGGGTTGTCGTGGCAGGCAGAGCTCCCTGTGGCACACTGACCCTGTGGCAAACCCCTCAGTCGGCAAGCAGTGGCAATTGCAGCTCCCTGCCTCAGGTCACTTATTAAAGAGCCTAAATATGGACAGAGGAGCTGAACTGTAGCAGCCATTTTGTAAATACTTCGCCATGAATTGTAAACTGACCGTGTCACCTTAACACCTTGAAGGTGTGAAAAGGGCTTCTCCCAGCCACAGGTACAGCCCCCAGCCAGCATTCACTTCATACCAGAGCCAGTGAGGGCTTGTTCAGCTCCCCAGTTAATAAACACAGTAACCAATAATACTCTTAAATGACTGGAAAAATATTTAAAGTAGGAAACCTGTAGTTGCAAGACCGGGTCAGACCCAGGGCCTCTCACGCCCAGCGACCTGGCACAGACAGACCGGGTCAGACACAGGGCCCCTCACGCCCAGCGACCTGGAACAGACAGCAGCGAACCAGCTGAGCGGCGAACAGCAGAGGCTAACAGAGGGAGTTTGCCTGGGATCTGTCCAAGAGGATGTACGCTAAATGCAGTATTAGGGGGGCTGTGTTGGTGAGTATCTGAGTGTCTGTTGCAGGGGACAATTTGTCAGTTGGACCATGTGCTTGACTGTTTGTTTGAAAAGTGTGAATTGGGAGAGCTTTGTTTCAGGTGGGCCTTGAGTGGGCCTGACTGCTATAAAAAGGCAGTCAGCAGTGAACCAGCTGAGCGGCGAACAGCAGAGGCTAACAGAGGGAGTTCGCCTGGGGAGAGCCCGCTGAGGCTTTCATCTTGCGGGCTTCTGTGAGTTGCTGCGGAAGCTCTTAGAAGGAAGAAATTATGGAAGGTGAGCATTCGGCTGTTGTAACTTGCACAGGTTGTTCCATGTTTGTCTTTCTTCCACAAGAGAGAAGCGACTTTGTCTGTACAAAGTGCAAGCTGGTCTCCATATTGGAAGAGAAGGTTCGAAGTCTGGAGCAACAAGTATCGACCCTGCGTTGCATAAGAGAAAATGAAGATTTCCTGGACAGACGTCAGGATATGCTTCTACGGGCACAACGTCCTGAAGAATCGGAGCAGGCTGTGCAGAGGGGAGAGAGAGACGGAGAAGAAATTTGGCAGCATGTGACCTCCAGAAGAAGAAAGAGGAGCGTCCATGTACCAGCAATGGAGATACAGATGAGCAACCGTTTTCATGTTCTTTCCACAGGTACTAATGCGGAGAGTGGACTAGATGGTACATCTGAGAGAAGGGAGCAGAAGGAGACTCCACTGATTGGAAGGCATGAGATGCGCTGTCCTAGGGATGGGTGTTCCATGACCACTGCTCCCAAGAGGAGGAGGCGGATGGTGGTGGTTGAGGACTCCCTCCTCAGGGGGACTGAGTCATCTATCTGCTGCCCTGACCGGGAAAACCGAGAGGTGTGCTGCTTGCCAGGAGCTAGGATTCACGATGTGATGGAGAGACTACTGAGACTCATCAAGCCCTTGGATCGCTACCCCTTCCTGCTTCTCCACGTGGGCACCAATGATACTGCCAAGAATGACCTTGAGCGGATCACTGCAGACTACGTGGCTCTGGGAAGAAGGATAAAGGAGTTTGAGGCGCAAGTGGTGTTCTCGTCCATCCTCCCTGTGGAAAGAAAAGGCCCAGGTAGAGACCGTTTAATCGTGGAAATCAACGAATAGCTACGCAGGTGGTGTCGGAGAGAAGGCTTTGGATTCTTCGACCATGGGATGGTGTTCCAAGAAGGAGTGCTAGGCAGAGACGGGCTCCACCTAACGAAGAGAGGGAAGAGCATCTTTGCAAGCAGGCTGGCTAACCTAGTGAGGAGGGCTTTAAACTAGGTTTGCCAGGGTAAGGAGACTAAAGCCCTGAGGTAAGTGGGGAAATGGGATACCGGGAGGAAGGACGAGCAGGAGAGTGCGAGAGAGGAGGACTCCTGTCTCAGACCGAGAAAGCGGGACAATCAGCAAGTTATCTTAAGTGCCTATACACAAAAGCAAGAAGAATGGGAAACAAGCAAGGAGAACTGGAAGTCCTGGCACAGTCAAGGAACTATGATGTGATTGGAATAACAGAGACTTGGTGGGATAAAAGACGGTTACTCACCTGTAGTAACTGTTGTTCTTCGAGATGTGTTGCTCCTATCCATTCCAGTTAGGTGTGCGCGCCGCGCGTGCACAGCATCTCGGAACTTTTTTACCCTAGCAACACCGGCAGGCCGGCTGGCGCCCCCTGGAGTGGCGCCGCTATGGCGCTAAATATATACCCCAGCCGGCCCGTCCGCTCCTCAGTTCCTTCTTGCCGGCTACTCCGACAGTGGGGAAGGAGGGCGGGTCTGGAATGGATAGGAGCAACACATCTCGAAGAACAACAGTTACTACAGGTGAGTAACCGTCTTTTCTTCTTCGAGTCATTGCTCCTATGCATTCCAGTTAGGTGATTCCCAAGCCTTACCTAGGCGGTGGGGTCGGAGTGAGACGTGGCGGAGTATAATACCGCGGAGCCGAAGGCTGCGTCGTCTCGAGACTGCTGCACCAACGCGTAATGGGAGGCGAAGGTGTGGACCGAAGACCAGGTGGCCGCTCGACAGATGTCCTGGATCGGAACGTTGGCCAGGAAGGCAACAGATGAGGCATGCGCCCTCGTCGAGTGTGCAGTGACGCGGCCTGGTGGTACGCGAGCCAGCTCATAGCAGGTTCTGATACACGCGGTGACCCAGGAGGAAATCCGCTGGGCGGATATCGGCTCTCCCTTCATGCGGTCAGCAACCGCTACGAACAGCTGGGGCGAACGCCGGAAGGGCTTAGTCCGCTCGATGTAGAAAGCGAGCGCTCTGCGGACGTCGAGGGTATGCAGCTGCTGTTCCCGAGGCGAGGCATGTGGCTTCGGGTAGAACACCGGGAGGAAGATCTCCTGGTTGAGATGGAAAGCTGACACTACCTTCGGGAGGAAGGCCGGATGAGGGCGAAGCTGCACCTTGTCCCCATGAAAGACCGTGTATGGCGGGTTGACCGTTAGAGCGCGAAGCTCCGAGACTCGTCTCGCTGATGTAATAGCGACGAGGAAGGCCGTCTTCCAAGAGAGGTATAGCAGGGAGCACGTGGCTAAGGGCTCGAAAGGAGGACCCATCAGTTTGGCCAAGATGAGATTCAAATCCCAGGTCGGGGCCGGGCGCCACACCGGCGGGTACAAGCGGTCCAGGCCTTTGAGGAAGCGGGAAACCATCGGGTTCGAGAAGATGGACTGCCCTTCCACGAAGGGAAGGAAGGCAGATACCGCTGCCAGGTGGACTCTCAAGGAGGAGACCGCCAGACCTTGCTCCTTAAGGTGCCAGAGGTAGTCCAGGATGGTAGGGACCGGGACCAGGAATGGATTAAGACCTCGATGATCACACCAGAGTGCAAATCTCTTCCACTTCGCTAGGTAAGTGGAGCGAGTGGAAGGCTTTTTGCTCTCGAGCAGGACTTGTTGAACTGCTGCAGAACAGCCTCTCTCCGTGTGGGTCAGCCACTCAGGTACCAAGCTGTCAGATGGAGGGACTGCAGGTTGGGATGGCGGAGTCTGCCGAAGTCCTGGGTGATGAGGTCCGGCCACAACGGGAGGGGGATGGGTTCCCGAACGGAGAGCTCGAGCAGCAGGGTATACCAGTGCTGCCTCGGCCAGGCCGGCGCGATCAGAATGACGTGAGCTCTGTCCCTCCGAAGCTTCAGGAGCACTCGGTGCACGAGCGGGAACGGAGGGAAGGCGTAGAGGAGGCGATCCGTCCAGGGGTAAAGGAAGGCGTCCGACAGGGAGCCCGGCGAGCGACCCTGGAACGAGCAAAACAGGTGGCACTTCCTGTTCTCCTTGGAGGCGAATAGGTCTACTTGGGGAAACCCCCACCTCCGGAAGATTGTGTGGGCGACATCGGGACGGAGGGACCACTCGTGGGAGAGGAACGACCTGCTGAGATGGTCGGCCAGCGTGTTCTGCACTCCCGGAAGAAAGGACGCTTCCAGGTGAATGGAGTAGGTCACGCAGAAGTCCCACAGGAGCATCGCTTCCTTGCAGAGGAGGGAGGAGCGGGCTCCGCCCTGCTTGTTCACGTAGAACATTGCTGTTGTATTGTCCGTGAACACTGTCACACCGCGGCCTTGTAGGCGGGCGCGGAAGGTGCGACACGCCAAACGGATCGCTTGCAGCTCGCGGACATTGATGTGGAGAGCGAGCTCTTGGGGCGACCAAAGGCCTTGGGTGTGAAGGTCGCCGAGGTGAGCTCCCCAACCGAGCGCTGAGGCATCCGTGGTCAGAGTGGCGGATGGGCGAGGAGGGTGGAACGGGACTCCGGCACACACGACCTCCGGGTCGAGCCACCAGCTGAGGGACTTGAGGGTCGGCCTGGTGACCGTGACCACCATGTCGATGGGGTCTTGATGCGGCCGGTACACCGACGCGAGCCAAGACTGGAACGGGCGGAGGTGGAGCCGCGCGTACGCGGTGACATAAGTGCACGAGGCCATGTGGCCCAGGAGGCGGAGGCACAAGCGCACCGTCATGGTAGGGAAGGCGACAAGGTCCCGGATGATGGAGACCATCGTCTGGTGCCGAGCGCGAGGGAGACAGGCCCTGGCCACTGTGGAGTCGAGAACCGCTCCGATGAACTCCAGCCGCTGTGTCGGAATCAAAGTGGACTTCTCTGTGTTGATGAGAAGACCGAGCCGATGAAAGAGAGATATGATTTCTGATATCTGATCCATCACCAGTCGCTGGGACTGGCCTCGAATCAGCCAGTCGTCGAGATACGGGTAAACGTGCATCTGACGACGTCGGAGGGCTGCGGCGACTACCGCCATGCATTTGGTGAACACCGTCGGGGCGGTGGACAGTCCGAACGGCAACACGGCGAACTGGTAGTGAGTGTCGTTGACCACAAACCGGAGGTAACGACGATGGGGAGGATAGATTGCGACATGGAAGTACGCGTCCTTCATGTCGAGGGCGGCAAACCAGTCTCCCAGATCCAGAGAGGGGATGATGGTCCCCAGGGTGACCATACGAAACTTGGGCTTGAGCAGGTACTTGTTCAGCTCGCGAAGGTCCAGGATAGGACGCAGCCCGCCTTTCGCCTTGGGGATGAGAAAATAACGGGAGTAGAATCCCCTGCCCAGTCTGTCCTGAGGCACTGCTTCTATGGCACCCACGCTCAACAGAGTCTGGACCTCCTGTAAGAGGACTTGCTCGTGAGAGGGGTCCCTGAAGAGGGACAGGGAGGGTGGGTGGGAAGGCGGGGGCGAAACAAATTGCAGGCGGTATCCCGACTGGACTGTTTGGAGCACCCAGTTGTCTGATGTTAAGTGGGACCACGCCGAAAAGAAATGGGAAAGGCGGTTGTAAAACAGAGGGGAAGGATCCGGTAGGGAGAGTGATGGGCCGTCCTCGAGCGTCCCATCAAAAGGCCTGTTTGGCCCCCTGCGGGGCCTTCGAAACGGCCTGGCCCTGGTTGCGGCGGTTGCCGGATGGACGACGGCGATTTTGGGCCGGACGTCGGCTGTTGTAAGGGCGATACCGGGACTGGTAGGCCGGACGGGAGGGCTGTGGACGGAATGGCCTACGCTGCATCGCTGGCGTATGCATACCTAACGTGCGTATCGCGATACGGCCGTCCTTTAAAGTTTGGATCCTAGAATCCGTCTTCTCAGAGAACAGCCCTTTAGTATCAAAGGGAAGGTCCTGTAACGTATATTGGACCTCCGGCGGCAGAGTGGAAGACTGCAGCCAGGCAATACGCCGCATCGTGACCCCGGAGGCCAAGGTCCTCGCACCCGAGTCCGCAGCGTCGAGGGCGGCTGAGATTGAGGATCTAGACGACCTCCTTCCCTCCTCCAACATGGCCGTGAACTCCTGTCGGGAGGCTGTCGGCAGGAGCTCGGTAAATTTCGCCAGGGACGTCAGGATGTCGAAGACGTACCTGGCGAGGAGGACCATCTGGTTGGCAATTCTCATTTGCAGGCCTCCTGCAGAATAGACCTTTCGGCCTAGCACGTCCATACGCTTCGCGTCCTTTGACTTGGGCGCCGAAGCCGGTTGACCGTGCCGCTCCCTGTCATTAACCGACTGGACTACCAGGGAGTCCGGGGTCGGATGTATATACAAGTATTCATAGCCCGTGGGAGGGACAGAGTATTTTCGCTCAACACCACGGGCTGTAGGGGGCACGGACGCCGGCGTCTGCCAGATAGTGGTGGCGTTCTTCTGCACCGTCCGTACAAACGGAAGTGCAACTCGCACCGGCATGTCAGCCTCAACCACGTTGGTGATAGGGTCCTCGTCCTCGTGCACCTCCTCTATGGGCAAGGCCATCGCCGTCGCCACACGATGAAGGAGGTCCTGGTGAGCTCTCACATCAATGGGGGGAGGCTCCTTAGTTGCTGCACCGGCCACCGCCTCATCAGGCGAGGACGAGGAGGACAACCCCTGGACGACCGTCTCCGAAGAGGGGTCCGCCACCTGCCCGTCGGGGGGTGCGGGCTGCGTGTGGTCTTGGGACTCCGATGCTACAGCATCCGCCGCCGGTGTCGAAGGGGCCGGTCTGGATACCGTCGCCTCTGGGACTCTGCGCTCTGACGCGGGGGGCCTTGGTGGAAAAGGCACCCCCTGGGCCTCGTACTGGGCCCATGGAACCCAAAAGCCCCACGGTTGTGCCCCTTGAGGATGGTCCCGTGGGGTGGGCGGCAGGAGTCCGTATCCGTTCGTGCCGGAAGCGACCGACGCGGGTCGAGAAGGCCATGGCGGTGCCGAAGCGCTCGCAGAGTGCGCTGCCGAATGGGGTAGTCCGTCCCCGGATGGCAAAGAAGCGCGAGGTTGCTCCCGCCGGTACCGGGAAGGCGACCGGGAGTGACGTCCGTCACGGTGCCGGGAGCTCGACCGGTGCCGGGAGCTCGACCGGTGCCGGGAGCTCGACCGGGATTGAGATCGACGGTGCCACGAACGTCCGCGCGAGTCGCGGTGCCGGGAGCGGTGCCGGGACGGCGATCTTTGATGGTGCCGACGCGATGGCGACCTGGATCTCGTGCGGCGTCGGGAGTACGACCGGTACCGCGATGACGAGCGGTACCGGGACTGCGACCGACGTTTTGATGGCGACCGGTACCGCGAAGGTGAGCGGTGCCGAGATCGTGAGCGCCTGGATGGAGACCTGCCGCGGGACCGGGAACGGGACCGGGACCGGGAGCGTCGTCCATGCTGCCTGTCCAGGGACGGTGGCCGGGTCATTCTAGCCGGCTTCCCCGCCGACACGACGGCCCGCACCGGCGGTGCCGGGGGCCGGAGGCCCGGTGCCTCTATGAGCTGGATCAGGTCTCTTGCGGAGGCGAATGTCTCCGGCGTTGATGGTAGCCGGGGCTCAACCGCGGACGGTACCGGGGAGCGTGGCGGCGCCGGACTCGACGGGCCTTGCGGTGCCGGAGTCAAGGGTCCGGTGCACGCCTTGTGCAAGGGCACCGCGGGGGCCGCAAGCTGTGCAACCGCTCTTGCAGAGTCCTCAGAGCGGGCCTGAGCTATTGCCTTCGCCAGTCTCTGCTTCCTCGCCGGCGAAAGCGAGCGGTGCCGCGACTTCGCGGTCGCTTTCTGTATTGGCGGCGCCGCGGAGGTGGAGCGGCTCGGTGCCGCCGGTGCGCTCTGCACCGAGGCAGTTCGCGGTGCCGGCGCAGACGGTGCCGGTGGTTGAAGCGACGCTTCCATTAGGATCTGCTTCAGGCGGATATCCCGCTCTTTCCGGGTCCGCGGTTTAAAAGTCGAGCAGATCGAACACTTGTCCGTTCTGTGCCCCTCGCCCAGGCAACGGAGACAGGCGTCGTGCGGGTCTCCGATGGGCATAGGCTTCTGGCACGCCACGCAGGGCTTAAAGCCCGGTGCCTTGGGCATGAGCCCGCACCGGGTGAGGTAAAAGGGGAACCCCCCCCCTTTCACCTTATCTATATACACTAACTAACTATCTAAAACTGTAAACTAACTATATACAAAAAAGATGTGAACGCTAGGGATCGTGGAGAACGAAGAGCACTCCACAGTTCCAACTGGCCGTCACGGGCGGTAAGAAGGAACTGAGGAGCGGACGGGCCGGCTGGGGTATATATTTAGCGCCATAGCGGCGCCACTCCAGGGGGCGCCAGCCGGCCCGCCGGTGTTGCTAGGGTAAAAAAGTTCCGAGATGCCGTGCACGCGCGGCGCGCACACCTAACTGGAATGCATAGGAGCAATCACTCGAAGAAGAACTCACATGACTGGAGCACTGTCATGGATGGATATAAACTGTTCAGGAAGGACAGCAGGGCAGAAAAGGTTGGGGAGTTGCATTGTATGTAAGAGAGCAGTATGACTGCTCAGAGCTCCGGTATGAAACTGCAGAAAAACCTGAGAGTCTCTGGATTAAGTTTCAAAGAATCCTGTGGCACCTTATAGACTAACAGAGGTTTTGCAGCATGAGCTTTCGTGGGTGAATATCCACTTCGTCGGATTAAGTTTAGAAGTGTGAGCAACAAGGGTGATGTTGTGGTGGGAATCTGCTATAGACCACCAGACCAGGGGGATGAGGTGGACGAGGCTTTCTTCCAGCAACTAGCAGAAGTTACTAGATCGCAGGCCCTGGTTCTCATGGGAGACTTTAATCACCCTGATATCTGCTGGCAGAGCAATACAGCGGTGCACAGACAATCCAGGAAGTTTTTGGAAAGTGTAGGGGACAATTTCCTGGTCCAAGTGCTGGAGGAACCAACTAGGGGCAGAGCTCTTCTTGACCTGCTGCTCACAAACAGAGAAGAGTTAGTAGGGGAAGCAAAAGTGGATGGGAACCTGGGAGGCAGTGACCATGAGATGGTCGAGTTCAGGATCCTGACACAAGGAAGAAAGGAGAGCAGCAGAATACAGACCCTGGACTTCAGAAAAGCAGACTTTGACTCCCTCAAGGAGCTGATGGGCAGGATCTCCTGGGAAAATAACATGAGGGGGAAAGGAGTCCAGGAGAGCTGGCTGTATTTTAAAGAATCCTTATTGAGGTTGCAGGAACAAACCATCCCGATGTGTAGGAAGAATAGTAAATATGGCAGGTGACCAGCTTGGCTTCACAGAGAAATCCTTGCTGATCTTAAATGCAAAAAAGAAGCTTACAAGAAGTGGAAGACTGGACAAATGACCAGGGAGGAGTATAAAAATATTGCTCAGGCATGCAGGAGTGAAATCAGGAAGGTCAAATCACACTTGGAGTTACAGCTAGCAAGAGATGTTGAGAGTAACAAGAAGGGTTTCTTCAGGTATGTTAGCAACAAGAAGAAAGTCAAGGAAAGTGTGGGCCCCTTACTGAATGAGGGAGGCAACCTAGTGACAGAGGATGTGGCAAAAGCTAATGTACTCAATGATTTTTTTGCCTCTGTCTTCACAAACAAGGTCAGCTCCCAGACTGCTGCACTGGCCAGCACAGCATGGGGAGGAGGTGACCAGCCCTCTGTGGAGAAAGAAGTGGTTCGGGACTATTTAGAAAAATTGGACGAGCACAAGTCCATAGGGCCGGATGCGCTGCACCCGGGGGTGCGGAATGAGTTGGCGGATGTAATTGCGGAGCCATTGGCCATTATCTTTGAAAACTCATGGCGATCGGGGGAGGTCCCGGATGACTGGAAAAAGGCTAATGTAGTGCCCATCGTTAAAAAAGGGAAGGAGGAGGATCCGGGGAACTACAGGCCAGTCAGCCTCACCTCAGTCCCTGGAAAAATCATAGCGCAGGTACTCCAGGAATCAATTCTGAAGCACTTAGAGGAGAGGAAAGTGATCGGGAACAGTCAGCATGGATTCACCAAGGGCAAGTCATGCCTTACTAACCTAATTGCCTTCTATGAGGAGATAACTGGGTCTGTGGATGAGGCGAAAGCAGTGGATGTGTTATTCCTTGACTTTAGCAAAGCTTTTAATACGGTCTCCCACAGTATTCTTGCCAGCAAGTTAAAGAAGTATGGGCTGGATGATTGGACTATAAGATGGATAGAAAGCTGGCTAGATCATCGGGCTCAACGGGTAGTGATCAACGGCTCCATGTCTAGTTGGCAGCCGGTTTCAAGTGGAGTGCCCCAAGGGTTGGTCCTGGGGCTGGTTTTGTTCAATATCTTCATTAATGATCTGGAGGATGGCGTCGACTGCACTCTCAGCAAGTTTGCAGATGACACTAAACTTGGAGGAGTGGTAGATATGCTGGAGGGTAGGGATAGGATACAGAGGGACCTAGACAAATTAGAGGACTGGGCCAAAAGAAACCTGATGAGGTTCAACAAGGACAAGTGCAGAGTCCTGCATTCAGGATGGAAGAATCCCATTCACTGTTACAGACTAGGGACCGAATGGCTGGGCAGCAGTTCTGCAGAAATGACCTAGGGGTTACGGTGGACGAAAAGCTGAATATGAGTCAACAGTGTGCCCTTGTTGCCAAGAAGGCTAATGGCATTTTGGGTTGTATAAGTAGGGGCATTTCCAGCAGATCGAGGGATGTGATCATTCCCCTCTACTCAGCACTGTTGAGGCCTCATTTGGAGTACTGTGTCCAGTTTTGGGCCCCACACTACAAGAAGGATGTGGATAAATTGGAGAGAGTCCAGCGGAGGGCAACAAAAATGATTAGGGGGCTGGAGCACATGACTTATGAGGAGAGGCTGAGGGAACTGGGATTGTTTAGTCTGTGGAAGAGAAGAATGAGGGGGGATTTGATAGCTGGCTTCAATTACCTGAAAGGGGGTTCCAAAGAGAGATGTTAGTAGTATAGTATTTGGCAGGGGGGTGGGGGGGTTGCAGAGCACCAGTGTGAAGGAGGCTCCTGCTTTTTCCCTGGGGGACCAGCTCCACCCCGTGCCCGATGGCAGCTCGTGGCAGGCGCAACGCATGTGCACAAGGCCATGCCAGGCTAGTTATACAGAGCTCCAGCACAGGCCCAGTTCCCAGCAGACAGCCCTGCAGCACATCCAGAGGAGGCAGCTCCCAGCAGCTCCCAAGCGACATTGCCACAGGCAATGAGATGGAAATCTAGAAGATCCTGGGGAGGGAGAAGGAAGCCCCCTTTGCTGAGTATCCCATCTGATACGCCAGAGCTGGGGAGGGGCAACAGCGATGCTACCAGCTGGAGGAGACATACCAGAGCTGGGACACCACAGCCGTGTGAGCAGCGGGAAGGGCGGGCGCCTGGATACATAGCTATGGTCTCAGCAGGATTGTACTCAGAGCACCCAGCCCCTCCCGCTGCTCGCCCTGTGGCAGATAGGCTCTGCCTGTAGCGCAGGCGATTCCATGCTGTGGGCCACAGAAGAGCTCCTAGCTACCCTCTCCCTGCACCCTGAGCTGCCCCATGTCCACACACAGTCCATAGCCCCCTGTCACGGAGTGTGAGGGAGTCAGGGCCCTGCACCCCCGGCTTCCTGCGATTCTCCAGGACTCTCAGCCAGCCAGTAAAGCAGGTTTATCTGGACGACAGGAACACAGACCAGGACAGGTCTTGCAGGCACGGACAACAGGATCCTCCCCAGTTAAGTCCATCTTGGGGTCCCAGGAGCACCACAGCCCCCTTCGAGGGCCAGAGCCCTGTCTGGACTCCCCTCCATTCCCCAGCCAGCTCCTGAGACTCTCCTGCCCCGCAGGCTTTGTTCAGCTTCCCGGGCAGAGGTGTCACCTGGCCTCTAACCCCTTCCTGGGATTTCAGGTTACATGCTCAGGCATCTTCCCTCCAGGCCAGTCTCCCATCCCCCAATGCAACTCATCCTCCCAGGCCAACCCTCCCCACTCAGCAGTCACAGACCACAGTAAGAACAGTCCCAGTTCCTCACACCACCCCTTCCCTGCACCCTGAGTTGGCTGAAAGCCTGAAAATTGAAGATGAGATCAGGTTGAGTCTTGCTAACACATGTCCCCAGATGAAAAAAAAGTGCAAGGAGAAGCAGGCACATCTGTGCCATTAGGAAGACCCCTGGTCTAGACGTTATTTTATATTTTTATTTACAATATTTGCCCTAATTAGTAGAGAGCTGGGCTGGGTCTTTACTTACACACCATAAACATTCAGATTTTACACTTAAAAAAAAATCAAAACCACAATATAGTGTGCTAAGTTGGCCAACTATTTTGTTTTAAAATAAAAAAAACACATTGTCTTATTATTCAACAGTTGTGTTACCATTGTTGTGTTGCTTACTGTTCAGTTGTATACCGACTTGTGTTTTCCTTTTGCTCTCCACATTTTTTCAAGTGTAGCTTTACTAAAACTGTTTGGTTTCAAAGACCTGGAGGCATTTCTCTGAGTGACTGCTGCTAGGGATTTCTATCATTACAACTGTTTAGCTCACCAGGAAAAGGAACCAAGTACATGGTTTCTAGGGTTATAGCGTAGATGGATGTAGTCATTAAAATTAATCAGTCTCCTCAAGAAGTGCACAGCTGCCCAGGTGGGCCTCAGGGAAGCAGGTTTGGGAACCCCTGGGTTAGCGCCCCAACTCGAGCTCAGCGAGCGTTGGCGTGTCTCCTCCAGCTTGAAGTGCAGACACCTGCTCAAGGGCATAGGGTTAGGCCCCACCCCACAAGTCATGGAGTCACCGGGCAATGCTCTGGAACTAGTCCATACGAAGCCAGTCAGGACTCTGGGGGAGCCTCCTCTTTGTGAGCAGAATGGCTTTACACAGCTTTCACCTTCCCGGGCCTGACCTTGGAGCACTGAACAGCCCTTCTCACACTCTGAGCTTCCCACAGCGAGTCCACCCAGTCCTGGGGAAGCCAGAGGGCCCTGCACCCCAACTCCACAGTCAGACGTGCCTCTCAGCCAGCCAGTAACACAGAAGGTTTATTAGACAACAGGAGCATGGTCTAAAACAGAGCTTGTAGGTACAGAGACCAGGACCCCTCAGTCAGGTCGTTTTTGGGGAGGTAGGGAGGCCAGAGCCTCTCTGGCCCTCCCTCCATTTCCCCAGCCAGCTCCAAACTGAAACTCTCCAGCCCCTCCTCTCTGGCCTTTGTCTCTTTCCCGCACCAGGAGTTCACCTGATCTCTTTGTTCTCCAACACCTTCAGTTGGCACCTTTGCAGGGGGGGGGCCCCAGGCCATCAGTTGCCAGGAGACAGGGTGTCGGCCATTCTCTGTGCAGACAGCATCACAGTGGCCCTCTTGGGCTCTGCAACAATCACACCCTGATCCCCCCACCTAGATACTTAAGAAAGGCATAGGGGAAACTGAGGCACACACACAGTATTCAGAGAAAACATTAAGAACATTCCCACTTCGTCACACCCCAGCAGCCTGTCCTGCATGGCAGCGTTCACCTGCAGACACACAGCCTTGTAGCCCTGAGGATTAATCTGTTGGTCTGTATAAAATGTCTTTTTGATAAAAGTGTGTAGGCTGCATAGATTAATAGAATTATTTACAATAAGTTGTAATGCAAGATACCTAGAAGCTTCTAGGCCAGACATCCTGGCCTATTTCCTCTGTGATGCTGAAAGCAACCTTTAAGACCCTTACTCAGAAAAGTAATAATAGGAGACAAACCTACGCAAATTGTCTAGGGACTTTTTGAATGTCTGCTAACCTTTCACCTAGTTAGGGTGAAAAGTGGGGTTTTTCTGCCCACAAATTTCACACATACACCCGCAGATGCGTACATACTGTCATTAGTACGCACATAAAAGGTCAACCTATGAAAACAGGTACCCTCACCTTTCCATGGGGGAAAGACAAATTTGGGCATAGGAGGAAGGATTTCTCCCTATAAAAAGGGTGGCAATCCTCCATTAGACGGGCGATACACCTCTCTGTTTCCTTATCGTCTCAACCTGCTTCGAAGCCTCTTTCTCCTATGAAAGCTGTCAATACTAAGTCGTAGTATTATTTCTTTTCAAAGTTGTAAGTATGAACTCTGGTACTACTGTTGCAGAGTGCATTAAGAACTGTGATATTTTGTAACTTTGTAATCTCAAACTGCTTTTAACATTTTACATTTACTTCTTGTTTCATTGATTTTAAATAAAAGGTCTTGTTTGACTAATTCTGTCTCAGCGTAGTTTTCTGTCACATACCCCAATCTCCTTGTATAAATTCTGTGAAGCCTGATTCAAGACGAACTTTATCTTCTGATCACACATATTGGCGAGCCATACCCATATTATTAATATCTATTAAATTATTATTAACATTACTAATTAATTAGAAAATTAATTATTAAATAAAAACTAAATTAAGTGGATAAATTCCACTGTCCCTACTAACCCTCCCCAAATCAGGCTACAGCCTTTTACACAATGGATCCAGGAAGAGGGGTCCATTCAAGCCAAGCCCCAGACATACAGCACGTTTGACTGTAAGCCAGCCAGTGCTCACACACTCGCTGCCCCCTCCAAGCCCACACGTAGGCCTGGAGCTAGAATCAATGTGCAGAGTCCTCATGGACCACGACACAGCGCCAGGGCCTGCTGGCCTCCCGTAAAGAGCCTTGTAACCAAGCAAATCCAGCTCGGGTGTCACTGAGGCTGCAGGCCTGCCATGGGGCGTGGGCAGGGCCCAGGCTCAGGCAGAGGGGGACCCTGACAGAACCCCATCCCGCTTCCCTCCAGCCAGGATCTCCTCTTCGCTGCGCAAGGACCTGGGCTGCAGCTTGCCAGCAAGGGCGCTGCCGGGGTGCAGGCGTGCAAAGCGCCCCAGGGCCCAGATGGGGAAGACGTTGCGGTAGGAGGTGTAGCTGATTGCACAGGACTTGTTGAACAGCCCAGAGATGTTCTCCTGCGAGGGGAGAGAGACAGAAAGAGGCAGGATTGGCAGGGTGCTCGTGAGCAAGGGGTGCTCCTGCGGGAGGTCCCACAAGCCCTTTGCACTCTCAGGTCTGTTGTGGGTACTGTGCCACGCACATGTTATGACTGATACACCCGTGTTTCCCACATGCCCCGGCACATGGATACACTCCCTGCTCACTCCCCCTGAGGCATGACACCGCACACATGTGGGGCCAGGCTCCCCATCCCGCTCCCATGGCCCCGAGGGGCCAGACACTGGCCAGCAGTGCCCAGGTGGGGATTGCCCTGCTGGGCACAGAGCCAGCGTTAAGAGGCTCTTGCAGCCGCCAGCACGTGGCATGGTCGTGGCACGGATGGAACACGCTGCTGGATGGGATTGTGACCAGCCCCGTGTAGTAAAACAGTCCTTGGGCTGCTCTCACGTGTGCTGGTGCCGCGGCCAGCAGGCAGCCGGCCCCAGAATCAGGCAGTCAGACCTCCCCACCTCCCAGGGCTTCCCTGCAGCCACCTGCCCATCCAATCCCACCCCCTTAACATGCAATGCCTGCATCTCCCCGTACACCCCCAGCCGCTGAACAACAGCAGTCAGCAGATGAGCCCTGTCCTGTTCCTGGTTCCAGCTGGATCCAGGGCTCCCTGGGAAGGGTCAGGTGGGGTCACACAAAGCCACGCGGCCCGAGCCAAGGGGGGAATACCCCCGAGATATATAGAAGAAGCCTCCTCCTGCCCACAGTCTTTGCACCCAGGGTGCCCCATGGGACGGTGAGCTGCTGGGACACAAAATGGATCCGTGTCCAGGGATTTGACAGGCTACTTCCATGTGCACAAAGCAGCAAACCCCTAATGGCCCCAGAGGGCGAGTGCTGGCAGGGGAAGGCAGGGCACACAGGGGGTTGGCTTGGGGTGCTCTTTGGTTTGCCAGCGTGAACGGCAGGGAGATGACAGGCAGCTGGCAAAGCAAAGCCCAGGGGCAGTGTGGTGGGGAGAGGAGGGAGGTCAGCCAGAGACCCTGCCTCATCTGGGACGCTCCCACTGCCGAGGGCACCTGCTCCCAGAGCATTTCACTGCTCTGCAGCCTGGGGCTGCTATGGGCCCTGCATGGTGCCTGGATCCCCAAGTAACCATGACAGCAAAAGCCCCCTCACCTCATGGCCTCGGCCCGAAGCCTGCACTGATCAGAAGCAGGCCCCTCCCAGAGTGTATCCTGGCCCTCCCCGCCAATCTCTCTGTGAGATCTACGGCTCATTACTGCAGCTAGGCATGGACCCACAGGCCCTGAACAGCAACGGCTGGTTCAACATGCTGCACAGGTCAGCCCAGTACACGCTCCCTGCTCCGGCTCCCCTCTCACAGCGTCCAGGACAAGGGCTCCAGCTCCTGTTCAAACCTTCTCCACCAGGGAGATCGTCCCTTCTCCTGCCACCACGACATCTCATGGCAACTGCATTCCACCAGCTCATCCAGACAGGGAGGCTTTTCAATACAGGAGGCAGAGCTGTCCCTGGAGCTGGACCCAGACTGTGGAACTCACTGCCACATGACAGAAGAGACCATGGGCCAGAACGAAATGCAAAGCTGAGCTCTTCCACGGAGCCACCCTCAGCCAGCGATTCCCCCTCATGGACAACCCCCCAGCAAAACCCGTTGAACCATCGGCCTGCTTCTCCCGCAGCTGGGAGGGACGAGAGGGCGAGTGGCTGGCTGAAATGCCTGCAGTGACAGGGGCTGGACACGTTAGAGAGAGCAGCGAGGAGCTGCATACCTGAGGCCAGTCACCATTGGGCAGCTGCTTGTCAATCAAAACCTTGATCCCCTTTTCCAGCACCCCAACGTCCGGGTATCTGCAACGAGAAGGGGCAGAGGTCAGTGGTGTGACTCCGAATAACATGCTAGCCCCCCACCCCCGCCAGTGCAGCCGCAGCCGGAGCTCTCCTCTCTCCCTCCCCGGCACCGCAGCAGGGACAGGAAAGCTCTTCCCCTCCCCCCACTAGCATCCAGCACTCGCACTATGGCCACCCCCCACCTCTGTGTCGTTCCCAGGCCGGCAGGGCGGCACCGAAGGCCCCAGACAGCCAAGCAGGTGAGGAGGCACCAGGCGTTAAAGCCAGGCCTGCGACAGCAGCCACCTGGTGCAGCGCTGAGCACAGCAGTGCCAAGGCTGGGGGGCAGCTCTGGGCCGTGCTGCTGCCTTACAGAGCCCGGACGCTCACTGTGGGGAGCCGGTAGCGTGACGACGGGCACCAAGCGCCAGCCCATGGAGTGGAGCGGTCACTGGCTAACCCCTCTCGGCAAAGGTGCCTCCCAATCGCTGGGGCGTGAGCTCTGGGGTAGCCCAGGCGAGGACACCGCAGAGCACAGCAGGGGGAAGGCATGGTGTGAACGAAGGCTTCCACACCAGCGCCCCGATGCCGAGGTCCTTGGCAGCGCTGTGACGATGATCTGCGGTGAGAAGCGGCGTCGGTGCTCCTACCTGACAGCCATGAGCCCCAGCAGGGCCCAGCAGGTGTTGTGGATCTGGGAGGTGGAGCTCTGCACGTAACCGTGCTGCTCACAGGACTCCAAGTCCTCTCCCCAGCCACCATCCTCCATCTGCTTGGAGACCAGGAACCGGCAGGCCTGGGCCACCTCCCTGCATGCGGCTCTGAAGGGACGAGGCAGAGCAGTGGGAGTCACTGGGGGCAAAGGGACTAAGCCAGGGCAGCCTCACGGGGCTTTGGGGGAAGGGGCTGGTGGAGCAGGTAGGGGCAGCAGACAGTGTGAAGCTGGGGCAGGGAGGCTCTAGCAGGACCCGGGGGCTCCGAGATGAGACCTGGCCCCGGGGGTGGGAGCAGCAGCCTAGGGCCAGGCCAGCTTCCTCTGGTGAGTGCACAACCTGGCTCTGCACACCAGAGCCCCCAGCTGCGTGCAGCCAGCCAGCTGGAGCCAGGGGACCACGGCTGGGGACACGGCCCCAAGGGGCTGTGACTCTCAGTGAGCGGGGGACCGGAGGGTACAGCACAGGACAAAGGAGCCCGACCTAATGCCCAGTGCGGAAGGCTGCTCTGGGTTTGAACAAGCTCCTCCCCCAGCAGAGTGATGCGGCACCTCCCGTGCTCCAGGGATGGCGCCAGCCACTCCAGGCCATGCCGTGCAGGCCGTGGGCAGCCAGGGAGCCGCACGCCGGATTCCCACACTCACCCGTTCTGGTAGGTGTGCTCCAGACAGGCGAAGGCCTCCAGTCCGAACCAGGTGCCGTAGGTAAAGCACACGCCCCAGCTCCTGGCGAGAGGAGAGAGCCAGCGTCAGGCAGTGCAGAAGGCTCTGCGGGTCTAACACCACCCGCCCCCGCGCCACAGACGGGCATGGGAAGTCCCCGCCTCCAAGTACAGACCCTCCCCGCCGCAGACCAGGGCTACGCTGAGCCTTTACTGGAGCTGTCGCACACACACGGGCCAGGAGTCGCATCCCATCTCCCGTCGCTGCGTGTCTGGCTCGTCTCTAGTCCGCAAGCTAAGGGGGTTAGTCACTCACTGTCAGCGCCCGGCACCACAGGCTCTGGTCTGCAGGGGGCCCTAGACATGACTGTAACAGGCCGGACTGCTGTGGGCTCCCTGAGCCAGCCCCCCACACCCCCTCCCCGGACACTGGCACACCTGGAGGTAAAGGGGAGAGAGGGTTGCCCAACAGTACAGGTACCAGCACCTCTCTCCTCACCCCAGCCGCCTCCTGCCCCGAGCAGCGTGGAGTTTGCTGCACCAGCGGTGCACGCGGCCACTCACCCTTCCCATGAGCCGTCAGCTCTCTGCACCCTGCGGCAGTACTCCAGGCCCTTGCGCAGCGTCTCTCTAGACAGGAGGAGAGGGGGTTCCTTAGTGTGCAGCGTCCATCCTCCTGCCAGCCCGACCCAGGGGCTCCTTGGGAGCTCAAATCCCCTTGGAGAAGTGGGGGCCCAGCCCCTATTAAAAGAGTCACTCGAGGGCCGTAAGCTGCAAGATGGACTGAGCTTCCACAGCCCCTGGCAGCTGCCTGACCATGGCCCTGGGGCTCAGATGGAGACAGGACGTTTGCCGGTGGCCTCCCGGCTGGACTGCGGGTGAAACACAGCCTGGTCTGTGCCCCCAGTGCCCTGCTTGAGGCCGGATGGCCCTTTGGCCTCACACAGGAAGTGGATATACTCAGTTGGGCTCTTCTGAAAGGGTAGCTAGGAAAGGAGGGTGCCCCTCACTGCACCAGGGCAGCGCTGCCCCAGGGGCGTGCACCCAACCAGCGGCACCCGCTGGCACAGGAGCTGCCGTGTTCGGTTACCGGATTCATTCCTGGAGCTGTGTGGGCGGCAGGGTCTGCCCTGCAGGTCAGAGCATACAGGCGGGGCCCACACCAGGTTCATCCCAGCAGGCCCCACTTACTGACCTCCCCAGGGTGCAAGCTCTGGACTGACGGTTCGGCGCTCCCCCTCCCTTACCTGACCTCCCGGGCACGGTGCTCGGGGAAGGCCTCGTGGAAGTGCTTCAGTGCCTGCACGATGGCCGACGTGCACTCCACGTAGCAGTAGTCTATCATGATGTCACCTGCCCGACAGGAGAAGCAGCAGTGAGCATCCCCGTCACACAGGGACTCATGGCCAGCAGGCAGCTCGAGGACAATGCCAGGTGCTGGCAGGGGCCCTACGTTCCTGGTGCACTCCCATCCCAGGAGCTGTGCAGAGCTGCTGTCTCTGGGGAGGGGCACTGGGCCGTGTGACTGCACCGAAACCCCCCCGGGCCTGCCATGGGCACCATGCCCAGCAGACCTGGCCCTGCCTCCCCTCGCGGTGCGAGTGACAATAGCTGGAGAGAGGCCCAGCGCGCCTGCCCTTACCAAACACCTCCGAGGGGTTCAGGAGCTCCAACAGCGGGCTCCCCCGCTTGGTTTCGTACGTCGCAAAGCCTCCATCAGGATTCCTCATGCTCAGCAACTGCCCGGACACGGAAGGGAAGAGATTGACAATCCAAATCAGCCTCGTTCACCCCCTGTTACAAATCCCCACCACCACCACCACAACCCCCTACCCACTTCACAATCCCTCGTCAGAACCCTAGATCCCAAGGCCGGAAGGGCTGGTCTGACCTGCAGAGCACAGGCCAGAGACCTGCCCCAAAGTAACTCTTTTCCAACAACAGCAGATCTTCTAAAAAACAGCCAATCTTGATTTAAAAATGGCCAGTGATGGCGAATCCACCACGACCCTTGAGGAGTTGTTCCAAATGTTAAATACCCTCTCTCTTTCCAGTCTCAATTTGTCTGGCTTCAGCTTCCAGCCATTGGATCGTGTTAGCCCTTTCTGTGCTAGACCGAACAGTCTATTATTAAATATTTGTTCCCCATGTAGGTACTTATAGACTGGAATCAAGTCACCCCTTAACCTTCACGTTGTTAAGCTAAACGGATTGACCTTCTTGAGTCTATCGCTATAGGGCAGGTCTTCTAATCCTTTAATCCTTCTCATGGCTCTTCTCTGACCCCTCCCCAGTTTGTCAACATCCTTCCTCATGTGTGGGCACCAGAACTGGGCACGGGATTCAGCAGCCGTCACACCAGTGCCAAATGCAGAGGTAAAATAACCTCTCTGCTCCTACTTGAGATTCACCTGCTTATGGATCCCAGGATCCATTAGCCCTTTTGGCACTGGGAACCCCTGTTCAACTGATTCTTCAGCAGGACCCCTGTGGGGTTACATCATCCCTATGCTGCCTTGGTGGAAACTTACAGCAGCAGCACATCAAGAACAGAGGAGTTAGATGAAGTTGTTATGAGAAAGTTGAGAGCTAGCCAGAGGGAGGCAGATGCCAAGTGGCCTAGCTGGGATTGGTTTCAAGGTGATAAACAAGTCCATAAATCAGATGAGTTGCATGGGAAATGGGAAATCAGTAAGCAAAGGGCCATGCGTGTGAAAAGCGTGTGTATCGGACAAAGAACCAATCAGCAGCAATGTAATGTTGGTGGGTCTGACGTTTGCTAATATGGAGAAGTCTATATAATATGATGCATTGTACATAATAAACGATTCTGCTTGCAATCATATTGGTTGTTGTGCTTTATCCGGCCCGCATGCAACGCAACAAATGGTGACCCCGACGTGATGCGATTCACACAGTTTGGATCGTTCGTCGGTGCTTGAAAAGAAACGCGGGGGTTACAGCCGCGGCAGGAGGTACTGCGGTAAAGGCAGCCCCTGGACGTCCGAGAGAGGCGTGTGTGAGCTCACAGGTGAGCAGCTGTAACAAAAGTATGAGTACCGCTGTATCAGCTGAAGAAAAGATAATACAGAAGCTTTTATTGCACATCATGAACCGACAAGGGGAAAAGATTTCCCCTGATGCACTGACTCACTTATTAAGGAAAGAGGGGGAGCTGGGGAGGCTCCTCCTAACCGCCCTTTGGGCACAGGACGAGGAGGTGCTCCGCTGGAAGCGAGCCCTGGACGGGAAGACGTTGGAGTGCACGGCACAGGCAGAGGCTCGTGCCGTGGCCCCGGAGGTCATTCGGACCTACAAGCAAGTAAGTTGTTTTGGCAGGAACCTGGAGAAGGCATCCTACGCTGGCTGGTTTGAGCCGGGGACAGTGCCGGGAAAACCGTTATGCTTCTCCGGTGTGAGCTGCAACAGCTGGGTGTTCTGACACAGGATGCACAGATTAAAAGAAGCCAAGCAGGGAAGGAAAAAGAACAGAATGAGTTAACCGAAGAAATCTTTCTGGCCCCGGTCAAGGACACGCCGCTCAGCTAAGACTTGGTGGACAGCCAAGGCAAAGGGGGGCTTGACTGGGCCCAAAAAGCTAATGAGAGCTGCAAAACGCTGCCAGGCACTAACGGAATGTGTTAGCTGTCTCTTCTCACAGGTATGGAAGAGCTGCTCAAAGATCCTAGCAGCCCTGCCACTCCTTGGAACCAGGAGACTGACTGCCTGGACCCATGATTCTCACTGCAAAAAGGCCCCTTCACATCAGAAGAATTCTCCTGCTGATGGTTAGCCTATTTCCCTTTTTAGCTTTATTGTGTTTCTGGACAGCTGGAAAAAAGGACAAGGTGACGTGCTGGTTAACCTCTCCCTTGTCCCTTGGCAGCCCCCATTGTGTTATTGGATTTTTTTTGAAAGAAGCAAAACCACTACAGGGTGATGTGCTGGTGACCTTTCCCCCGTAGAAGCTGAACCACGACGGTGGTGGAAAAGAAGAAAAAACACTCACATCACTGACATTGCCAAAGTCCAGAAATTTCTGACTAAAAGGACATTAAGAACTGACCCTGTGAAGAAACAAAGAATTGTACACTGGCAGGAAGAAATTTGGGACTCCTGCTGAGAAATGTGGTATTGATTGGATCTTGGGGTTTATTTTACAGGCCGCGCCCTGTGTTCTGGAAAAAAAAAATTTTTTTTTTAGCATGTATTGCCCTCCCTAATTGGATTGTAAATGATATTGCCCTTATTTAGTTTTTTATTGTTGGAGCTCCGCTAATCCAAGTACAGGCTGGAGTTGGTGAGTTACATGTCATTTCCGCCATTAGTTTTAGGATCCAAAGGCTACTGGCAGAGATGGTATGGGCTATTACTGAGGCTGAAAAGGCATTGCAGTGGGAGCTAGTACGTTTGAAATCCTGAATGACCAGCGGATGGCCATTCGGAGTGATTTTGAGCACCAGGATGGCCCACTGCCCTTACAGATACATTAGGAGTACCATCTGATCTGGGGTTGTAGAGACATACCTGGACACTGTCTGGGTGGAAGTGTGAATATTTGCAGTGCTTCTCCCCAGCATGTGGACCGGTTAGGGTGGGTGTGGGCTTTCATATACCGAATCCTGCCGGGTCCATGGGGAGGATGAATGTGGAACTAATTACCCCCTTATTACTAACCCCAGTTTTTTAGAGCTTGATTGCTTTTTGTTTTTAAAGTTTGAGAAAACTCAGCCAAAATTTTGTTGAGTATTCTCAAAGTGGGGAGGAGTTGGTGTTACTAGGCATAAATCTAGGTAACTCGGGAGAATGGCTTTGGGCCTGTGTGACCCAAAGTACCTTTATGTAAAGTGCTTTTGTTAGCCTTACCTGATTTTTGTAATTTTTTGTGTTATGTGCTGATTATTGGCAGTTGCAAGGCTGTTTGATACTAGATGTAGCCAATATTAAATAAGATAGGCGGAAAGCAGATGCTGTGATTAAAGTTGCATGCATGAGTATGTAGCCCCCACAGTGGGAAAGTACAGATAATTGTTCACAGAAGAATATCAGAAGGTTTGGGGCTAGTTAAATAGCCCATTCTCCTAGCTAAATTGGTAGTAAAATAAGTTGGTACCCATGGAAGCAATGGTTTAGCAAGAGGAAAAAAGGATCGGGCCCAGGCGGGCAGGCAACAGACAGAGAACTTGGAGAGGAAAAAAGGATCGGGCCCAGGCGGGCAGGCACTAGACAGAGAGATTGGAAATCAGGTTGAAAACTTTTGAGGATGTAGTGGAGAGTAAAAAGTAATTAAGCATAAGCATGGAGATTTTAAATATTCAGGAGAATATTTGGAATGGTGTTTTAAATTGGTAAGTGGTTGTTGGAGAACAAGGGAGTGATTTAAGGCACAGTGAAATTTAATTTTGTAGTTGCTGGAGAAAATAGCAGTTGAATTTTGTAAAGATGCTAAAGAGAAAAGTTTTTGGTGTCTTTGAAATGTTTGTAAATAAATTTAGGCGAAAAAATTAGTTTGTAATTGTTTGGCTATGAATAATTTTGTTAAATTAATTAAAAAATGTATACAGTGCTATGTAATTTAAATTGTATTAGGCTCTAAGGGCACTGTAAGTGGTGATATTTTTTTTTTTAGTGCTTAAAAGCAGAAGTTAAAAGTAAAGAGCAAGCCAAAAAGCATTTGTATTAATGTTCCCCTGTTTTGTCTAAAATTAATAAGGGTATTTGTATATTTTAAGTAATGATTGATTGCCCAGTAGGGGTAGATCTGTTTTTGTTTTTTAGATAATTAAAGAAAACTAATGCCAGCTGCATAGCATTTAACATACCATGATTTACTAACAAAGTTAAAATTAAGTTTTGTGTTTTATGTTTTGTTTTGTGATGTTTGTTTTGTAGCCAGAATTGTTGTGTTTAATATTTTTATGAGATGGTTTGATTTGAAATTAAGCTAAAGAGTTAGATTGAAATGCAGATACTGGTTTTGTTTAATTTAGAATACAAAGTGTTTGGATACATCAGAAGAAAAATGTAATATGCTAAAGTTTAATGCATTTTCTTAAGTAAGAGAAAAATTTTATTGGCCAACTCTTTTATTTTAGAATGGTTATTAAAATTTGCATACCAATAGTCTTGGAAGCAAGAACATGGTTGTAAGAATTTTGAAGGTATGTGTTGTATAAATTTATTTGATTATTTGCATTTTATGTATGCGTTACTTTAGCAATTGCAGGATAATATGTATAAGCTTACGCGTGATTATAATCCTTTGTAAAACTAGCTTAATGGCTTTGGCTGGCCCACTTGGGTTATTTTTCTTCTCCATATGGGAATAATTGCGTTGGGAGTTGTTTTTTGTTTTTTTATTTGCTTACCCTGTTTTGTACGCCTTTTGCAATGAAGTTTGGAGAGGTTTATTGGATGTTTTTCTTTTTTTTGAGAAAAGAGGGGGAGATGTGGGGTTACATCATCCCTATGCTGCCTTGGTGGAAACTTACAGCAGCAGCACATCAAGAACAGAGGAGTTAGATAAAGTTGTTATGAGAAAGTTGAGAGCTAACCAGAGGGAGGCAGACGCCAGGTGGCCTAGCTGGGATTGGTTTCAAGGTGATAAACAAGTCCATAAATCAGATGAGTTGCATGGGAAATGGGAAATCAGTAAGCAAAGGGCCATGCGTGTGAAAAGCGTGTGTATCGGACAAAGAACCAATCAGCAGCAATGTAATGTTGGTGGGTCTGACGTTTGCTAATATGGAGAAGTCTATATAATATGATGCATTGTACATAATAAACGATTCTGCTTGCAATCATATTGGTTGTTGTGCTTTATCCGGCCCGCATGCAACGCAACAGACCCCCAAATCTTTTTCAGAGTCCCTGCTTCCCAGGATAGCGTCCCCCATCCTGTAAGTGTGGCCTGTCATCTTTGGTCCTAGATGTATACATTTACCCATATTAATATGCATATTGTTTGCTTGCACCCAGCTTACCAAGTGATCCATATTGCTCTGAATCAGTGATCTGTCCTCGTCATTATTCACCACTCTCCTAATCTATGTGTCATCTGCAAATTTTATCAGTGATGATTTCATGTCCTCTGCCAGGTCACTAATAAAAATTAGGGCTGTCAGGTGATTAAAACACTTAATCACGATTAATCATGCGATTAAAAAAGTTTATCGTGTTTAATTATGTGATTAATCGCGCTGTTAAACAATAGAATACCATTTATTTAAATAGTTTTGATGTCTTCTACATTTTCAAATATATTGATTTAAATTACACAGAATACAAAGCGTATAGTGCTCACTTTATATTTATTTTTATTACAAATACTTGCACTGTAAAAAACAAAATAAATAGTATTTTTCAATTCATCTAATAGTGCAATCTCTTTCTCATGAATGTTGAACTTACAAATGTAGAATTATGTACAAAAAAAACTGCTTTCAAAAATAAAAATGTAAAACTTTAGAGCCTACAAGTCCATTCAGTCCTATTCCTTGTTCAGCCAACCGCTCAGACACACAAGTTTGGTTACAGTTTGCAGGAGATAATGCTGCCTGCTTCTTGTTTACCATGTCACCTGAAAGTGAGAACAAGTGTTTGCATGGCACTGTTGTAGCCGGTGTTGCAAGATATTTACATGCCAGATGCACTAAAGATTCATATGTCCCTTCATGCTTCAACAACCATTCGAGAGGACATGCTTCCATGCTGATGATGGGTTCTGTTCAATAACAATCCAAAGCAGAGCGGACCGACGCATGTTCATTTTCATAAGCTGAGTCAGACGCCACCAGCAGGAGGTTGATTTCTTTTTTGGTGGTTTAGGTTCCATAGTTTACACATAAGAGTGTTGCTCTTTTAAGACTTCTGAAAGCATGCGCCACACCTCATCCCTCTAAGATTTTGGAAGGCACTTCGGATTCTTAATCTTTGGTCAAGTGCTGAAGCTATCTTTAGAAATCTCACCCTGGTACCTTCTTTGCGTTTTGTGAAATCTGCAGTGAAAGTGTTCTTAAAATGAACATGTGCTGGGTCGCCATCCAAGACTGCCATAACATGAAATATAGGGCAGAATGTGGGTAAAACACAGAGCAGGAGACATAGAATTCTCCCCCAAAGTGTTCAGTCACAAATGTAATTAACACTTTTTTTTTTAATGAGCATCATCAGCATGGAAGAATGTCCTCTGGAATGGTGCTCGAAGCATGAAGCGTATCTGGCGCGTAATTACCTTGCAATGCCGGCTACAAAAGTGCCATGTGAATGCCTGTTCTCACGTTCAGGTGACATTGTAAAATAAGAAGCAGGCAGTATTATCACCCATAAATGTAAACAAACTTGTTTCTCTTGGCTGAACAAGAAGTAGGACTGAGTGGACTAGTAGGCTCTAAAGTTTTACATTGTTTTGGTTTTGAGAGCAGTTATGTAACAATAAAAATCTAAATTTGTAAGTTGCACTTTCATGATAAAGAGACTGCACTACAGTACTTGTATGAGATTAAAACTGCAATTACTTTTTTAAAATCACGATTAATTTTTTTTAGTTAATCGCGTGGATTAATCACAGTTAACTGACAGCCCTATTAAAAGTATTAAACAGCAAGGGCCAGGAAACTGATCCCTGCGACACACCTCTAGAAACTCACCACTTGGTGCCAATCCCCTGTTGACATTACATTTGGAAAGCCATCAGTTAGCCAGCTTTTAATCCATTGAATGTTTGCCAGGTTAATTTTGTATCACTCTAGTTTTTTCACCAAATTTTGTGTGGTACCATGTTAAACATCTTACAAAAGTCTAAGTCTTACATCAACACTATTACCTTTATCAACCAAACTGGACAAAAAATTATTATTTTCCATAAATAATTTTTTGATTATTCTAATTTTATTCTCAATGGTGACTGGCATTAATTATATTATCCTCCTTTATTTTTTTATTAATGGAGTTCCTTGGCCGCTCCATTATCTTGCCAGGGATTGATGTTAGACTGTCTGGCCTAGAACATTTTATTTACCCTTTTCAAATACTGGCACAACATTAGTTTTCTTTCAGTTGTCTGGAACGTCCTCAATGTTCCAAGGCTTTTTGAAAAAAATCAACATTTACAGTCCAGTGAGCTTCTCAGCCAGCTCTTTTAAAACTCTTGGATTCAAGTTATCTGGACCTGCTGATTTTTAAATGTCTAACTTTAGTTGCTGCTGTTTAACACCCTCCAGAGGTACTAGTGGAATGTAAAGATCAGCAGCATATGATACAACTACACCAGCCGGCTTTCCCCCCAAATACAGATAAAAAATATTTATTGAACACTTCTGCTTTGTTTTGCAGTATTACTGATCATTCTATCATTTTCATCTAGTAATGGACCAACACCATTGTCAGGATTCTTTTGTTCTTAATATCTTAAAAAACTTTGTATTATCCTTAACTCTGCAGGCCATAGAGTTCTTCTTCTGCCCCTTTGTTTCGTGCATCCATCATCTACAATTCTTAGCTTCCGACTTCAACTTCCCTTTTCTGCCATTTGTTAGATATTGTTTTCTTATTTTTATAGGTGCCTTCACCTCCCCTCTAATCCAGGTCTTTCATTATCCACTCCCGCCTTCTTCCTTGATTGTGGGATTGTATCTTTTGGGGCATCCACTTGTTCTTAAACAATTACCAGTTATCATCTACATTTTCTCTGATTAAATTCTTCCTCCCAGCTGATTTGGGTTGCAGACTGGTCCTTTTAAAGTACCAAGTATATATGCCTCTGGTCTGGATTTTATTCTGTTTGCACATTACTCATGTGATCGAGTTATGATTACTTGTACCTAAGCTTCCACTAATTTTTAGCTGTGTGATCAGTTCCTCTTTATCTGTCAAGACGAGGTCCAATACAGAATTCTCTTGTCTCGGTGGCAGCACTTTTTAAGTTAGGAACCTGTCATCGATGAGATTTCGAAATCCCAAGGAGGTTTTGGTATTGGCTGCATGAGCCCTCCAGCGTGTGTCACTCTGACCGAACTCCCCCATCCTCACACAGCTTTTTTCCCTACACACTGCAGATTGGTGCGTAAGGGGCCGGACATCCTGGCCCCTCCTGTGATTTGGGGTCTGTAACAAACACCAACTTGTGCTCGGTCTATTAGAACATTGATCTATTAGCATCTGAGGTCATTGTCTTCCGAGTTATCAGTGACTCAGAACAGGTGAGTATCAGAGGGGTAGCCGTGTTAGTCTGGATCCATAAAAGCAGCAAAGAGTCCTGTGGCAACTTATAGACTAACAGACATATTGGAGCACGAGCTTTCGTGGGTGAATACCCACTTCGTTGGATGCATGAGGTGATGCCATTTTTGATGCAGATGCCACTTCCCCTCCCTGTTTGACCACTGGGTTTTTGCTAAATAAGTCAGGGCCATTGACTTTACCATTCCAATCGTGGGACTTGTCCCAGCAGGTTTCAGTAATGCCACAGCTAGATCACATTTATGGGCAATTCCAATTCCTCTTGTTTGTTACCCAGGCCCTGAGCATTGCTGCATAGGCAATTCAAGAATTTTTCTCTCTCATGTCCTTTGGCTCCCTGATTTTATTCTCAACATCTCAATTTTGTGCTAAATGATGACTCATTTCTTCCCTCTTTTTCCCCCCTTCCCTATTGCTAGGAGCTGGCCAGAGCCAGAGGCACTTTTATCCTCCCCCCGGAACAGCTGCCTGGTCTCCAAGGCCCTGGAACCAGCTCGGGACAGTCGCTTCCGCTCCCCAAGACCTGGGCGAACAAGCTCCCTGCACGGGGTGTCTGTGCTGTGAGCAGACTGCCCACCGGGGAAAGGCTCTGCGGTCCCTCCACGCGCCGTCCCAGGGACTGAGAACAGCTCTGAGCTCTCTCCCGCACACAGGGCAATCTGGTCACATCCGGTCAGGCTGCACGCGCTGCTCCCCTCTCGGGACTCATGAGCGACACCCGATGGCAGCGAGAGGCGCTGTGCTAACAGCCCTGCCTGGGCTCCTCCTGGGGTTCATGCCAGCCCGGCCCAGCTCACATCCAGACGTGATCCCAGGCTCACGCCCAGCAGGCCGTAAGCCCAGTCACTGGACGCCGGAGGCCCACAGAAGCAGAACATCCCCCACCCAGAAGCCATCTTGTTTTAAGCTGTTCCGACATACATGGCGCTGACTCTGGGGTTCTCCCCCCGAACCGGGTCTCCGCCACCTCTTACCACATTCACAGCATCAAAGAGGCGCCCCGTGGGGACGTGCTCTGCTATGAAGGGACACTTCTCCTGCAGCAGCATCACCGATTTCAGCCCCTCCGCAGTGCAGTCAGCCACGATCCAGCCGCAGTCACGGGTGCTCAAGGGGAATCCACCCTGGGGAGTCAGGCACCAGCACTCAGCCCCAAGAGTGAGGGAAACACCCCCGCCAAGCTCTGCCCTGCCCAAGAGACGGGGGAGCCCCCTCACCCAACCCCGCATTACAGCGCCGCCTGTGCACACGAAATGGTGAGAGAAGGCTGGCAACCATCCCCCACTTCGAGTCCGGCAGGCGGCTGGGGAGGCAGGGGAGTCCCTCCTTAACAGCAAGGTGGCACCAGGAGCTACTGCCATAGCTTTCAAACCTAAGTCTGGGCCCCAAGTAAAGTGCCAGTGGAGTGTGAAATCCAGCCCATGCCGTGGGCAGGTGTCCTCACAGACACATTCACTGAGCAGCTGGGCGCAACGGGAGGCCCTGGGGCAGGTGGGACCCAGAGCTGGCACAGCGGGGGCTGCAGCCCAGGTTGGCAGTGCCATGGTGGAGCCGGGGGGCAGGAGCTCACGCTGTGTCTGGCTGCGCTTTGCCTGTTACACGGGACCCTCATAATTACCCAGGTGAAGCTGCCTCCCGCACCAGAAAATACTGTACTGGAGAAAACAACACTGTCCAGCCCCACCACAAACAGGCCTTAGTGCGATTGTGCCACATCTCCTTGCATGGCAACTGGTCTGATGGCCAGCCCCGGACGCACGGCCATTGGCCTCAGCTTACAGAGCCCCTCCTCCGCCGATGTGATGTGTATTGGCCAAGCCCCACCTCCATATGCAGACACCAAGCCACCTGCTGCTCTGCTTCACATGCCCTGCACACCGCCAGGTAAACGCCAGCTCGTGCCCTTCTTCCAAGCGGGCTGAGCCTGTCTAACTGTCAGCCCTCGGCACCTGGGATCTCAGTCACGGACGCAGACTCCTCCAGACACCAGAGAGTCGCTCTGCTGCCAGAGCCTCCCTCTGACGCTATCACGGGATAGCTCCACTTTGAGTCTAAAAGGTTCGTTCCCTGCCCCGCGAGCAGCCCAGAGCTAGGGGCAGACAGACACGTGAGGAACAAACATGGAACAACAGGGGAGAATCATCCCAGGGAAATCCAGGCGCGTGGCCAGCTGTACCTTGCTCATGTGGCGATAGTATTTCTGGTAGTCAGGCGGGTTCTCCAGAATCTGCAGGAGATACGAGGGGCACCAGTGAGGAGGAACAGCAGGAGCAGCCTGGCTGCAGGCCCCAGAGGCCCCACTGCAAGAGCGGAGCACTGCAAAGGGCAGGGGTCCCACAGCTATGGTCAGGGACGGCTCTATGTATTTTGCTGTCCCAAGCATGGCCATCAGGCGGCTTTCGGTGGCATGCCTGCGGGAGGTCCGCTGGTCCCACGCCTTCGGCATACCCGCCGCCGAATTGCCGCCAAAGCTGTGGGACCGGCGGACCTCCCGTAGGCATGCCGCCGAAGGCAGCCTGACTGGTGCCCTCACAGCGACCGGCAGGCCGCCCCCTGTGGCTTGTCGTCCCAGGCACACGCTTGCTGCGCTGGTGCCTGGAGCCGCCCCTGGCTATGGCGATGGCCACGGGATCAAGGCCAGCTGTACCCGCAGAGCACTCCTGTGTCTGCTGCCACAGTCTGGTCGCCAGAGGCCAGGCTGAGACTGGTGCTTGTCTGTGCCACATCTCCCTGGATCAGGCTGGGGCCAAGGCTGGTCTTGGACTCTACCACTGGGCGGGGATGAGCAGAAGGGACTTCCACAGCTGACCTTTTGCAGTACGCCCCAGTGCTGCCCTGGCGTGGCTGTGTCAGTGCACAGGGCACCTGGAGCTCTCCCCCCAGCCTGGCAGCAGAGGGCCCTGTGCACCCACTTGTTTTCAGGGCTTCACCCCCCCAGAGCCCTGAGAGGGACCCGTGGCTGGGACCGTCTGCACCAAGCTTCCCATGAAACTACCCTGCCACGCTGGCCCCAGCACCAGCGACAGGGCAGCCTGAGAGCAGAGGGCTGCTGGGGTGTGACCCCCGGGCCAGGCAGCCCTGCTCAGAACAGGCCTGGACGATGAGGTGGTGAGAACACCAGTGGAGGTTCACGCGTGTGCTCCCATTGCCTCTAGCGCCTGTGGAGCAGCACCGGGAAACGGCACCAGTGCAGGGGCATCACGGGAATCTCAGGGTCAGCCAGGCCCATGTGCCAGCTGTGTCCCAGGGCAGGGAGAGGTGAGGCACATCCCACTTCACAAGGCCAAGTGCGCCGCGCCCTGCAGCACATGCAGCCCTGGCTCCAGAGCTGGGTGGGGAACAGCTCCCTGCGAGAACCCTCACCGGAGCTGCAGGGGGACAGCGGCAGGGCTCTGGAAACAGGGGAACGAGAGAGAAACCAGCTGGCTCAGCCCCTACAGAAAAGCCCCATGGAATGTAAGAAGGAGGAAACCTACAGATCCAGAGACATTCGACACGGGTCCATAGAAAGGACTCTGCAAACTAGTGCGTTTGACAGACAACGAAAGCCTCTGAGCTGAGCTAGCCCGTGGGACTCACAGCATTCACCTCCCTGCCACGCTGCTTTAAAATGCCCCTGGGCTCTCACCCCCAGCCCCGGATGGAGTTAGACACCTCAATACCTTTGAGATTCTGGGCCTCTCTCCCTACCGTGTCCTGGGACCAAACCCCTTTCCTCTGTATCCAGGGCCGCCCAGAGGGAGGGGGAAAGTGGGGCAATTTGCCCCAGGCCCCGGGCCCCACAGGGGCCCCCACGAGAGTTTTCAGGGCCCCTGGAGCAGGGTCCTTCACTTGCTCCAGGGGCTCCGGAAAATGCTCACGGGGCCCGGGCCCCCGGAGCTTCTCCCACTCCAGGTCTTCAGCAGCAGTTTGGCGCCGGGGGGGTCCTTCCCCTCTGGGACCCGCCGCCGAAGTGCCCCGAAGACCTGTGGCGGGGGGTCCTTCCACCCCGGGACCTGCCAAAGACTCCAGGCCCCCTGAATCCTCTGGGCGGCCCTGTCTGTATCTCCTACCACGGCCAGAGGGCAGAGGCGCTGGGTGCTGAAAGCCAGCTAAGGAAACTGTAAACCCTGTGTGTTCAAACACAATGTGAAAAAGCGCAATTCCTGCTCACACCACACGGGTACAGCACATCTCCAGAATAATCAAGAATTCCTTCTAACAGCACCAGCAAACGTTTCACAGTGAAACCTGGGGGTGCTGCAACACCCCCATCCCCCTAGCTCCTGTGCCTATGACTACAGCGCATGAAGGGGATGAGCCGCATGGCTGGATGCCGAGAAGCTACGCAGGACACTGCAGTCTTACCAAAGTCAATGCTGGCTTCCCACATCTGTGACTCCAACTCAGGGCTCACCTGGGTGATTTTGAGGAACTCATGGGCCTGCCTCAGACAGGAAGCGAATGCCAGGTCGTTCTGAGCACCAGCCTAGACAAGGAGGCAGACACACAAAATAAACAGACATCACTGCTCAGCTCTGTGATCAGTTTAGTTCTTCGGGAAAAACAAATTAGAAGAGAGCTCCTGGAATCTGTGCCAGACACGGTCACTCCCTGGTAAGACTCAAACACAGCACTTTGGCCAGCCAGGGACTCTGGGGCACCAGAGATCTGCACTGGGGTGGCTCATCTCCCACTGGCTGGTATCGGGGAGGAACAGGAACTCACAGGCTCTGAGCGACTGGCGCAGCAGCATTGCAGTGCCCAATGCTGGAGCTGTGCCAAGCAACACACCTCCATCGCTCGCTCAGACCTCACTCTCAGTATTCCAGCATTGCTGCTGGCTCCGAGCAGTGCTGGGCTCTGGGCGGGTTTTACCACGGCAGGGGCGATATGGCCCATCTTCGTACCAGTACCCCAAAGAGAACACAGCGCATGTGGGGAAGAGGTAACAGGAACTCCCCTTGGTCCCTGCCCATGTGCATTTCAGCGCCTACCCACCAGTGCCGTGGGGCCACGTGCCTGCACCTGACGGGGGTTAGGACAGTATTTTCGAGGGCCATCCCCGGCAGCATGCCACATGCCTATGGAACAGCTATAGCGGCTCTTCCCTACGCTCCTGCCAGCTCCACACCTGCAGCTGCCCAAGTGCAGGTTCCCAAGCGGTGTGACAGTGCTGCTCATCTCCGGGTGTTACTACAGGGGACACGTGCAGAGCCCCGTGACATTCTAGCCTTGCTCCAATGACACCTCACACCCAGCGTTCAAAGGCCAGTCCGCCTGCAAACCTGCACACAGCTGCCTTTGTACACAAGTGCATCCACCCGATGCTACAGGGCACTATCTGTTCTGCGCCCTTAGCGTGTGTTCGGAGCTCGCTGGGATCGCAAGCCTGCAGGTCTCTCTCTAAACGCTGCGCTCTGGCTGCACCACCAGTTACCGGCTCAGCAGAGAGAGCTCAAGGTGACATTCTCTGGGCTGTGCTATGCAGGGGGTCAGACTCGACGATTGTCACAGTTCTGTCCAGTCTTGACACCCGAGGCTGTCGAAGCCTCTCTCTAGTGTTGCTGTTGAGCGTACACTGCAGGAGCCGGGCCCCCAAGAGCCACAGCACTGAGGAAAGTGCAGGATGGTGCCTGTCTGAGACCCACGGCCCTGGGGGGCAGCCCAGCAGGCTGGCACGACAGCAAACATTACCTCCAGGAAGGCTTGGACGGCAAACGCTGTGTCCCAGACCTGGGATCCACTGGTGCTCTGGAACAGAAGAGTGTGCAATGAGAAGCAGCTTTTCAAACCGCCCCAGGCTTCCCGCCCACCCTACGGGCCACACTGCCTGCAGGTGCCATCACGCTGGACCAATGGGCCCCGCAGACAGAGAAAGCTATAGGGCACACTGGCTGGGTGCAGTCACGCAGTCACTGCACCAATGGGCCCCACGCACAGGGAGGGCTGCAGCCTAAGGGAACCCACTGGGGCAGAAACGGGCAGCAGGAGCAGGGTTATGGGGTTTTTTTGGTTCGGGGGATGGGGTTAGAATTTCCCTCCAAAGCTATTTTAGGGTCTGATCCTGCAAGCCCTGCGAGGACCCAGTGCAGGATGGCTCCAGGAACCTTACCCAACCCAGCGTTGGTGCATACAGCACCCTAGGCTGCAAGCTGCATCCCAACACAGCGACTGGAAACAAGAGAGAGCCCACAGCAGCATGCAGAGCACGAGCCGTAGGGACAGGACGGGACGGGACGGGACGGGACGGGGGGCATCTCTGAGCTGAGATGTGAAGCGAGGCAGAGCCAGGAAGACTGGCCTAGAGGGCAGGAGCTGCAGGGGACCCGGCTCTCGCACAGCAGAGGAGGCCGGAGGAAAGGGGAGAGAAGCTGCAGCAAGCCCACAGAGGGGTTCAGAACGAGGGCAGTTTGGCCATGGATCCTGAACCCAGAGAGGAGCGCGAAGAGGGGACTGGGATGGGCCGACGGGGCTCCAGGCACATGAGGGGCTTGGGCAGCAGCATGCGGGCCCTGCTGGGCTGGGCCGTGGGGCAGCTGCGGTACTCAAGCCCCAAGGAGCTGAAGGCTGGGAGAAGGTCTCGGTGGAGCACTGCACTACGAGACTGCCTGCATGGCAGGTCTGTGAGTGCTCTGCTGGCCAGAACCAGGCCGCGACACCAGGAACAGTCAGTTTTTGCACAAACTGACAGCAGTGCGAATGGCTGGCTGGGCAGCAAGGGGAGCCGTGGGGCGGGGGAATAGGGAGGTGGCAGAGCTGTGTCTGGGGGATGCACCACTGTACCGGGAGAGGCACGTTTGTCTGGGAGACACTGAGCTGCAGGAAGTGGGACAGAGAAGCAGCCTGTGTGGCCAGGGCATGGGGGAGCAGCACGCAGCCCCTTTCCTTGCTGGACACTCAGCAGGGGCCAAGCAGCTGTTAGTGCTCTGTTCTAGCCCCCAGCGCAGGTAGGAGAGGGGCTGCCCGCTAACGTGGGGGCCAGAACCGCACAGCTGAGACAGGACAGGACGGGACTCCCCCCTAGGCTCCATCCCAGGGGCAATGCCTGTGTGGCAGGGGCTGGGCACGGGATGGCGGGTGCAGAGCACCCCCCAGAGGTGCAGAGGAAGCAGCTGCCTGAGAGCAGGACACACACTGCTCCCAATACCAACCCCTTCTACCCTCGGCCAGGAGGAGGAGCAGGGACGGGAGAAGCTGCTGCTGTGAGCCGCACAGCTGGGCCAGGGCTGGTCCTATGACCATCAACAGCCCGGCAGGAAAGGGAGACATTGCAGGGGTGGCAGTTCCCCCAAGGCAGAGCAGCCTGGCGAGACCCCCTTTGCAGTACGCGCTCAGTCCCCGGGGGAGGGGTCCCTGCCCAGCCCTGGGAGCCGTCTCACAGCAGCGAGAGCGGGCCCAGGGTCCCTGCGTTCGCTGCCAGGGCCACAGCGCCTTACCTGCATCTTCATGCCGTCCAGTCCCAGCCTGGTGGAGAGAGAGCACATCAGTGCAGCAGCCTGGGGAGCGTGGTCCTGTCCCCAACTCCCGCAGCCACCAGGCGTCTAGCACTGCTGCCAGGGCACGGAGCACTGAGCTTCACGGGCAGCCCTGCAGCAGCTTCCCCAGGGGCCCTGGCCTGCCCCTTCCCAGCCCTCTGGCCCCCAGCTGACTGGGAGAACTGGAGCGAGTGCGACTCGCTAATAAGGAGCCAGCGTCTGGAGCTGGCTGCTGATCAATGCAAGACCCCCCCGTTCGCATGCCGCCTGCACAGAGCTCCGTGCTCCTGAGGCCTAGGCAGTGTGGTAGCCCTAGGGGCAGAGCGGGGTCCCCCATGGCAGGTCTGGGCAGCAGGTTCCCTGCTAGGGCCTGGGGATTCCCGCACAGGGCAGAGTGGCTCTCTCTAGCTGAGCCCTGCGCTGTCTCTGGGGCTGGGGAGGTGCATGGGCCTGGCCTTACCAGAGGTAATCAGGGATCCTGGAGACATGCTCCTGGAAGGCTGGAGAGCTCTCCCCCTCCACGGACCAGCGAACCAGCATGTTAATGGTCTTGGAAATCTGCCGAGAGAGAAGGCGTCACTCCCCTGCAGAGCGCAGTGGTGTTCGGCACCTGCACAGCATGACCTGACCTCGTGACCAGCCACAGGAGCAAACCCCAGGCTGGGACTGTCTGCAGGCGAGCGAGCACGTCTCCATGGGGCTCTGGTCACAGAACGGACCCCTTGGCATCCCCATGTCTGTTCCCCATCCCAGCGCAGGAGATCACTCTCCAGCCAGGGCCTTCCACCAGCTGTTCCCAGCACAGACTCTGCAGAGGGGAACAGCTGGCACGCCCTGCCTCCACGGCCACTGCACAACGACCAGGCGGCTGCTCACGCTCTCCTCTCCCGCCAGCCTGCTCACGCCCCTTGTCACCCACCGTGAACTCTCCTGTGTGCAGCGCCCAGCACAACAGGCCCTGAGCCTGCCTGGATTGCTGGTTGCTATGGTTACATGCCAGCAGCCGGGAAGAGACAGGGAGTCCCAGGCCGGTCTCTCCCGCACCTGGGCAGGAATTGGAGCCAGCGCCGTTGAGTCTGTGGGAGCGGTAACGAGCAGCCTACCGGGCCAATGCTGATGGCCTTAGTGAATCTGTCGTCAGCCTTGATGTGGTCATACAGCTCCGCGATGGCTCGCTGCCTCAGCCGGGCGCTGTGGTGGGCTTCGTACATGTTCAGGATGGCTGAGACGGGAACAAGAGAGACACAATAAGCTGCCTGGTCCCAACTCCGGGGCGAGCAGGGCCCGGCCCCGAGCCCCAGAGAGCTCCCCCATCCCTTCCCCAGCTGGCCAGGGCTCTGCAGGGAGCCCCAGGGACACAGCCCCAGACCGCTCCACACCTGGACTGAACCCTGGTTGTTTCACTGCTGCTCAGCCCGAGACAGGACCAGAGGGAAGGTGGGAAGCTGCTGAGTGGGGACAGAACCCAAGGTATTAAGATTCACTCAGTGCCCCAGCACACAGCCCACGCTGGACTCAGAGCCTCCGCAGACACCTCAGAGACGGAGTGTTTGGAGTTGTTCTGTGAGCCCTGATTCGGCACCAATGGCACCAGACAGTCAGGATGGGCCTGAGTCTAGCCTCCTTCAGCAGCAATCAGCACAGAGCCCTGCGCCTTTCCTATGTGCTGGACCCAGGTGGCTGCTGCTGGCTCATGGCTGACGCAAGCGAGCCAATGCCGCACACAGATTGCCCTCGTGCCCACTGGGCAGGGCAGTAACGGTGGCTCTGTGCTGAGGCCAGGCAGGCACAGCTTTGTCAGGCACACGCATTCCCTCCCAGGTTAGTAAAGTCTTGCCAACTTCTGGTCCCTGGCCACTCTGAGATCCCACTGGCAGGGCAAGGCTGACAGGAAGCTTGGGGGCTGCACTGGGGTCAGATGTAAGGCTATGGGGCAGCTCCACCAGTGACCCACGGCCGTGGGGACAGAAAACAACCTGCACATCAGCTATCCCCTGCCCTGCCCTGGCCAGGCCCAGACACTTCCCTACTCACCATTGGCAAGTGTGAGCAGCCAGCTGTGTGGGGTGTTGAGATCGCAGGCAGCCACGTTATTCCTCTGGGCCGGCCAGTCAATGCTGGAGTAGTCCTGGACGTACAGCTCCTGGCAGGGAGCAGGCGGGAGATTAGCCATCCGCTCACTAGCACGCCATGGGAGCAGACCCATGAGACAGCTGCAAGTGTCAGCCTGGCGGGGTTGGCAGCCTGGGGGAGTACAGCATGGAGCACGCAGGGGAGCACCGGGGAAGGAGGGCAGCCCTGCCTGGCCCGCTCTGCGGCTCCACACCAACCACCGGGACAGGTCCCATGTGGGAGCTGATCCTAGCGCCGTTTGCTAAGGAGAGTTAACAAGAGGAGAAAGCACCTTCAGATAGTGCCAGAGCACCTGAGGGGGGTGTCGGGGGCCCACACGGCCTGGGGGGGTGTCACGGAGTGTGGGGGAGTCCGGGCCCTGCAACCCCCACTTCCTGCGATTCACTGTGACTCTCAGCCAGCCAGTAAAACAGAAGGTTTATTAGACAACAGGAGCACAGCCCCAAGCAGGGCTTGTAGGTACAACCAGGACCCCTCAGTCAGGTTCCTTTGGGGGCAAGGATCTTAGACCCCAGACTTGGGGTTCCCTGCCTCTTTCCAGCCAGCCCAAAACTGAAACCAAAAACCCCTCCAGCAGGCTCTCTTCCTTTGTCCAGCTTCCCTGGCAAAGGTGTTGACTCTCTCCTGGCTCAGGTTACAGGCTCAGGTCCTGTCCCTCACCTAAAGTCATCCCCTGCTCTCCCATCCCACCATGCAGACAGTCCCTACTGCATCACATCTCTCCCCTCTTGGAGACTGAACTGAGCAGGGTCACTTTGACCAGTGACCAGGGGAAGTTCAGGGTGGCAGTGGTGGGATCTACTGCACCCCGTGGACAGCACTTCCTGCAGTAAGTGACTGGGGAGCAGTGAAATGAAGGGGTATTGACGGGAACCAGGCGTGCTTCAGATTCAGAGAGAGATGGTTTCAGGGGGCAATTTTTCTCTGGGAGTTTGTGACCAGAGAGAAGGACTTCTGTAGTAACAGGGTCCCCCGGGGGATTGCAGAGAGCGGTCCCAGGGGCGGAGGAGTCTGCCACTCGACCCTGGCAGAGAGGTGGTGACCTCAAGGACTGGCACGCTAGGGGTCTCCCTGGAAACCATGGGAAGCGGTGAGCACCCAGGCCTGTGAGTGGAGAGCAGGAAGAGGTTTGCCAAGCGGCTTAAGAGCGACCTGGTGGAGCTGTGCAAGCAGAGGGAGCTGCGCAGTGGGAGGCTCACCAAAGACCAGCTCATTGCCCAGCTCAAGGACGGAGATCGCTTGAATGAACTGATCCCTGTCTCTGAGGGAAGCAGCCTGGCAGATGCAGCACAGGCACCAGTGTCTGTCCCAGCTGGGAGTGGTCAGCTGGCTGCTGAGGGCTTCCTAAAACCCCTTCTGCCTATGCCTAGGGGAAGGGCGGGGAGGAGCCCAACGACTATCGAGGGCACCGTGACACCCCCGGTCAGCAGGGGATCCTCCCGGCAAATCTCGCTGGCCAGCAGGGAATCGTCCCAGCAACGCTCGGCATCCGTGGAGCGAAAGCGGCTGAAATGGGAGAGATGGAGGACCATGAAAAACAGAGGCAGCATAAGGAAAGACAAAGGCAGCGGAAGATGAAGAAGAAAGAGAGACAGAGGGAACACAAAGCGAGACAGAGGAAGCATGAAGGGAAACAAAGGGAGCATAAAGAACGACAGCGTCATCATGAGCTGAAGCTGGCGAGGCTGAGGAGCAGCGGGCCCCCGGCTGCGGTGAGTGAGGGGGGGTCCAGGACTGCGCGGAGCTTTGATAAGTGCATCCTGGCCCAGCCTAAGAAGGGGGAGGACATGAATAACTTCCTGGATGCCTTTGAGACGGCCTGCGAGCTGCACCAGGTTAATCCTGCGGACAGGCTCCGGGTTCTCACCCCCTTACTGGACCCCAAAGCCGTGGCATTGTACCGCCAGCTGGAAGGGGTGGAGAAAGGGAACTACAAACTATTCAAACAGGCCCTACTGCATCACAGGGGGCACACAGCCCGAAGGGGGGGGGTCTCCAGGACCCACACAGGCCAGAATGGGGGGAACATGCTGGAGCACGCTCATGCAGTAGGGAGGGCCAACGGCTCAACTTAATTATGGCTGGAGGCCTGTGTGCAGGACTCCACCTTGCTCCAATTCACAGCAGGGCTCCCGGGGCCCAGTGGCCAGGAAGAAGACAGCCCCTAAGGTGTAACTCCCCTTCAGGCCTAGGGGTGTCAGGTGCCCAGCCTGAGACACCAAGTCTGATTCGCAGAGAGCAGGGCTCAGTGCTCTCAAATCAGACCCCTCCCGGGGGGCCAACGGGGCCTCCCAAAAATCACTCCTCCCTTTGGAAAGTGCAGGCCTTAGGCATTGTGAACAAGTGTGTGGTACGTACCTTGCCGTGGCATTCACAGGGAAAGCCTGCTCCCTGCACGACCCCAAACACTCTGCCCTTGGCTTTCCTTCCTACCTTGCCCTCCCAGCTCTCTCCTTCCTTCCCCAAAGCCCACCCCAATTCCTGCCCCATCGGGCTCCCATCAACCAAGGTTACCAGCAATGGAAGAGCATTAATGCGGCGCCTACACGGGTTGTTTGAGGCAGGCACTCCCGGGCCCCCCATGACTGTCCTGGCCACTGAGTATCAGAAATAAGACTGGCAGGTGACTGGTAGAAGAAACTTCACAGGGAGAAGATACCAGGTACCGAAGGGTGGAGAAAGGCAGAACAAGAACCAGTGGCTGGAGCCATGAGGCCCGAACAGTGAACAACGAGGACGATCAACCACCGGAATGAGCTGCCAAGGGAACTGGCAGACTCTCCATCTCTTGATGTCTTCAGCTCCCGACTGGCTGCCTTCTGGAGGGCACATTGTACTGCAGCCAGACACGTTGCTGGGCTCAGTCCAGAGTAACTGGGTGACATTCTGTGGCCTTCGTTGCACAGGAGCCTGACTAGATGATCTACCGGTCCCTTGATGTGATGAATCGAGCTCTGGGTCATCACACAGACAGCAGGGCATCGGTTCCATGCAGCTCCTGTTGGGAAGGTTACTACTGCACCCATGAAGGCAGAGCCTTTCCATCTGCTAATGAGAGTTCGGATACTGCACAGAGGGAACATGCCAGCACAGGCCAGTCATACCTCAGCCCTAAGCTAAAGGGAAAGCATGGAAGGATCACGTGGCTCACTCAAGCAACACCCCCCGGAGGGAGCAGTAATGTAGCCCACACGACTACAGAAGTATCAGCTGTGACAGGGAAGGCGTAAGGAGGCTCAGAGGGAACCGGAATGGCCAGCAGCAAATAGGAACTTCTGTAAGTCTCAGAGAACCAGGAAGCTGGTGAGAGTCGCTGGCCCTGCTAGATCAGCAGGGAGCGAGCGGAACAACCAGGGAGGACAGGATGCTGAGCGGCAGGATTACTAAAATCTTCACCACAGAGAATGAGGGGAGAGTCCCACCCTGAGCTCCTCTTTGGTAACAGACGAGGCAGCATGAGGGACGGAGGTGTCAGACAGGGGCTGCTGGGACATGGCTCAGAGCCGTCGCAGTTAGTGCCCAGGCAGGGGGAAGACCCAGAAGCTCTGGTGGGACGCGGGAACAAGGGGCTGACGTGGGGATCACATCACAAGAAGCCTACAGGGATTTCCAACAAAGCACTGCCAGGGGCTGCAGGGGCTGGGATTTGTGCCCAATGAGGAGATTTGGGTCTATGCGACTAGACACAGCTGGGCCATGGTGGGAAGGGTCTCCAGGCCACCGTAACACAGGGTGAGGAGCGGGGAGGGTGCTCAGGGAGTTCATTTACCTGTCGGAGGCTCTGGACAAGCTCATCCTCTTCGGCAGTCAGGCGCGTGGCGTAGCAGTAACTCATCGGCAGGTACACCTGGCGGCAGTGGCACCAGAGCGTGGAGGGGTGGGCTGGCATCCAGGCCGGGAGCAGCCTGTCACACAACAGAGGACGCTGTCGTCAGTGTGCGGGATGGGGGGCCACAGGGACATGGGCACAGTTAAGGACAGGGCTGCGGGGCAGTCAGAGGGGTAATGTGCCCAGGAGACACTCGGGGCCCAGGATAGCCGCTGCCTGAGGGGTAGAGCAGCCGTTCAGGACAACGCGCAGACCCCAGGCGACCGCTGCTCCGTGCTCCCAGGGTGCGGGGGAGCTGGGAGAGAACCTCGTTTGGAGCCCTCGTTTGGAGCCAGGAGACTGTCTGCTCCAGCCCGAGGAGAGCGTTCTGGGCTCTCCCAGCAACCCAGCGAGGCTGTTATCCTGGGCGGGGCCTCTGCCCACAGCCTGCAGCTGATTCCCTGTGGTTCGTGTTAACGGGGTGTGGAGGGAGGCGCAGAGAATAAACAGCCTCTCCTGGGGGAACATGCCAGTGGGCAATGCTGCCGCTGGTTTCCCTGTAATCAGCCAGCTGCCTGAACTCCCTCACCTCACACTGCCCCCTGCTCCTGGCCCCACGGCCAGCTCAGGCACCAGCTGTCCCTGAGCGCTGGGGGAGTCTGCGTCAAGCCCAGTTCCAGGACGGGGACAGCCAGGGCATGCCAAATGGGGAGGGACCGTGTCAGGACCCACCACAGGAGGGAGGGCCTTGGGGAGAGCGCAACGGGTGGGTCTGGTGGCTGGCAGAGAGGGCAGGAAAGCTGGAGGTCGAGCAGGTGGGCCGAGCTTGGATGGGGGAGGGAAGGTCATCAACAGCACACCCCTCCCCGATCAGCCCACACCCCAGCGTATCCCCTCTGCTCCAGGTCCATCCAGGAATGGTGCCTGGTTTCCATGTCCGAAGCCTGCTGGCCCAGGCTGAGCGTGAGAATGGGGGACTGGTGCAGGCCGGGGATTGCTCTCAGGTCCCTGGTGTTCGGCGTCGGGCTTTCTGCTGTGTGCTGATGTGAAAATCAATACACTCTGCAGATACAGAAGAGCACCTACCACAGCTCAGGGAGCAGCGTGTTCATTCCCTCCCAGCTGTAAACGTTCAAGACGGCCAGCCAAAACTTCCCCCACGACGGGATTCCCACAGCACCACCTGGAGAGACACACACAGATCTGGGATCTGACTGCAGCCACGGGGGCCAGGGACACAGACCCTGCCACGTGACATGGCATGAACAGAGGCTCCTGAATCCTGGTCTGGTTGCGTGGCAGGCCAGGGGCCCTGGAGAGCTGCAGGCCGGTGCAGCGGGTGCATGATGGGCACTGCGCCCGACAGACACAGCCATTCAGAAACGACACCTGGGAAGGGCACGTTTTCTGTGCAAGGTGCAGCTGGTGAGACCACTGATCATCATGCCATGGAGCCACGAAGTGAAGCTAAGCCACATGAGGGGGCTGGAGATGGCGAATTAACCCACAACCGACTGCTGAGATGGACCGGATGTTCGCAGGGCTCATGAGTACCCTGCCTCCCAAATGGAAGCGTTCGCAACTGGTGAAGGAGCTGAGGTTTCACCATCACCCCAGAAGGTAAGTGCTGCAGGGTCCTGGCACAGCAGGATGCAGCATCGTCTGTGACATCCCACACGTGCCGAGACAGCCAGGCCAAGCTGGGAGAAGCCAAGGGTGGCAGGGCAGAAGCTAACGTGCAAACTGCACATGCTGCCATGCAGCCAAGGACATGCCATTGCAAAGGCTCACTCCACTCTGGTCGCATGTCCCCTCGCCCACCACTCACCCCTTCGGAGCTGGGCAAGTCCTTCTCAACAGTCCCAGCCCCATGGCTGCTGGGGGGAGGACAGGGTGCCAGAGAGCTCCAGCCACATGCTGACCTTTGCTGTGGAGGTTGATCCGAGCCCTCACGAGGTCCGGGTCATCCGGCCCAACCCCCAGAATCCTCAGGGACGTGTAGTTGAGCGCTGTGCCAAACACTGTCGATTTGTCTTCCACGTGCCTGCCACGTACAGAGAGCGGGGAAGTCAGACGTGGCTGAGCACTTGTGCAATCGACCGAGCCTGGCTTCATTGGGGCGAACCTAAGCAGGGGGTTAAAGCTAACCAGGCAAACTAACCGAAAAGCAACCACCCTGGGCCAAGCTGCTGGGAATCGGGAACGAAATGCTCCCAGACCCTCACTCTAGTGGTCTCCCCATGGTGAAGGGGGGCTCTGGTCACGCCACATGCTGGCCTCCCCGGCACTGCAGCTCCAGCAGTCTCACACTGAGCCATTTCCCACATGTAAGGGAGCACCAGGCCAAGCGCTGGATGCTGCGTGGGAGCTTCCGAAGCACTCGGCCATGGCCTAGCCTGTCCCCGCTGAAGCCATAGGCAAGTGCTCTCGTCAAGCCAAGGGGGGGCAGAGCGACGCCAACGCCGAGCACTGCGAAACCCCCACCACTGCGTTGCTGTGTGATTCAGTACAGCGGCACTGCCGGAGCTAAAGTCACCCCGGAAGTGCCGATGAAGTGGGGCTTTATTTGCTAATGAAATCAGAGTGTTTCCCTCCCAGGGGCTGGCTTGGGGGCTGGTGGGATTTCAGTGATTTTGTTTAATAGGTTGAGGCAAGACCTGCTGAAAATGAGCCAGTTTTGAACATTCTCCCTTGTTTCCTAGTGCTCCTCTGGGTCCCCCTCCCCTCCGCTGGAATAGGGAAACCTGCCTAGACAATGGCAGAGAGCTGGCAGTGCAGGCGTACGTCTCTACCGTGATTCTTTCCCTTTCACCCAGGCCTCTGATCACAGACCCGCCTCCTAGAGACAGGAAAGACATTCTTCTGCAGCAAAGCTCTCACAGGGTCCCTGGGCGATGCTCTGGAACTGCTCCCCACCAAGCCAGGCAGGACTTTGGGGAGCCTCCTCTCCCTCGGAGCAGACTGTCTGCAGTGCAAGAAGCTCACACGGCTTCAGCTCCTGGGTCTCTCCTTGGAGCATTCAGCATCCTCTGCCCCTCCGTGCGCTTCCCACAGCGAGTCCACCCAGGCGGGGTCCTGGGGAAGCCACAGGGTCCTGCCCCCCCACTTTGCAGTCAGACGTGACTCTCAGCCAGCCAGTCAAACAGAGGTTTATTCGATGACAGGAACACGGTCTAAAACAGAGCTTGCAGCTACAGTGAACGGGACCCCTCAGCCGGGTCCATTCTGGGGGGCAGTGAGCCAGACCCCCACATCTGCACTTCACTCCAAGTACCCAGCCAGCTCCAGACTGACACCCCCTCCAGCCCCTCCTTTCTGGCCTTTGTCTGTTTCCTGGGCCAGGAGGTCACCTGACCTCTTTGTCTCCAACACCTTCAGTGGGCACCTTTGCAGAGGAGGGGCCCAGGCCATCGGTTGCTAGGAGACAGAGTGTCAGGCATTTATGTGCACTGGCCCTTTGCTCTGCAGCAACCATACACCCTAATTCCACCACCTAGATACTTAAGAACTGCATAAGGGACAGGAGGCACCAACACAATATTCAGAGAAAACATTAAGAACATTCCCAGTTTGTCACAGAAGCCAGGACAGAGTGCACGTAACAGCCAGAACGCCTCTGCAGAGCGGCCCCTGACACCACCCCTGAAATGTTCCTGGCAGTCCATCCCTGCCTGCTGCAAGGATCCCCTCACCCTTGTTTCTGTGCCCTCCTTCTCCGAGTGTATTTAATGACCAGCCAGCCCACCCCACTAACATACCTCCAGCCGCTACAGCTGCTCTGCGCCCCCCAGGAATGCCAGGACCCGGGGAGGGCTACTGAGGGGAAGCACAAAGCAGGTGGAGCAGGCCTAATGCCTGGCAATAATGTCTGAGGTATAAGGCCGTATCAGAGCAGATAACAAGGCGCGAGGCAGACATCTCAGGAATGGAACTGACTTTTGTGCTTGCAAGGGGCTTCTGAGATTGCTATACTGTTTTCACTGGCTGTGTTGTGCAGGGACAGACAGAGAGGAAACATTCCTCTGGTCAACTGGGTCCGGAACGCACAACCCGCCCAGTGCAGCAGGAATAAGGAGAAAGGAGCTTCTCTGCTACTCACAAGCCCCAGCCTCCATCCGGGAGCTGCACCGAGCGCAGGTAACGCACCATCTCCCTCCTGTAACCTTCTGGCAGTGGGATCTTGGCAACGTGGCAGGTGATCAGGAAACCTGTTGGACAAAACAGTCCACTCTTCAGGCCAAACCACCCCCCGATTTCAGCCACAGGGACACTCTAGTTGGTTCAGAGAAGCATGTGTCCTCTTCATGGTCAGCACAGGACATGAGAAATCACTGTAGCTAGGAGTCCCAAGTACGCACTGCACGTATAGCTAACAAGGGGCAGCTGCAGCCCCAGGCTAAATGGCTCCAAGGTCGTCGTCTGCGGGAACTCAAAAGTGTCGTCAGGGCCGTCCAGACAGAATGTGCATCAGACTAACAACCACATGCCTTCTCTAGCATCCCCGGCTTCAGCCCCCGCGATGGAACAGGCTGTTGGGGTCAGACTGCACCAAAGGAACCCACCCCCGTTCGGCAAAACCAGACGGGGGATTTAACTGGCTGGGTAGTTCTTGGTGCCTCACAACAGACGCCAGCTCATTATTAAAGACACGTTCCCTGGGGATTAACTGTAGTGCAATGCAGCCGGGGCATTTCCTAGGTCACTGTTTGGGGAAACGATTGGCCAGTAAGGTTCAGCACCCAGTGTGCTGGGTAATGACAAGACACTGCCCTGCCCAGGCCTGCGACAGCGCCCGACCCTGAATCATCCCCAGACAGCTAAGCAAAGACCCCACAGACCCTGGCCACGCTGTCGGACCCTGCTTGGCACCCACTATCCCATCCCTACGCAGGTAACTCTGTAGGGGAGGTGCTGCCGCTCAGAGCACATGGCGCAGCCATTTCATCCTCCATACCTGGCAGCAGGAAGAGGGGCCCCCCGTAGTCACCGGCCCAGTGCCCATCCTCCGCCTGCAGGCCAGAGTAAAACTTCATCCCATTCAGCGCTGCTTCCTGGGCCGTGCAGGCCTGGGGCAAGGCCTTGAAGAACTTACTCTGCAAAGAAAGGAAGAGGAGCAGGGACAGACACAAATTGAAAGAGCAGTGCTCCAGCTCGTGCACAAAGCATGGCCAGCGGCCAAGACACCAGTACAATCAAGTGCCTTGTGCTGTGGGCAGGGCTGGTGCAAGGATGTTTCGCGCCCTAGGCAAAACTTCCACCTTGCACCCACCCGCCTCAAGGCTCTCCCCTCCACTCTGACGCACCCTCCCGCCTCAGCTCATCCCTGCTCCGCGCACGAGCACCCCGAGCACGCCGTCACTGCTTCACTTCTCCCACCTCCCAGGCTTGCGGCGCCAATCAGCTTAGGCACCGCAAGCCTGGGAGGCGGGAGAAGTGAAGCAGCCACGGCGTGCTTGGGGAGGAGGCGGGGCAGGGGTGAGCTGGGGCGGGGAGTTCCCCTGCATGCTCCCCCATTACTTGCTGCAGACGGCCATCCCCGCTCTCCTCTGCCCCAGCTCCCTCCACCTAAATGCCGGTGGCGATTGGAGCAGCCAAAGATCCGTCCACTACGGTCACTGCCGAAGAAAATGGCGCCCTAAGCGACCGTTTAGGTTGCCTAAATGGTTGCACTGGCCCTGGCTGTGGGCTATGGCAGCACTGCAGTCCCACGGTGTCACGGAGTGTGGGGGGACAAGGCCCTACACCCTCAGCTTCCTGCGATTCACCTGGACTCTCAGCCAGCCAGTAAAGCAGGAACACAGGCCAGGACAGGTCTTGCAGGCACAGACAACAGGATCCCTCCCCAGTTAGGTCCATCTTGAGTCCCCAGGGGCACCATAGCCCCACTGGGGGGCCAGAGCCCTGTCTGGACTCCCCTCCATTCCCCAGCCAGCTCCTGAAACTCTCCCACTCCCCAGCCTTTGTTCAGCCTCCCGGGCGAAGGTGTCACCTGGCCTCTAACCCCTTCCTGGGTTCTCACCTTACATGCTCAGGCATCTTCCCTCCAGGCCAATCTCCCATCCCCCAGTGCAGCTCATCCTCCCAGGTCAACCCTCCCCACTCAGCAGTCACAGACCACAGTAAGAACAGTCCCAGTTCCTCACACATGGGGAATCAGGGTCTGTGTACCTCCCCCATGGCCTGCACTGCACTGGCCTGTCACACAATACTTAGTAGCAAAGCCAGCAACCAGACTCCAAATCCAGCACAGAGTGACTGTGCAGAGCATGCGTAGGGATGAAGAGGTGTGGGAGGGGAGCAGAGGAGGCGTGTGAATACAAGCAGGACGCTTGCTGCCTTGAAGCACCTTCTGAGTCATTCAGGGCATAATCCGCAGAGAGTCAGCAGGCAGGGAGGGAGCAGGGCAAACAGTCCCCTCCCCCACCCCCCTTTCTCAGGGGCCAGATTCCAGGGCTCCAGGCATGGAAGGGTCAGCGGATTCTGGTCCCAGCTGGGCAAGATGCCCCCTTGCAGGGAGCTGTGACACCTCCCCTCTTGCCCAGCAGCCAATACAACTAGGTTGGCGTGAGGTTGTGAATTCTGCCCCTGATGCCAGCACCACGTGTGCCTGCCCTGTGGAATTAGCAAGCGTGTGAATCCCAGACAGTCACTGAAAAGAAGCCTCGCTTCAGAGACAACGACTCAGCATCTGGGGGCAGGAGACAATAGCGGCAATAGGGGAATTACAGCCGGCCATACGAGCATGGGGTTCAGGTGGGTGCCCCCTTCCCAGCCTCGGCAAACACTGCGCTGCGAGTGAAAATCAGCCACCCACCGTGTCCAAGCCTAGGCAGTGAGCCTCCAGCCCGCTCTGCTCTCGCTCACATTCCTCGCCAGCCTCCAGGTAGCGCCAACTCTGCCGCCCTTCTTCATTGCTCAGTCGCCAGCGGGTGAGGTCACTCGCAGGTTCTGTTTTATACGGGCCGCCCCTTCTCCGCAAACACCTGGAGAGACCACAGGGAACCAGACAAATCCCGGGCGCGTCACCAAGCATTGCCGGCTCTGAGCATCGGGCTGTCAGTGCCCTGGGACGCGCGGGGCCAGTGCAGACGCCTGCTGCAGCATTAGCAATAGACATGAGAACCCAGAGAGGTCTGCACTCAGCCACGAGCTGGCTGCCAACACTTAGACTTTGCAAAGTAACAAGGGGGAAGGGGCGAGTCCTCGGAGCAACAGCTGGGCCAATGTCATGTTGCTTGGCTGTGACCACTCCACACCGTGCTGTCGGAGCAAGCACCTCAAAGACCCTCAACCGGTCCCATACAGGGGGCTACTTCTGACAGCGCTCCCCTTTCCTGGCACCTTCCCACCCCACGCTGTCCTCACAGCAACCAGAGCGCCAAGTTCTAGGAGAGTTTCCCATCGGCCCATGGGGACCTGTCACTGCAAAGGGGTGGCAGCTCTGTCACCTCCCTCCATGCTGGGAGCGGTGGGGCACTTCATGGATTTAAAATGTCTCATTTAACATGAATATCTAAGAGCCCCGGCCCCTGCTGGCAGGCAGGTGCTGCACAGACCAGTTACTCCGTGGCACCGCGCTGTGCAGCATTACACAGAGCCGTACAGCTCCGAGCACAGGGGCTCGGCCTGAGTGCGGCCTCCGGGAGCCGCTGGAACAGAAACAGGCTACAACTGGGATGCAGCAACAGCACTGGCCAGGGTCACACGGGCACACTCACAGAGACACAGACACACTCTCGCAGAGGTACACACACAAATTCACATACACTCGTACAGAGGCACAACCATGCTCATACACTCAGACGCACACACACGCAATCCCAGACTCAGACAGACACACTCACAGGTACACACACTCGCAAAGACGCACTCACACCCCCGCACACTCACATTTCGTGCCCCATCTCGCGGCTGCCCCGCAGCACCCCTCAACCTCTCGCTCGCTGGCCGCCGCACGGCTCTGACTCCGGGAGCTGCAGGCTCGTGGTGCGGTGGCTCCCCAGCTCGGCAAACACGGGCCCACACGGCGCCAGCCAATCTCCAGCCCCGCCCCGCTGCTGGCTGGCGGTGCCCCGGCTCTGGCTGCTTGGCAGCAGTGACAGACCCCTCCCCAGCCACTCTGCCAGCCCCATCCCCATCGGCACAGCCTGTGCCCTGGCAGAGAAACCCTTCACCAGCCTGCCAGCTTCCAGGACAGCATTACCAGCCGGACAGCCACCCACCTGGGAGGGGTCCCTGGGCCCACACTGTCAGCTGGGACCCTTGGGCTAACCAGCCAACCCACAGCACTGCGGCACCACCTCCTCTACCAGACTCAGCAGCCCAAGCCACAGTTCACCCAGTGCTTAGAAGAGGTCATTAAATCCTTCCCCAAACAACTCCAAGAGAAACTCTACAACCTCATCCCCACGACCCTGCCACATGCGTCCCAAGAGACCCAAGCACGGGAACCCCGGGCAGACCCAGCATCGTACCTGGCCACGGCACTCTGACTGAAGGCGTGTCAGGACACTCAGAAACCAGCCTCAAGCCAATCACCACCCAAAGGGGCAGCATCCTCCAGCACAACTGACTTTCTGCACAAACTGCACAACATTAACAACCTCCCTCAGGGCACCGTCCTCACCACCAGCCAAGTCACGTCCCTATACACCGGCACTGAGAGCTTCGCAGCCTGCCTCAAATATGAGACAACACTCAGATCGTCCCCCACTCCAAATACACCCATTTCATCCTCTCCCAAACCATTTTACAATCAACAACAAACCCTGGGAGTCATAGAATCTCAGGGTTGGAAGGGACCTCAGGAGGTATCTAGTCCAACCCCCTGCTCCAAGCAGGGCCAATCCCCAACTATATTTTTTTTGCTCCAGATCCCTAAATGCCCCCCTCAAGGATTGAACTCACAACCCTGGGTTTAGCAGGCCAATCCTCAAACCACTGAGCTCTCCCTCCCCACACTAGGATGGCTCCCTAATATGCCAGCCTCTTCATGTGCCACCTTGAGGAAGAATGTCTGGACAAATGCACCGTGAAACCAATGAGAACCTGAGTGTGACGGGATCCCCAGGGTGCAACCTGGGATGGTGAGAGTGCTATGCCTCCTTAACGCACTACTCTGGGTTGTCTCTCAGAATGCCTTACTGGTGACAAGCAGCAAACCCCTCCCGGTGCTGTTCCCGCTCAGTACAACTCCATGTGGAGCCCCACACCCAGCCAGATTTCACCTCTTCTGATCCACAACAAAAGACTCTCAATTGAGTCTTAATCAGCTCTGTCATTGAACAGTGGAGAGGGGAAGGGTCAAATAGCATCTAGGACCCTTATGCAGCAACCACACCACCAAGCAGAAACACCTACTCTTACCCTTTCTCATCTCCTCTTGGCTTTGGCACCCCTAACCCCTGCTTAGTGAGTGCAGTTCAGCTGAGGGTGAGCCCCTCAATCAGGGCATGCCAAGTTCTGCTCCCCTTGATTCACACAAGGATAACAACAGCTTATGACCCTGCCCCCAATAACAAAGTGACTTGCAATCGAAAACCAGCCAAAAGTGATCATTTGGGCAAAGCAGCTCCATCACGCTGCACACCTAGACAGAGCCGGTGTGTCTATGCAAACAAGGTTAGTTCCTGACATCTTCTCCCCCAGTCCATCATTAGATGTCAGGGGAGAGCTCATTCAGACCCTGCTGACATACCTTGTATTTAGCTGTGACATTGTGAGTACCTTTCCCAGACGTGAAGAAGAGCTGTGTGTAAGCTGGAAGGCACGTCTCTCTCACCAACAGAAGTTGATCCTATAAAAGATTTTCCCACACCCACCTTGTCACTGTACAGCCAAACAACCAGGAGACAGGCCCATCCCCGAAGAGCTCAATGGGAGGGTAAGACAGAAAACATTAACAATCAGTGTAGAAATAATTAGGAAGCACATATTGTCACAGAAACCCCCTTGGGCCTGCCGCCTGATGTGCTGAGACTAGCTCTGACCCCATTTTCCCAGGCAGCTTGGGACTTCAGTACCCTGCCTTGTTGAACCAGACAGACAAGCCTGTTGCAAAAACAGACCCAGGTCTGAACCACGTCTCCAAAAGCTGCAGGCTTAACTGAAAACAGCTGAAGAAGTGCTCCTGTCTCCAGCACCCAGATACCCAGTTCCCAATGGGGTCCAAACCCCAAATAAATCTGTTTTACTCTGCATAAAGCTTATACATGGTAAACTCATAAATTGTTTGCTCTCTATAACACTGATAGAGACTGATGCACAGCTGTTTGCTACCCCAGGTATTAATTACTTGCTCTGGGTTAATTAATAAGGAAAAAGTGATTTTATTAAATACAGAAAGTAGGATTTAAGTGGTTCCAATTAATAACAGCCAGAACAAAGTAAATTGCCAAGCAAAATAAAACAAAAATACTCAGGTCTAAGCCTAATACAGTAGGAAATTAAATGCAGGTAAATCTCACCCTTAGAGATGTTCCAATATGCTTCTTTGACAGACTAGACTCATTCTTAGTCTGGGTCCAGCAATCACGCATATCCCCATAGTTACTGTCCTTTGTTCCAGTTTCTTTCAGGCATCTCTTGGGGGTGGAGAGCTGAAGACAAAATGGAGGGGCTTCAAGGGCTTTTTATATTCTCTCTCTTGTGGGCGGAAACCCCTTTGTTCTCCTGTGCAAGATCACAGCAACAAGATGGAGTCTGTAGCCACTTGGGCAAGTCACAGGTCTGTGGATGATTCAGCTTTTTGCAGGCCAATGTCATTGTTTACATGTTAGTTTGAATGTTCCCAGGAAAGCTCAGCTGTGGACTGTCCACTGTTAGTTAAGTCCTCCCAGTTACTTGAATAACCCCTCACACTATGTTGGCCAAATCTGCCTTATGTGCTTCTACAGCAAACACTTTAAATACAAGCATAGAGCCAACGCTCATAACTTCAGATATAAAAATGATCCATGCATACAAATAGGATGAATATAATCAGTAGATCATAACCTTTGCAAAGATATGTTACATGGCATATCTAGCATAAAACATATTCCAGTTATGTCATATTTACACTCATAAGAATCGTTCTATAAAGGGTTATACAATGCAACATCACACACACCAAACAACAAACTTTCAGTAACAAAATAAAGTACAGGAAAACACTGCAATGTGTGTTTTAAGGCCTAGGTCAGTCTTCAATTACATCGTTCTATAGCCAAAAGCATGTAGCATGTATTTTATCCAGGTAGCAGCTCTTATGCAGTGCCTTGGTACAGTCCATGCTCTTATTCATTTTCCGATGATCCCAGCGTTAGCTCGCCGGCAAGAGAGCTCCCTGGGTGAAGGCATGAAAAGTGGCCCAGCATCCAGATGGGGAAGACATTCCGATACGAACTGTAGCTTATTGCACAGGTCTTATTGAACACCCCACACATGTTTCCTGAGGAGGAAGCAGGGGCGGCTCTATGTATTTTGCCGCCCCAAGCATGGCAGTCGGCGGCTTTCGGTGGCATGCCTGCAGGAGGTCCGCCGGTCCCGTGCCTTAGGTGTACTCACCGCCAAATTGCCGCTGAAGCCACAGGACTGGCGACTTCCCACAGGCATGCTGCCGAAACTGCCTGACTGCTGCCCTCCTGCGGCTTGCTGCCCCTGGGAGGAAGAGACAGAAATTGAGGTTATTCAGCAGCAGGATCCCTGTCAGGATGGACATCTGAGTCAAAAGGTTCACTGTCAGATGGCCAGTGAGGTTGTAATAGGATTTGTCAAGTCCTGTTGCATAAAACGTCACCTGCTGTTACCATCAGAAACGTACCAGCTGTCTGGTGCAAAAGGCTCTTCTTGCTCTCGGTACTCCCAGCCCTATGGTAAAGAGGAGCCCTGCCAGTGAGCCCTGCTGGGAATCTGGATAAAAGCCACCAAGCCAGTTACTGAGTTTTCGTAGGGAAATCCATCTGGGACCCTACTTCGGTGTAAGGAGAGCGGTGGGGCCGCCCCTGGAGTTATAAATGAGAGGTCAGAATCCTGAGAGGGAAGTTCCACACCCGAGTCCAAAGTCCTGTGAGAACTTAGGGCTAGTCGACACTAGAAGCACCAATGCCACTGTGCACTGCAGCGCGTCTGGGGGAGATGCTCTGTGCCGAGGAGAGAGCTCTCTGCTGAGGTCGCTTTTTCAGGCCCCTGAGTGATGTAAGTGATATTGACTTAAGCGGTAGTGGAGACCTGCCCTGAGAGGGAGAGTTGAGAGCCCAGAGCAGAAAGGAAGAGAACCCAGAGAGTAACGGGAGCTCAGAGGAAGAGCAGAGTTGGGCACTGAGCTTTCAGGGGGGCTGTCTCTGAAGGGGGGAGCACTCAGTTCCCCAGTGAGCAGTGGAGCCAGAGCAGGCTGGTGAAAGCTGCAGACAGAGGGCCACAGAAGGCTGATGGAGGGGTGAGTCCACTGATGTCTCCAGGCAAGAGCTGGAGCCCTGCCTGGCAAGGAAACAGGGTGGAGAAACACCCAAGCTAGCGTCTGGGTGAGGTGTGGTGAGAGACTGGAGCCAGACCTGGAAGTTAGGGTGTGGGGGCAGCAGCCAGAGCTGCACCTGCTGGGCGCTGGGGCGTGGTGAGAGATACTGGAGCTGGGCTTGGTGCTGGACTGTTGGGACGAATGGACTGTTTGGACTGCACTGGGGGGGATTCTGGTGAGAAGGAAACCCCGCGAAAAGGGCTATTGAAATACTTTGAAGGCTGAACTGAGTTTACCTGAGGAATCAAGGGGAGTAGTGGGGGCAAAAGGCATATCTGGCTGCAAGACTAAGCTTGATACGTTTATGGAGGGGATGGTATGATGGGATAGGCTGATTTTGGCAATTAATTGATCTTTGATTATCAGCAGGTAAGTATGCCCAGTGGTCTGTGATGGGATGTTAGATGGGGCGGGATCTGAGTTACTACAGAGAATTCTTTCCTGGGTGCTGGCTGGTGAGTCTTGCCCACATGCTCAGGGTTTAGCTGATCACCATATTTGGGGTCGGGAAGGAATTTTCCTCCAGGGCAGATTGGCAGAGGCCCTGGAGCTTTTTCGCCTTCCTCCGCAGCATGGGGCACGGGTCACTTGCTGGAGGATTCTCTGCACCTTGAGGTCTTTAAACCTCAATTTGAGGACTTCAATAACTCAGACATAGGTTAGGGGTTTGTTACAGGAGTGGATGGGCGAGATTCTGTGGCCTGCATTGTGCAGGAGGTCAGACTAGATGATCGTAATGGTCCCTTCTGGACTTAAAGTCTATGAATCTATGAATCAAGATGGAATCTGAGGTGATGGGCCACTTGCAGGGCTGCTCTCAGCAAACGTGTTTACAGTCAGATTTACACCAGCCCACGTAACCTTAATTCTGCTCCTTTGTGCATCCAGCCTGTGCACCGAATGAGGCAGGGCTCCTGTGGGTAAGATAACATGTGATCGTGTAGTTAAAGACCAGACCATAATGCATGCAAACGGGGGTGACAAAGTAAGTTTAATGGAAAACTGCAGTTCTGGCATTTCCCAACTTCTGAGTGTTTGACTTTGCAACCTAAATAACATTCTTTGAACAGTTTACACTGTGTGTGTGTAATTTCCTAGGTGTTTTTTTTAAGAATGTAAAAACTAAACTAAAAGTCTTTTAAATACAATTTTTAACACACACAGAGCATTATCATTGGGGTTTGAACCTTCAGCACTGCAGCACACTGGTACTAGGTAAGCTACAGGACAAGCTTTCAGCAGGAGAGGGCTGTTTTCCCAAAGGGGTGAATGGATTGCTGGGTCTGGAGATGGTTGAGGGGAAGCCAACTTCAGCCCAGCAGGGCTCTCTCTCTTTTTCTTCTCTTGTGTGCTAGATCAAGGAGCTCTCCGCTATCAGAAATCTTCTCCCTGCATCTGTCTATGTCACTGACAGAGAACAATGAATCATTTTCAAAACAATGACAATTGCTTAACAATTTCATAATCCCTGCACCTGTAAAGTGCTTCATCCATGATCCAAATGTCCAGCTTGTCCTTGCATGTGGTGCTGTGTGACCCCACTGGCGAGACAGAGGGGCACAGAAAAATGAGGGACTTGGTAACAATTTCAAGGAGGGTGGTGGTTATTCCCCTGGACATTTATCGGAGTGCATCCTGCCCAGCTTTGAGAAACACCTGAGAAAACTTATTTGGCAAAGTTGATGATAATATACATCATCATATGCCAGCAATGCCCCTCTGCTATGTACATCGGCCAAACTGGACAGTCTCTACGGAAAAGGATAAATGGACACAAATCAGATATTAGGAATGGCAATATACAAAAACCTGTAGGAGAACACTTCAACCTCCATGGCCACACAATAGCAGATCTTAAGGTGGCCATCCTGCAGCAAAAAAACTTCAGGACCAGACTTCAAAGAGAAACTGCTGAGCTTCAGTTCATCTGCAAATTTGACACCATCAGCTCAGGATTAAACAAAGACTGTGAATGGCTTGCAAACTACACAACCAGTTTCTCCTCTCTTGGTTTTCACACCTCAGCTGCTAGAAGAGGGCCTCATCCTCCCTGATTGAACTAACCTCGTTATCTCTAGCCTGCTTCTTGCATGCTTATATATACACACCTGCCCCTGGAAATTTCCACTACATGCATCCGACGAAGCGGGTATTCACCCACAAAAGCTCATGCTCCAAAACGTCGGTTAGTCTATAAGGTGCCACAGGACTCTTTGCTGCTTTTACAGATCCAGACTAACACAGCTACTCCTCTGATATATATCACATTGGTGGCTCATAGTCATCCTGTGATCAACCAATACTCCAAGATCCTTCTCCTCCTCTGTTACTTCCAACTGATGTGTCCCCAATTTATAACAAAAAATCTTGTTATTAATCCATAAATGCATGATCTTGCACTTTTCACTATTAAATTTCATCCTATTACTATTACTCCAGTTTACAAGGTCATCCAGCTCTTCCTGTATGATATCCTGGTCCTTCTCTGTGTTAACAATACCTCCACATTTTGTGTCACCCGCAAACTTTATTAGCAAATTCCCACTTTTTGTGCAAAGGTCAGTAATAAAAAGATTAAGTAAGATTGGTCATAAGAACATAAGAATGGCCGTACCGGGTCAGACCAAAGGTCCATCTAGCCCAGTATCTGTCTACCGACAGTGGCCAATGCCAGGTGCCCCAGAGGGAGTGAACCTAACAGGCAATGATCAAGTGATCTCTCTCCTGCCATCCATCTCCATCCTCTGATGAACAGAGGCTAGGGACACCATTCTTACCCATCCTAGCTAATAGCCATTTATGGACTTAGCCACCATGAATTTATCCAGTCCCCTTTTAAACATTGTTATAGTCCTAGCCTTCACAACCTCCTCAGGTAAGGAGTTCCACAAGTTGACTGTGTGCTGCGTGAAGAAGAACTTCCTTTTATTTGTTTTAAACCTGCTGCCTATTAATTTCATTTGGTGACCCCTAGTTCTTGTATTATGGGAATAAGTAAATAACTTTTCCTTATCCACTTTCTCAACATCACTCATGATTTTATATACCTCTATCATATCCCCCTTAGTCTCCTCTTTTCCAAGCTGAAGAGTCCTAGCCTCTTTAATCTTTCCTCGTATGGGACCCTCTCCAAACCCCTAATCATTTTAGTTGCCCTTTTCTGAACCTTTTCTAGTGCTAGAAAAGATGGTTACTCACCGTAGTAACTGCTGTTCTTCGAGATGTGTTGCTCCTATCCATTCCAGTTAGGTGTGCGCGCCGCGCATGCACGGCTCTTCGGAAGATTTTTACCCTAGCAACTCCGGCGGGCCGGCTGGGCGCCCCCTGGAGTGGCGCCGCTATAGCGCAGGATATATACCCCAGCCGGCCCGTCCGCTCCTCAGTTCCTTCTTGCCGGCTACTCCGACAGTGGGGAAGGAGGGCGCGTCTGGAATGGATAGGAGCAACACATCTCGAAGAACAACAGTTACTACGGTGAGTAACTGTCTTTTCTTCTTCGAGTGATTGCTCCTATGCATTCCAGTTAGGTGATTCCCAAGCCTTACGTAGGCAGTGGGGTCGGAGTTAGATGTTGCAGAACGCAACCGCTATGCCAAAGGCTGCATCAGCTCTGGACTCCTGGACCAATGAGGCAAAGGTGTGGACCGAGGACCAGGTAGGTGCACAACACATCCCCCTAAAGGGTATGCGAGCCAGGAAGGCAGCTGAGAAGCGTGAGCCCTGGCGGAATGTGCAGCAAGGTGGCTCTATGGAACATGGGCCAAAACAGAGGGGGTGCGGATGCACAACGTCATTGAAGATGAAATCCTCTAGGAGGAGACAGGTATGCCCTTCGTCCGGTATGCTGGTACGATGAAGGTTTTGGGGGCGTTACGCGAGGGCTCTGTCCACTAGATATAGATTGCGGACGCCCTATGGATGTCGAAGGAGGGCAACTGTTGCTCTACTTGCAAAGAGAGTGGCTTCGGAAAGAAGACCGGAAGGAAGATATCCTGGTAGATATAAAAGGCCGACACCTCCTTAGGGAGGCAGGTCGGACGTGGTAATAACTGCCCTTGTCCTTGAGGAACACAGTATACCTTGGGCCTATTGTGAGAGTCTGAAGCTCGGAGACTCGTCTGGCCGCAGGAAAGGCTACAGGAAAACTGCCTTGCAGGACAGGTATATCAATGAGCATGTTGACACTGGCTCGAATAGGGCAGTCATAAAACTGGTTAGAACCAGATAGAAGAGCCAGGTTATGGCGGGGCCCCACTGGGGGGGGGAGTATAAACGCTCCAAGCCCTGAGAGATGGAATGGAGCGGGACCTTGGCGGGAGAAACATTGCGCGTTTCGGAGCAGCAGGAGAAACGCTTCCACTTGGCCAGATACTTTAACCGAATGGAAGATTTTCTACCACCCCGGAGAATCCTGTAGAACCAAGGCAGAACAACGTAACTCGGATCGGCTTAGCCACGCAGGAGTCCTGCTGTGAGGTGCAGGGATTACAAGACCGGGTGGTGAAGGTTGCCGTGATCCCGCGTCATGGGGTCTGTGCCAAGAGGGTTGCTACTGACAGGTGTAGCAACATGGTGTGCCAGTGCTGCCCAGGTTACGCTGGAGCGATCACAATCAGGGGCGCTCTGTCCCTGCGGAGTTTGAGCAGGACCTTGTGAACCAGCGGGGACAATGGAAAGCGTAGGGCAGATGGCTGATCCACGGCCTCAGGAAAATCCTCCAAGACCGAGCCTGGGGAGAGGCCTTGGAACTAGGAGAATTTCTCTCTTTCCGTTCTCGCGAGAGCGAGGAGGGCTATGTGGGGAAAGACCCACGTCTGGAAAACGGAATAGATAAAGACCGGAGGAAACTACCACTTGTGAGACAGGAAAGATCTGCTGAGACGATCCGCCAGCTGAATCGCCTGGTACACAAGGCAGACTGCTCTCAGCTCTCGGACATTGATGTGTAAGGCCAGCTCTTGCGCTGACCGAAGGCCGTGAGTGCGAAACTACGCCAGGTGCGCACCCAGCCGAGAGATGGGCTGTCTGTCATGAGGGACCCCGAGGGGTGAATGAAACAGCATCCCTGGATACACCAGGGAGGACACTGACTCCCGGTCGAGGGAGCCTAGGCTGTTCGGGGGGAACGAGACGACCACGAGTATGCCATCTCTGCCCGGGTGGCACACCCAGGTGAGCCACGATTGAAGTGAACGGAGGCGAAGCCTGGCATGTTTGGTTGCAAACGTGCAGACAGCCATGCGACTCAGGAAACCTAGGCAAGTGCGAGCCCAAGTTGGCGGGAAGTTCCGTAGACCTTGTACAATTGTTACCCTCGCCTGAAACCAAGGCTGAGGTAAGCAGGCTCTGGCGAGTCTGGAGTCCAGGATGGCCCCAATGAATTCCCTTCCCTGTGTGGGAATCAGAGTGGATTTTACTATTGATCATCAGGCCTAGACACAGGGATAGGTTCGTGTCGATGCCCACATGACTGGTAACTTGGGCCCGGTGGTTCTTCGAATGAGCCACTCGTCTAGATACGGAGAACGTGTATCCGACGGTGGCAAAGAAAGGCGGTGACTACAGCCATGCATTTTGAATGCCCCTGGGCTGTATAGAGGCCAACCGGGAGGGCCGTATACTGGGAATAACGATGGTAGGCCCCAACTGAGGGTACCTTCTGTGTGGAAGAGAAATGGTGACATGAAAACACGCGCCCTTCATATCGAGGGTGGCGTACCAGTCTCCGGGATCCCAGGATGGGATGACGGTCGCCCTGGGTACCATGCGGAACTCTGCATCGTGACTTGTTGAGTTCCCGCAGGTCTAGGGTAGGTCTGAGACCTCCCTTCACTTAGGGGATTAGGTTTCGCCCTTAGGTACCTCCTGTATAGCTCCGATGAAGAGGAGCGTCCGCACCTCGTGCCAGAGGAATCGCTCGTGAGAGGGGTCCTTAGGAGGGGCGAGGATGGGTAGGCTTTTGCCCCATTGGTGGTTAGAAGGACCCTAATTCCGGCTCCTTTGGGGTGCGGATTGATGGCCACGACCGTGTAAGCCACGCCCGCTGGCCAAGTCCTGACTTTGTCAAGGCGCAGGGTAAGAGCGGAGGCTGGGGACGGAAACGTCAGCGCTGAATCACCGGCGTGTGCATGCCGAGAGAGAGAGAGAGCAAAGTGACCCTGCTGCCCTTTAGGTTCTGCAGCCTAGGGCCAGTGTTTTCAGAGAACAGGGCTGTGCCATTGAAGGGCAAGTCCTGTATAGCTTGCCGCAGCTGCGAGGGAAGGCTCGACAACTAGAGCCATGAAACGCGCCGCGTGGCAACACCCGAGGCCAGAGTCATGGCAGCGGAGTCAGCTGCGTCCAACGAGGCCTGGAGGGAAGCTCTCTCCAGCTCCGTCCTTTGCTGCAGGAGGGCATCGAACTCTTGACGGGAGTTCCGAAGAACCGACTCTGTAAATATGCCCACCGCCACCCACAGTAGCGGTTAAGCAGGGCTTGCTGGTTCGCTACACGAAGTTGCAGGGCCCCCTCCGGGTACATCTTACGGCCCAGTAAGACCACACGCCCAGCCTCTTTGGATTTAGGGGCTGGTCGCATTTCGATTAGAGGAGGGCCGGAGGGGTATGTTCCTACCCCCGCCTCATCTGGGGAGGGGGAAGAAGAAAGGCCAGGGACAAGCGGGTCCTGTGTGGGCTCGAGCTCCTGGACGACCTCCTGATCCGGTGGGATCTGGGAGCCCGGTGCCGAACCGGGGGTTGCTCTGTACCGGTCGGAGGGGGACGACTAATTGTCGCCTCTGGCACCCAGAGCTCCGAGGGAACGGAGCGAGATGGGATCACTGGTACGCCTCTGGCGTGGTAGTACACCCAAGGCGTCCAGAATGACCACTGATAGGTCTCCTGGAAGACTCTGGAGGGCACATCGGAAAACAGAGTACTGCGCATATGAAGTGTCCGCACGGGACGACACTGATGCGTGGCTGGATGGCCATGGAGGAGCTGAAAAGCTCTTGGTAGAGTCTCCGTCTGTACCTGACAGTGCTCGATGCGGCACCGGGGATCGGTACCGGTAGACAGACCGGTACCGAGAACGGGACCTGCCACCGGAGCTGTGCCGGGCGGTCGACCGAGGGTGCGAGGCTCGATGATCAGGAGTGGCTACGGGCGTCCCGGTGCCTGGGGCAGTGCCGGGAGCTGGATCGGTGCTGAGTGTCCTGGACCGGCGAACGGGACGCTGACCGGTGCCGTGAGTACTACTGGTACCACCATAGAGAACGGTGCCGAGACTGTGAGCGGCGTCGGGACCTAGATCGGTGACGGGACCGAGAACATCTGCGGGACCGCGATCATGAACGGTGCCGCTCTGCGGTGCCGACGGAGGGTGGTCTGATCCAGGCAGGCTTGCCCATCAACTATGTAACCCGCACCGGCGGTACCAGGGGTTGAGGCAGCACAGACGCTGTCATTGCAATCAGCTCCATCGCCGTGGACACTGTCTCCGGCGTGGAGGGAATAGGGAGCTCGACCATAGCTCACACCAAGGACGCAGCTTCATAGCGAGCTCAACCACAGTCCGTACCGGGGAGTGTTCCAGCACCGGACTCGACGGCTTTTGCCTGGCCGGAGTTAATGGTGCGGGCATTGTCGGTGCCGCGGCAGACATTGGTGCCGGGCGATCCGACTAAGCATAGCACTTGGCTGCGGAGCAGGCGCTGGGACGCAACTTCAGAGCGAGCTCGACCACGGTCGGTACCGGGGAGCTTTCCGGCACTGGACTCGACGGCTTTTGCCTGGCCGGAGTTAATGGTGCGGGCATTGTCGGTGCCGCGGCAGACATTGGTGCCGGGCGATCCGACTAAGCATAGCACTCGGCTGCGGAGCAGGCGGCTGGGACGCAGCTTCAGAGCGAGCTCGACCACGGTCCGTACCGGGGAGCTTTCCAGCATCGGACTCGACGGCTCTTGCCTGGCCAGAGTTAATGGTGTGGATACTGTCGGTGCCACGGCAGACATCGGTGCCGGGCGATCCGACTGAGCATCGCGCTCGGCTGCGGAGCAGGCGGCTCGGACGCAGCTTCTGGGCGAGCTCGACCATGGTGCGTACCGGGGATCTTTCCAGCACCGGACTCGACGGCTCTTGCCTGGCCGGAGTTAATGGTGCGGATATTGTCGGTGCCACGGCAGACAGAGGTGCCGGACGATCCGACGGAGCATAGCGCTCGGCTGCGGAGCAGGCGGCTCGGACGCAGCTTCAGAGCAAGCTCGACCACGGTCTGTACATGGGAGCTTTCCAGCACCGGACTCGACGGCTCTTGCCTGGCCGGAGTAAATGGTGCGGGTATTGTCGGTGCCGCGGCAGACACCGGTGCCGGACGATCCAACTGAGCATAGCGCTCAGCTGCAGAGGCGGCTGCTCGGACGCAGCAAAGATATTGTGCCTCTTCATCCTCCAGGAGAGGGATCCATGACGAGGGTACGTCGGAGCCAGCGACGGTCGTGCCAGGAGGCCTTGGCGGTACCAGCTATCCGGTGCCGAGGGAGCGCGCCTTGAAAACTAACTAGCGCTCGGCGCCGAGAGCGGAGGAGCAAGAGCTGCCTCCCTCAGGAGCAGTTTAAAACGAAAGCCCCGCTCCCCTTTGTTCACGGATTAAAGGCCTCACAAATGCGGCACTTATCTGTGAGGAAAGATCCCTTGAGGCACATAGGAGAAGATCTCTTGTCGGCAGCGGCTTGTGGCCGGCCGAGCATTAGAAAACCCTGTGGACCGGGCATCAGACCCGGCACCGGGTGAGGGGAAGGGGATAAACCCCGAACCCCTGTAAAATAAATACACTATACTATTCTACAAACAAACAGAGTTAACTACAACTATAAACAGAACGAGAGAAAACTACGAGTAGCTAGGGAAGTGGAGGTCAGCTAAGCTGCGCTCCACTGTTCCAACGGCCGTCACGGGCGGAAAGAAGGAACTGAGGAGCGGACGGGCCGGCTGGGGTATATATCCTGCGCTATAGCGGCGCCACTCCAGGGGGCGCCCAGCCGGCCCGCCGGAGTTGCTAGGGTAAAAATCTTCCGAAGAGCCATGCACGCGCGGCGCGCACACCTAACTGGAATGCATAGGAGCAATCACTCGAAGAAGAATATCTTTTTTGAGGTGAGGAGACCACATCTGTACACAGTATTCGAGATGTGGGCGTACCATGGATTTCTACAAGGGCAATAATATATTCTCAGTCTTATTTTCTATCCCCTTTTTAATGACTCCTACATCCTGTTGGCTTTTTTGACCGCCTCTGCACACTGCGTGGACATCTTCAGAGAACTATCCACGATGACTCCAAAATCTTTTTCCTGACTCGTTGTAGCTAAATCAGCCCCCATCATGTTGTATGTATAGTTGGGGTTATTTTTACCAACGTGCATTACTTTACATTTATCCACATTAAATTTCATTTGCCATTTTGTTGCCCAATCACTTAGTTTTGTGAGATCTTTTTGAAGTTCTTCACAATCTGCTTTGGTCTTAACTATCTTGAGTAGTTTAGTATCATCTGCAAACTTTGCCACCTCACTGTTTACCCCTTTCTCCAGATCATTTATGAATAAATTGAATAGGATTGGTCCGAGGACTGACCCTTGGGGAACACCACTAGTTACCCCTCCCCATTCTGAGAATTTACCATTAATTCCTACCCTTTGTTCCCTGTCCTTTAACCAGTTCTCAATCCATGAAAGGACCTTCCCTTTTATCCCATGACAGCTTAATTTACATAAGAGGCTTTGGTGAGGGACCTTGTTAAAGGCTTTCTGGAAATCTAACACTATGTCCACCAGATCCCCCTTGTCCACATGTTTGTTGACCCCTTCAAAGAACTCTAATAGATTAGTAAGACACGATTTCCCTTTACAGAAACCATGTTGACTATTGCTCAACAGTTTATGTTTTTCTATGTGTCTGACAATTTTATTCTTAACTATTGTTTCAACTAATTTGCCCGGTACCGACGTTAGACTTACCGGTCTGTAATTGCCGGGATCACCCCTAGAGCCCTTTTTAAATATTGGCGTTACATTAGCTAACTTCCAGTCATTGGGTACAGAAGCCGATTTAAAGGACAGGTTACAAACCTTAGTTAATAGTTCCGCAACTTCACATTTGAGTTCTTTCAGAAATCTTGGGTGAATGCCATCTGGTCCCGGTGACTTGTTAATGTTGAGTTTATCAATTAATTCCAAAACCTCCTCTAGTGACACTTCAATCTGTGACAGTTCCTCAGATTTGTCACCTACAAAAGCCAGCTCAGGTTTGGGAATCTCCCTAACATCCTCAGCCGTGAAGACTGAAGCAAAGAATCCATTTAGTTTCTCCGCAATGACTTTATCGTCTTTAAGCGCTCCTTTTGTATTTTGATTGTCAAGGGGCCCCACTGGTTGTTTAGCAGGCTTCCTGCTTCTGATGTACTTAAAAACATTTTGTTATTACCTTCGGAGTTTTTGGCTAGCCGTTCTTCAAACTCCTCTTTGGCTTTTCTTATTACACTCTTGCACTTAAGTTGGCAGTGTTTGTGCTCCTTTCTATTTGCCTCACTAGGATTTGACTTCCACCTTTTAAAGGAAGTCTTTTTATCTCTCACTGCTTCTTTTACATGGTTGTTAAGCCACGGTGGCTCTTTTTTAGTTCTTTTACTGTTTTTCTTAATTTGGGGTATACATTGAAGTTGGGCCTCTATTATGGTGTCTTTAAAAAGGGCCCATGCAACTTGCAGGGATTTCACTTTAGTCACTGTACCTTTTAATTTTTGTCTAACTAACCCCCTCATTTTTGTATAGTTCCCCCTTTTGAAATTAAATGCCACAGTAATTGGACAGTTGAGGTGTTCTTCCCACCACAGGGATGTAGAATGCTATTGTATTATGGTCACTATTTCCAAGCGGTCCTGCTATAGTTACCTCTTGGACCAGCTCCTGCGCTCCACTCAGGATTAAATCTAGAGTTGCCTCTTCCCTTGTGGTCCCCAAACTGATCCCTGAGGAACTCCACTAGTAACCTCCTTCCAGCCTGACAGTTCATCTTTCAGTATGACCCATTGTAGTCTCCCCTTTAACCAGTTCCTTATTCACCTTTCAATTTTCATATTGATCCTCATCTTTTCCAATTTAACTAATAATTCCTCATGTGGAACCATATCAAATGCCTTACTGAAATCAAGGTAAATTAGATCCACTGTGTTTCCTTTGTCTAAAAAATCTGTTACCTTCTCAAAGAAGGAGATCAGGTTGGTTTGGCACGATCTACCTTTTGAAAAACCATGTTGTATTTTGTCCCAATTACCATTGACCTCAATGTTCTTAACTACTTTCTCCTTTAAATTTGTTTCCAAGACCTTGCATACTACAAATGTCAAACTAAAACGCCAATAGTTACTCGGATCACTTTTTTTTTTCCTTTCTTAAAAATAGGAACTATGTTAGCAATTCTCCAGTCGTACGGTACAACCCCTGAGTTTACTGATTCATTAAAAATTCTTGCTAATGGGCTTGCAATTTCATGTCCCAGTTCCTTTAATATTCTTGGATGAAGATTATCTGGGCCCAATTTAGTCCCATTAAGCTGTTCGAGTTTGGCTTCTACCTTGGCTGTGGTAATATCTACCTCCATATCCTCATTCCCATTTGTCATCCTACCATTATCCCTAAACTCCTCATTAGACTCATTAAAGACTGAGGCAAAGTATTTGTTTAGATATTGGGCCATGCCTAGATTATCCTTAACCTCCATTCCATCCTCAGTGTTTAGCGGCCCCACTTCTTCTTTCTTTGTTTTCTTCTTATTTATATGGTTATAGAACCTTTTACTATTGGTTTTAATTCCCTTTGCAAGGTCCAACTCTACATGACTTTTGGCCTTTCTCACTTTACCCTACATGTTCTGACCTCAATAAAGTAGCTTTCCTTGCTAATCCTTCCCATCTTCCACTCCTTGTAGGCTTTCTGCTTTTTCTTAATCACCTCTCCGAGATGCTTGCTCATCCAGCTTCATCTACAACTCCCGCCTATGAATTTTTTCTTGGGATGCAGGCTTCTGATAGTTTCTGCAACTTTGACTTGAAGTAATTCCAGGCCTCCTCCACCTTTAGATCCACAAGTTCTTCAGTCCAATCCACTTCTCTAACTAATTTCCTTAATTCTTTAAAGTTAGCCCTTTTGAAATCAAAAACCCTAGTCCCAGATCTATTTTTGTTTATCCTTCCATCAGTTTGAACTGAATTAGCTCATGATCACTCGAACCAAGGTTGTCTCCTACAACCATTTCTTCTATGAGGTCCTCACTACTCACCAAAACCAAATCTAACATGGCATCCCCAATTGTTGGTTCAGCAACTACTTGGTGAAGGAATCCATCAGCTATCACATCTAGGAAAATCTGAGCCCTATTATTATTACTAGTACTTGTCCTCCAGTCTATATCTGGGAAGTTAAAGTCTCCCATGATCACACAATTCCCATTAGTGTTTACTTCATTAAAAACATTAAAGAGGTCTCTATCTATATCCAAATCAGATCCCAGTGGTCTGTAGCACAACCCAAGCACTATCTCAGTTCTAGTATCTTTCTTTCCCAATGTGATTTTTGCCCAGACAGACTCTGTCTTATTCATTCCATCACTTCTTATTTCTTTACAGTCTACCTCATCATAGATACACAATGCTACTCCACCACCTTTGCCTTTATTTCTGTCTTTCCTAAACAGCACATAGCTTTCAATACCTGTATTCCAGTCATGACTACTATTCCACCATGTTTCTGTTATCCCTATAATATCCGGTTTCACTTCCTGCACCAGTAGCTCTAGTTCCTCCATTTTGTTACCTCGGCTCCTCACATTAGTGTACAAACATCTTAATTCTTGCTGTTTGGCTTCACTGACATTCTTTACCTGGTTAGGCACAGACATTCTACCACCAGTATCACCTATTAGAATGGTATCTACACTACCCTTCCTCCTTATGTCCATTCTCATACCCACGGGTGTATCCTTTCTTTCTTCATTTTCTTCCCTCTTGTAACAGGGCGGTACTCACCCCTGCGGCGCCTCCTACTGGTTACTCCGGGAATTAGCTCTTCTTCCAGTCCGGAGCACCCTCTGCAGGCTGGTGATCCACCTGTTTTGCTCTCGGCCCCGTGTCCCTTCCTGGACCCGGTGCCCCTTTAACTATAACTGGGTCTCCTCCTCCCAGGGGAACCCCCACCCTACTATCCCCACTTTGCCTCAGTAGTGGCCACTGACAGTCATGGTCTAGCCCCACACCCTGGGGCAGACTGCAGCATCGGCCCACTCATCACAGGCAAAAGGGGTTTGGACCTGCTGCTTTACCTACTCCTGGGTTGTCCCATGCAACCCCCAGTACCTCTTGCCCTTTTCTAGGCCGCAGCCTGGGGCTTTCCAGGCTGGAGCTTCCGTAGCTCCTCAGCCCTTCCCCAGCCCTGCTTCACCATAGGTACCTTCTCAGCCTCTAAGCAGCCAGGCCCATCTCTCTCTGGAAGCAGAGAGAGACTGACTGCTCCTGGCTTCCCTGCCTTCTTATAAGCACTGTTCAGTTTGGGGCGTGGCCTCCAGCTGCAGCCACTTCCCCAATCAGCCCAGCCAAAAAGCCCCTTCCCAGGGCTGTTTTAAAGCCCAAAAGGGCAGGAGCGGGTAGCCACCCCGCTACACCTCTCAATGTTAAATTCCGGCGTGGAGATTACCTGGACATCTCCCAACCATCTCCCCACAATTCCTAGTTTCAAGCTCTCTCAATCAGTTATGCCAGCCTCCATTCTAGAAGTCTATTTCCCTCCTTAATCCGTCCTCTGTCCATGAATGCTTCCCAGTGGCCATACATCCCAAAGCCCTCCTTATAGCACCACTGACTGAGCCAGCTGTTGATCACCATAATCTTGTCACACCTTTGTTGCTCTTCTCTAGGAACAGGCAGAATCCCACTGAAGATCACCTGAGCCTCGATTTCCTTAAGTGTCTTCCCCAGCCTGGCATAGTCTCCCTTGATACGGTCCAGTGAGAATCTAGCTGTATCATTTGTTCCCACATGAAGGACAATCAGTGGATTCTTTCCCACGCCCATTAGGATCCTTTTCAGCCTCAAGTCCACATTACGTATCTTAACACCCGGCAGACAGCACACCCTTCTGTTCTCTGGATCAGCTCTAGTTACAGGCCTATCTATTCTTCTCAGTAAGGAGTCTCCAATCACGTAAACCTCCTTTTCCTGGTGATGGTGCAATTCATCAGTCTATCTCCTGTTCCCTCTGGCTGCAAGTCCTCTCGATTTCTATTGTCCCTTGCAATCCTCCGTAACCCATCCCGTATCCTCCTGGGGCTCATATTTGGTGTTGTCTCCATTGACTCTTCCCCTCTTCCTATAGGACTAGCTGCTCTTCTCTTCTTCCTTGCCCTCTCACCTTCAGCGACCACCTGCTGTGCCCCTTCTTCATTTTCCAACTCTGCAAACCTGTTCCTGAGCTCTATTGCTCCTTCACTGGCCTGTCTTTTCCTCTGCCTGGTTCTCTTAGTCACATACTTCCACTGTCCATTTTCCTCACCCAGCAGTCTCCTGCTTCCATCTGCAAGTCTGAGCTTTTCCCTTCAGCCTCAACATGTCTTTGCTCCATCATCTTCTCGAACCCCCTTCTAAACTCGACCAGAGTTTCCACCTGCATCTCCAGTCCTCGGATCTTTTCTTCCATCAGCTCTATCAGGCGGCACTTCATGTAGATGAAACTCTTTTCAGGTACCCCCTCCAGGATCATGTACATGCCGCAGCTTCCACATCCAGTCATCCTCATTGTGTCTTCCACTGCTGCCTCTGTATCGGTCATAGCCTTCCCACCTAAAACCTGTTAGTCCAGGAAACACAAATCAAAGCAAACCACCACCACCTACAGCAAAACAAACCCCCAACAGGCACCAGAACATTGGCAGAACACCGCCCACTCCTTTCACTAGCCTGTCTATTCCTCTGCCTAGGTCTCTTAGTCTCCCCCGCAAACTCCCACTGAAACTCTCCCATTTACAGCTCTGTTTGCTGGCTCCTGTGCTGCTGCAGCTGTCTATATTCTGACCACAGGCCCTGCACTTCAGTGAGTCCAGATGCGCCCTCCAAACCAGAAGGGAGGTGTCACTGACCACCATCTTGGTTGGAGAGAGATGAGTGAGCGAGTCTCCTTGACAAACATTGCGCGGGGACATCCACCAGCACCAGGAGTCCAGGACTAATGGTGGGAGGTGTACCAATCTGTCCAGGGAGTGCAGGGCAGGGCCATAACCATCCCAAGCAATATGTGAAGGGGGCAAAGGTGCAGACTGGTGAACTGGACCCCCTGCGTACAAGCAGACAGGCTCAGGCACACGCAGACAGTTTTGGAGGGCTGAGACTGCAGACTGGGGAAAAGCTGTTGAATTGCCTTGGTGCAATCAGTCGGTAGGAATGCTCTCAACCTCATGGAATCTTACAGTGCCCCAATGAACTCGATTTTTCGAGTGGGAGCCCATGTTGACTTTTTGGTGTTTAAAATGATTCCCAGATGGTTGAGCAAATGCAATATAGTGTTGACATGGGCAAGAACCTCCTCTCTGGAGCCCCCCTTCAGCAACCAGACACTGAGGTATGGGAAGATGTGGATTCCTTTCCTCCTGAGATATGATCACTGCCATGCATTTGGTGAAAACTCAGGGGGCAAAAGGGAGAACTGTGCACTGAAAACGGCGTTCTCCTACCAGGAAACAAAGAAACTTCCCAGGACTCGGTAGAATGGCCACAAGGAAATAAGCGTTGTGAAGGTCCAGAGCAGCAAACCCATTGTTCTGAGACAGTGCAGAGAGGACAGCCAATTGAGTGGCCATATGGAATCTCATGTACTTCATGGCCTCAACAAATTCATCAAGGTTGAGGATGGGTCTCATCCTTCCCTAGGATTTTGGTATCAGGAAGTACCAGGAGTAAAAGCTGTGACCCCAGTATTCTGGCAAGACTTCCTCCACCACTTCCAACATCAAGGGAGAGCTGACCTGCTCAATGAGCAGTGTCTCGTGAGAGGGGTCCCTGAAGAGGGACGAGGAGAGAGGATGTGGAGGAGCCGTGGAGAGAAACTGGATAGAGTAGCCTGATATGAGAGTGTCTAGGGCCCAGCTGTTGCAGATGATCAAGACCCAGGCATGGTAAAAATGAACCTGCCTGTCCCCAAAGGAATGGAGGTACAACTGGAATAGTGCTCTGCACCAAGGAGTCAAAATGGGATCTTAGCAGGCACCAGAGGAGGGCGAGATGATCGGCCAAGCCCCGAACTTGACTGTTTCCTTTTCCTGGGATAGTCTCGCTGTCTCGGAGGAAAGAGCTGCATGAAGGGATGCTGTGGCCTATACGCTGTTGTTGCCGTGCCCCATAGTGGCATCTCTGCCTGGGCAGCATGTGCACTCAGAAGGATCTTAAGGTAACCCAGAAATCCTTAAAGTATTCCTTAAAGGAATGCAGGGTTTCATCCGTCTTATCTGAAAACAAGATCTGGTTAGCAAGGACATCCAAAGTGATCCCTGAGTTTTGCAGCCAGGAAGCCTTCCTCATAGTTGTCGCAGAGGCCATCATCTTGGCCAAACTGTCCATAATGTTCAGGGCAGACTGCAGTGACATCTTGGCCACAAAGCAGCCCTTGGCAACTGTGGCACTCTGTGCCTCAAAGCAGCACCGTGGAACCCCCATATCTACCCAGTGTGATGTTGTATGGAATATGGGAGAACATTTATAATATTTTTGATACCGATATTATAAAACTGCAATGAGTCTGTCAAGATATGCCATGTGAGGTATCTGCAGAAATGTTATAATTTGCCAAGTATTATATTCTTGTTTATATGTTTGTATCACCTTTGTATTATGAGTTACAGGGATGTGGGGTATATCTGTATTTCCAAACTTGTCCTGTGTTTCTGGGTGACCCCCAGACAGATTGGCATCAGCACCGCCTAGCCTGTTTGATGGCCCATCAGCTGTATGATGAACCCCTTGAAAGGAACCAGGGAAGACACCTTATGAGTCAGCAAGACATGGTATGCCTGTGCACAGAAAACTCTAAGGCTTTTCCATGCCACATGCTGGGCAGCTTGTGTTTGGGACAAAGGAAGTACAAGCCACATGGCAAAGGATATAAAAGGCAGCTGCATAGTCTTCATTTTGTCTTCATTTCTGCTTCTTACTTCTGGAGTAACTCTTCTACAAACCAAAGCTCTGAACAAAGGGTTGAATGACCCATCCAAGCTGTGGATGTGTTCCAGAGGGACTTTCAAGCCAGCAAACTGACCAATACTGCTAAGAACCTGATATATGGACTCTGAAGTCTTTGCATGTATGTAACTGCTTTACCATTTAACAACCCTCTTCTTGTTCTTTCTTTAGTCTTTATAATAAAACTTTAGTTTTAGATACTAACGGACTATCTGGCAGCGTGGTGTTTTGACCTGGTAACATGGCTGACCCTTTGGGGTCAAGAGAACATTTTGTATAGTGAGCAGAATTTTTAAATAACTTCTCACTATACTGGACTTAGGAGCTGATTGAGAGCCAGAGAACTGGTGATGTGTAGTTTTCGCAGATATCTGGCTCGGGGCTCACGCCAGTTCTGGTGAGCATTGTGAAGAGGAACCCCCAGGTATCGACCATGGCCCTGGTGGCTGCTGATACCACCTGGCAGAGGGGCTACATAAGAGGGGGAAATCTCTTCAGTGACAGGGGGGAAACGAGCCAGGTCATGAGCTTAAAATGCTTCCAGTCAGAAATTGAACAAACCATATAAAAGAGAATCACTAGTCACCGGGGCAGCTCTAGACATTTCGCCGCCCCAAGCAGGGCGGCACACCGCGGGAGGCGTTCTGCCGGTCGCTGGTCCCGCGGCTCCGGTGGACCTCCCGCAGGCGTGCCTGCGGAGGGTGCGCTGGTCCCGCATGGCCACCAAAACCGCGGGAGGTCCACCGAAGCCGCGCGGGACCAGCGGACCCTCCGCAGGCACGCCTGCGGGAGGTCCACCGGAGCTGCCTGCCGCCCTCCCAGCGACCGGCAGAGTGCCCCCCGCGGCATGCCGCCCCAAGCACGCGCTTGGCATGCTGGGGTCTGGAGCCGCCCCTGCTAGTCACACGGTTACATGAGGTTCATTTAGAAGAGGAAGCAAAGGGCAGCAGAAGAGTGAACTGGAGCGAACTAACAGATGTTCTTAAATTGTATTTGGTTTCTGCTGCTGCTGTGCCACAGATGTGAGCCAGGCCAGTGGGAGGCGCTTTCTTAATCCGAGTCAGAACTGCTGCTCGATCCACTTCCATGCTGAAAGGGACAAGGATTGACGTGTATTAGATACCGTGAGAATAGCCCTCTCCCACTGCCGTCTGCATTCACAGCAGTTACCGTCCCACAGCCTGTCTCAGAAGACAGGAGCTAGCCCTGCTGCCGGGCCAGTTACACTCTGGCTGCTCCCGTGTCACCTGTACGTGGTGCCCTCCACCTCCTGACCCAGACTTTGGCATCATTTTCCGGTGGCTCCTCGGAGGGACGGCCGGGGCTAGTAACTGTTTCTCTGCTCGCCCGTAGCAGATAGCGCTAGGGAGTCTGATGCCAGCTCTCCTAGCCAGGCCTGCAGCAGGCATGGGGTGGGGTGGGGGCAGGACTGCTCAGGCACTGAGGAATAGGCAGGGGTGTGAAGGTAGAAGGTCTGACCTTTGAGAGAAGCACAAGCCCACGAGCTCCCCTTCAGGAACAGCCCTGGCAGGCTTGGGGACACTCCCGGCCAGGCCTAGCCAGCAGGAAGGAGGCAGGAGGGCTGCAGCCCTGGCCCCCGAGCATGCCCAGTGTGATGAGAAGGCCCTGGGCACAGAGAAAGCAGTGGCCAGGCCCAGTTGGCAGACGGGCACCTCACAACACTAAACAATGAGCCCACTGCACACTATTTGTTACCAGCCAGGAGTCTGCTTCACCTTGGAAAGGAATCGCTCCGGCAGAGACAGGTTGTGCAGGAAGACACTGAAACAGCCTGACCTGCAACCCCTGACACTGCGGGGGGGAGGCTGGGCTTTGAGTCCAGTTCTCAGCTCCAAACCTCTGCACCCCGCCCCCCCATGATGCTGGGCTTCTCTACACTCGCCACGTGATTCTAGGGGCCAGTCCCCGCGCCTGAGCCCAGCCAAGTAGAAGAGCCACTAACTGCACCCCAGGACCCCCGGGGCTGCGGCAGCATGTGTGGGACCACGTCCCCAGCAGGATGCTAAGGCCCCGCCCTGCGAAGACGTGTGCACATGCCTGACCGCAGGCTGGGCGCGGCGCTGGGCAAGGTGCTGGAGAGGTCCCTGGGATCCCGGCTGCCTTGTGAGATGTGTCGAGGTGCCACATCGCGGCTCTGACATTCTGTGCTGAGCTGAGTTCTCCGTCCCACCCGAGTGCCCTGAGCTGTGGCTCGTGCTAGGCCTGCTCCCTCTGACGCTGACTGTAGGAACACCTGGGTTCCCAGCAGAGCTGGGCCGGTCCTGCACTGCTTTGGCTGCACAAGGTGCGATGCAGTAGCCTGTAGCTGCAGGTGGGTTTGGTTTGGGGTTTGAATACATGAACCAGTGATGCCCTGGCCAATACAAACCCTAATCCGGAATCCAGGGACATGGTGGAAAAGACGGTTACTCACCATTGTAACTGTTGTTCTTCAAGATGTGTTGCTCCTATCCATTCCAGTTAGGTGTGTGCGCGCCGCGTGCACGTTCGTCGGAAGATTTTTACCCTAGCAACACTCGGTGGGTCGGCTGGGCGCCCCCTGGAGTGGCGCCGCTATGGCGCAGGATATATACCCCTGCCGACCCATCCGCCCCTCAGTTCCTTCTTGCCGGCTACTCCGACAGTGGGGAAGGAGGGCGGGTCTGGAATGGATAGGAGCAACACATCTCGAAGAGCTACAGTTACAACGGTGAGTAACCGTCTTTTCTTCTTCGAGTGATTGCTCCTATGCATTCCAGTTAGGTGATTCCCAAGCCTTATGTAGGCGGTGGGGTCGGAGTTAGATGTTGCAGAATGCAAAACTGCTGAGCCAAAGGCTGCATCATCTCTGGACAGTAGACCAAAGAAGCAAAGGTCCGGATCGAGGACCAGGTAGTAGCACGACATAGCCCCTGGAAGGGTATGAGAGTCGGAAAGGCAGCAGAAGAAGCCTGAGCCCTGGTGAAACGAGCAGTAAGGTGGCTCGACGGAACATGGGCCAAGTCACAGGAGGTGCAAATGCATGACGTCACCCAAGATGGAAAGCTCTGGGAGGAGACAGGTAGGCCCTTTATTTGGTCTGCCAATACAATGAAGAGTTGGGGGCGTACAAAAAGGCTTGTTCGCTTGACATAAAAAGCGAGCGCCCTACGGACGTCTAGGGAGGGCAAATGTGCTCCCGTCGGAATGAATGGGGCTTCGGAAAGAAGACCGGAAGGAAGATATCCCGGATGATATGAAAGGTTAACAGCACCTTAGGGAGGAAGGCCGGACGTGGTCCCAACCGCCCCTTGTCCTTACGCAACATAGAGCACCGTGGGTCCACTGTGAGAGCCCGAAACTCGGAGACTTGTCCAGCCGATGCAAAGGCTACAAGGAAAAAACTGTCCCTCAGGACAGGTATCTCAACGAGCATATTGTCAGTGGCTCGAATGGAGCAGGCATAAGTCTGCTTATAACCAGGCTGAAGACCCAGGAGTTGGTGGGGTGGCGAACCTGGGGGCATAAATGCCCCAAGCCCTTGAGGAACCTAGAAACCACAGCATGTGAGAATATGAAGCGGCCACTCTCCCTTGGGAGGGAGGTAGAGACGGCTGCCAAGTGCACCCTTAATGATGAACTGCGCCAGGCGCTGCTGTTAGAAGATCATGGGCAGTCCAAGAGGAAATGGATCGGAATGTCTGTGGGGGAAACCTTGTGTTTCGTAGCAGCAAAAGAAAAAACTGCCAGTTGGGCAGATACGTTAACCGAGTGGAAGGCTTCCTACCACCCAGGAGAATCCTGTAGAACCGAGGGAGAACAACGTAACTCGGCTCAGTTTAGGCCCGCATCAGGCATGCGGCGATGTGCAGGGATTGCAGGTCTAGGTGGTAAAGTTTGCCGTGATCCAGCGTTATGAGGTCTGGGCAAAGAGGCAGGGGAATCATTTGGCTACCGACCGGTCTAGTAACATGGTGTACCAGTGCTGCCTGGACCACGCTGGAGCGATCATGATCAGATGCGCTCTGTCCCTGCAGAGTGTTAGCAGGCTCTTGCGAACCAGCAGGAGCGGTGGGAAAGCGGACGGCAGACGGCTCGTCCACGGCATCAGAAAAGCAGCCAAGATCGAGCCCGGGCAGAGGCCTTGGCATGAGCAGAACTTCTCTCTCGTTCTGTTCCCGCGAGAGCGAAGTTCCGGAAACGTAATGGATAACATCCGGAGGAATCAACCACTTGAGAGCCAGGAAGGAACTGCTGAGGCAATTCGCCAGAGTGTTCCGGACCCCTAGGAGAAAGGACGCTACTAGGTCCGTCGATTGAGTTGTGCAGGAGTCCCGGAGCTGGATAGCTCCCTGGAAAGAGAGGAGGACCGTGCTCCTTCGTGCTTGTTTATGCAACGGGTGTCCGTTGTGTTGTCTGTGAACACCGAGACACAACAGCCTTGTAGGTGCTGCTGAAACGCCTGGCATACAAGGCGGACTGCTCCCAACTCCCGGACATTGATGTGCAAGGGCAGCTGTTGAGCCAACCAAAGGTCTGGAGTGGGAAACTGACCCAAGTGAGCACCCCAGCCAAGAGATGGGGCGTCCATCATGAGGGACACCGAGGGTGAGGTGGATGGAACAGCACCCCTGCACACATCAGGGAGGGCGTCGACTCCCAGTCGGGGGAGCCTAGGACACTTGGGGGGATCGAGGCAACCATGACCATGCTGTTTCTGGCCGGGTGGTACACCGATGTGAGTCCCGATTAAAGTGTACGGAGGCGAAGCCTGGCATGTTCGGTTACGCACGTGCAGGCAGCCATGTGGCCCAGGAAACCTAGGCAAGTTCAACGCAAAGTTGCCGGGAAGGTCTGTAGACCTTGTACAATGGTTACCCTCACGTGAAATCAAGGCGTAGGGAAGCAGGCTGTGCGATACTGAAGTCCAGGGTGGCCTCAGTTGTCTACTCCCTGAGTGGGAATCAGGGTGGATTTCGCTATATGGATCATGAGGCCTAAACGCAGGAATAGGACCTAGTCGACGCCCACACGAGAGGTAACTTGGGCCCCGGTGGCCCCTGGAATGAGCCAATCATCCAGATACGGAGCACGTGTTTCCGACGGTGGCGGAAAGGGCGGCGACTACAGCTAGACACTGTGACTACACAGGGGGCTGCATAGAGGCCAACCGGGAGGACCGTAAATTGGAATGACAGTTACATCATTACTTGTTGAGCTCCCGCAGGTGTAGGATAGATCTGAGACCTCCCTTCACCTTGGGGATCAGAAACTAGTGGGCTAGAACCTTTTGTCCCTTCGTCCTTGGAACCTCCTCTATAGCTCCGATGGTGAGGCGCACCCGCACCTCTTGCACGAGGAATTGCTCGTGAGAGGGGTCCCTAAGAGGGATGAGGAGGGATAGGCTTTTGCCCGATTGGTGTTAGGAGGACCCTGATTTTGGCCCCTTGGGGTCCCGACCAACGCCTATGACTGCCTCAGCGTCGCCTGCTGGCAAAGCTCTGTCCTTGTCTAGGCGCAGGGTAAGGGCGGTGAGGGTGGCGCAGAGGTCAGCAGTGAGACATCGGCATGTAGATGCCGAGAGGGAGTAGTGACATCGCTGTCCTTTGGGCCTTGCAGCCTAGGGTCAGTTTGAGAACAGGCCTTTGTCATTGAAGGACAAGTCCTGTATAGTGTGCAGCAGCTGTGAGGGAAGGCTCGATAACTGGAGCCATGAAATGCGCCTCATGGCAACACCCGAGGCCAGAGTCGTGGCTGTGGAGACCGCTACATCCAACAAGGTCTGGAGGGAAGCTTTCGCCACTTCGGCCCTTTTTCCAGGAGGGCATCAAACTCTTGACGGGAGATTTGAGAAACCGACTCCGTAAATTCTCTCACCGCCGCCCATAGTAACGGCCAAGCAGGGCTTGCTGGTTCACTACGCGAAGTTGCAGGGTGCCTGCCGAGTACATCTTATGGCCCAGGAAGTTCATTTGCCTAGCCCCCTTGGACTTAGGGGCTGGTACCTGTAGGCCATGGCGTTGCGTCTGATTGACGGACTAGATGACAAGGAAGCAGGGGGAAAGACGTACATATAGGTGCCTGTCGCCCCTGGAGGATACCATGCACATGCATTCGACTCCCGTGCCTATGGGCGGGATAGTGGCCACTTGGAGATTCATAGTGAATGCCACCCCTCTCGGGAGGTCCTGATGGGCCCCCAGGCCAATTAGGGGAGGGCCCAAGGAGTACGCTTCTGCCACCGCCTCATCTGGGGAGGAAGGAGAAGAAGGCCGGGGGCAAGTGGGTCCTGTGTGGGCTTACGCTCCTGGACGACCTGCTGATCCGGTGGGATGTGGGAATCCGGTGGCAGAACCGGACTTCCTCCGTACCGGTCGGAGGGGAACGGCTAACTGTCGCCCCTGGTACCCAGTGCTCTGACGGAACAGAGCGCGATGGGATCACAGTTAGGCCTTTGGCCTGATGGCATGCCCAAGATGTACAGTGCAGCCACTGATGGGGGTCAGGGTCCTGGCCTGGAGCACCCAGAAGACTCTGGTGTGCACATCTGAACGGATGGCCATGGAGAAGTTAAAGCCCTGGGCAGAGTCTCCCTCTCCAGCTCATGGCGCTGGATGTGGCACCAGGAATCGGTACCGTGAGGCCTACCGGTACCGGGAGCGAGAATGGGACCTGCAACCGGAGTGATGCCGGGAGGCTGACCGAGATCTCGAGCTGGATCGGCACCGAGTGTACCAGGTCGGGGAACAGGACGCTGATTGGTGCCGCGGGTACGACCGGTACCGATATGGGGAACGGTGCCAGGACCGTGAATGGTGCCGGCACCGGGCTTGGCGTCAGGACCGAGAACATCTGCAGGACTGCGATCGTGAACGGTGCCGCTCTGTGGTGCCGACGCAGGGTTGTGAGGAAGACAGGCTCGCCGATAGACAATATAACCCGCACCGGCGGTGCCGGGGATTAAAGCAGCGCAGGCTCTGCCCTTGCCATCAACTCCCTCGCCGTGGAAATGTTTCTGGCATGGAGGGAATAGTGAGCTCAACCACAGCTCGCACCGGGGAGCGTTCAGGTGCTGGACTCGATGGCTCTTGCGTGGCCGGAGTCGACGGTGCTGATACTGTCGGTGCCGCAGCAGGTACAGGTGCCGGGCAGTGCGACATAGTAGAGCGGTCAGGCTGCAGAGCAGGTGGCTCCGACGCAGCTTAATAGTGAGCTCGACCACGGTTCGTACCGGGGAGCTTTCCAGCACTGGACTCAACGGCTCTTGCCTGGCCGGAGTTAACGGTGCGGATATTGTCGGTGCCGCGGCAGACATTGGTGCCGGGCGATCCGACTGAGCATAGCGCTCGGCTGCGGAGCAGGCGGCTCAGACGCAGCTTAATAGCGAGCTCGACCACGGTTCGTACCGGGGAGCTTTCCAGCACCAGACTCGACGGCTCTTGCCTGGCCAGAGTTAATGGTGTGGATATTGTCGGTGCCGCGGCAGACATCGGTGCCGGGCGATCCGACTGAGCATAGCGCTCGGCTGTGGAGCAGGCAGCTCGGACGCAGCAAGGATATTGTGCCTCTTCATCCTCCAGGAGAGGGATCCATGCCGAGTGGACGTCGGAACCAGCGACGGCCGGTGCCGAGAGGCCTTGGCGATCCGGTGCCGAGGGAGCGCGCCTTGAAGACTAACCAGCGCTCGGTGCCGAGAGCGGAGGAGCAAGAGCTGCCTCCCTCAGGAGCTGTTTGAGACGAAAGTCCTGCTCCCCTTTGTTCTCGGATTAAAGGCCTCACAAATGCAGCACTTATCTGTGAGGTGAGATTCCTCGAGGCACTTAGGAGAGGATCTCTTGTCGGCATTGGCTTGTGGCCGGCTGAGCATTATAAAACCCTGTGGACCGAGCATCGGACCCGGCACCGGGTGAGGGGAAGGGGATAAACCCTGAACCCCTGTGAAATAAATACACTATACTACAAACAAATAAAGTTAACTACAACTATAAACATCTGAACTATATACTTAACGAGAGAAACTACGAGTAGCTAGCGAAGTGGAGGTCAGCTAAGCTGCGCTCCACTGTTCCAACGACCGACACGGGTGGTAAGAAGGAACTGAGGGGCGGATGGGTTGGCAGGGGTTTATATCCTGCGCCATAGCGGCGCCACTCCAGGGGGCGCCCAGCCGACCCACCGAGTGTTGCTAGGGTAAAAATCTTCCGACGAAGGTGCATGCGGCGCGCACACACCTAACTGGAATGCATAGGAGCAATCACTCAAAGAAGAACAGATATTTTAGCATAAGTAGTTAGCACATATTCTGAAGGACCATTCAAGGTGTAGTAACACGTTAACACCCCAGTAGTCATAGGACAAAAAGAGGGGGTTAGGAGGTTACAGATTATTGTAATAAACCAAAATCCAGTGTCTTTAGTAAGACCATGGTTTTTAGAGTCTAGCAAAATGATGAATGTAAGTACCAGGCGCCTTTGGAAAGTGCTGTGCAGGTTTCCTTTGAGGATGAGGACTCAGAGGTTGGATATAGTGATCGCTTTGTGAGAAGTGCGATGGGAGTTCATCCAGGAGTGCAGTGATTGTCTGGTTGCACCCACACCATTGTTATTGGGGCAGTTAGGGCACTGGAGGAGGTACACCATGTGTTGTGATAGGTGTGTATCGGACCCAGGGGTCTGGGCAACAAAATGTCAGGTGAAATTCACTCTTGAAAAATACAAAGTAATGCACATGGGATTATGTTTTCCAAACTCTACATATAAAATGATGGGATCTAAATTAGCTGTTACCACTCAAAGGAGAGATCGTGGAGTCATTGTGGACAGTTCTCTGAAAACATCCACTCAGTGTGCAGCAGCAGTAAAAAAAGGGAACAGAATGTTGGCAATCATAAAGACAGCGATAGATAATGAGACAGAAAATATCATATTGCCTCTATATAAATCCATGGTACGCCCATATCTTGAATACTGCGTGTAGTTCCAGTCACCCCATCTCAAAAAAAGATATATTAAAATTGGTAAAGGTACAGAGAAGGGCAACAAAAATTATTAGTGTGAAACAGCTTCCATATGAGAAGAGATTAATAAGCCTGGAACGTTTCAGGTTGAAAAAGAGATGAGTAAGAGGGAATATGATAGAGGTCTATAAAATTGTGACTAGTGTGGAGAAAGTGAATAAGGAGCATTATTTACTCCTTCTCATAACAATGAAATTATAGGTAGGAGATTTAAAACAAACACAAGGAAGTATTTCTTCACACAGAACACAGTCAACCTGTGGAACTATTTGCCAGTAGATGCTGTGAAGGCCAGAACTATAATGGGGTTAAAAAAAGAATTAGATAAGTTCATAGCAGTTAGGTCCACCAATAGCTACTAGCCAAGATGGGCAGCAGAGACACAATCCCATGTGCTGGGTGTCCCTAAACCTCTGATTGCCAAAAGTTGGGAGTGGACGAAATTTATCACTTGATAAATTGCCCTGTTCTGTTCATTCCCTCTGAAGCACCTGGCATTGGCCACTGCCAGAAGACAGGATACTGGGCTAGATGGACCATTGATCTGACCCTGTATGGCCGCTCTGAAGTAAGTGCCTTACATTATAGCACAATGGTGCACTGGGTCATTCTTTTCAAAGTTGTCTGCAACCATGACGAACTCTGTGAAAGCAAGGAGTCTATGGAAAGTAAAGTACCACAGTCACTCTCCCTTTACTTATAAGACCCATGAAACCAAATCACTAAGGCAGTGAAAGAGAATCCACTGGATGCATGGTTATTGTCCCCAGCTCTTCCTTCTTCAAAATACCTCCCCAAACTTTGGGGGAAGTTGGCTGTTGTCAGACAACAGGGCAGCTCTGAGTTACAAGAAGCTAAAAGAAAAGAGGAGGCTTTTCATTCTTTGTAAAACTTCCTACCAGTCACTGAACCATCCCCTCTTGGCAAGGGTTGGCTGTGTTATCTTTGTCCTCACTGAGATCCGGTACCGTGGGCTGTCCAGAATAGGAAGTATTGAGCAGGATCACTCTCTCCTGTGGAAAGCCCTGCTGGAAGGGGGAAGGGGCAATGGGGATGAGGTTTTCCTTCCAAATTGCTCCACTGGTGGGATGGATTTGCCCTACAAACAGACCACAGGGCCTGTCTGCAAAGCCAGCAGTTCCCCAGGAGTTGCATCAGCCCGTCTGTGGAGGTTCTGGTGCTAGTCGCCCTTGGTTCGGTGGCAGTCTGGCTCTTTGGAGTTCTGCTGCCAGGCCTTTCCTCACCAGCAGAGCATCCAAGGTAGCAACTCACAGGAGGATCCCGGCCACACTGGTGGTGGGGCCCCGTGTGTACGGGAACAGCCAGAGATACCACCTGGCTTCTGCCAATGCTAGAGCCGCTGTCCTGGCACGGCAGAGCCCACGTGCTGCATGGGAGACTCTCCCCCCAACCCCCAGAAAAGCCCTAAAATGCAGCCTATGAGGCCACAGGGGGAGAAATGAACCTATTCCCCCAGAGCCCAGCCTCACTGCTGCAGCCCCTCCCCCTCCAGAGGGCAAACCAGGCCGACAGGCACCAGGCAGGGAGGGGGAGAGCTGTGGCACCATTGCCCAGTCCCATCCCTTTGGCCCTCCAAGGCCTCACCTGTGCAGATGATGGAGACTCCACAGCTTTGGGGTGGGGTGCGGGATGGGGTGGGAAGGGGCAGGGCAGGGCACAGCCACTCTGTGCTGCCTGCTCCATGTGGGAACCCACCCCACAGCTGCAGCAGGGGGAAGGCTGGTGCTACAGGGAGAACCCAGGGCAATGCCGCTGCATGGGAGCCATGCTATTGCAGGGATGGGCAGGCCAGGCAGCAGGCAGAGGGAAAGGCATCCCCAGGAGCGGCGCCAGGGTTTCTGGCGCCCTAGGCAGAATTTGGGGGGCGACCACGGGACGCACGGGAGCTTCCGGTTCCACTCCGATCACACCACCTAAGAGGGAGCCTCCACCGAAATGACGCAGGCGACAGCGGCAGTCATTGAGCTGCTCAATTGCCTGCCGCTGTTTCCCGTGGCACGTCGGCAGAAGGTCCTTCTTCGGCAGCGTGATGGGAGCGGAACCGGTAGCTCCCGTGCGGAGCGCACAAAATGCCGCCCCCTGAATCCTGGCGCCCTAGGCAACCGCCTAGGGTCGCCTAATGGAAGCGCCGGCCCTGGACATCCCACAGGGAGCCTCGGGGCAGCTTCGAGTTGCCCACTGATCTGCTCCCCTCCAAGGATGACGTCCCTTCGCACCACGAGCACTGACCCGGAGAACTGGCCACAGGCCACGGGTGAAGTCTGCATTAGGTGCGGCAGCACCGGAGCCGGATGGCCGCAGCTGTGGGCCCGTTATGGGACCAGAGAGCACAGTCTGTCTGAGCAAGGGCAGCTACCTCATAACAAGACCACAAGAGGAGTGAGAACATTTCAGGTTTGTATTCTGTGCAGTAGGGTCCAGTCAAGCCAGGCCTCAGTGCTAATGCTGCCAACGAGCGCCCCCCCTCTCTCACTGCCCCCGGCTCTCCAGCAGCTCCAGCACCAACGCCGCGCTCTGCTGGGCCTCCGCCAAGAAGCTGGACACTCTGCCGTGCATCTGTGTGTAAAAAGAAAGCGAATCATTTCCCACTGAAAGGACAGCGGAACTATTTCCTCTTCCCCAGCCCCCCTCCCGGGGGTCCCCCCTCTTACACTGTGTATAGCCCTCATCCCATGTGGAGTCCCTTGTCAGGTGTGGATGTGGCACAAGGGGAGCGACATTTCCAGAGCCTGCCCCACGCTCCCAGCCTGAGGAGTGAGAGCCCACTGGCCAAAGGGGAGCTTCCCGCCCAATCCATTGTAACAGCTGAATGGGCCAGTGCCCTCTCCCAGCAGGTTTCCCTGGCAGTTAATGGTTTGTGCTTTAGGACAAGCTCAGCAGTGATGTCAGTCACATGTAGGGTTGCCAGGTGTCTGGTTTTCGACTGGAATGCCTGGTCGAAAAAGGACCCTGGTGACTCCGGTCAGCACCACTGACCGGGCAGTTAAAAGTCCAGTCGGCGCAGTGGAGCTAAGGCACGCTCCCTACCTGGGTCTGTACGACTCCCAGGAAGCTGCCAGCATCTCCCCCTGGCTCCTAGATGGAGGGACAGCCACGGGGGCTCTGTGCACTGCCCCTGCCCCCAGTGCCAGCTCAGCTGCTCCCATTGGCCACGAACCACGTCCAATGGGAGCTGAGGGGGCAGTGCCTGAAGGCGCGTGCAGTGCAGAGAGCCATGTGATCGCGCCTCCGCTTAGGAGCCGGAAGGAGATGTTGGCAGCTTCCTGGGAGCCGCCTGAGGTAAGCGCTGCCCGGAACCTGCACCCTCTCCTGCCCCCCAACTCCCTGCCCCAGCCCTGAGCCCCCTCCTGCACTCCTGATCCTGCCCCCACTCCAGAGCCCGCACCCACGGCTGGAGTCCTCACCCCCGCACTCCAACCCCCTGCCCCAGCCCGCAGTCCCCTCTTGCACCCTGAACCCCTCATTTCTGGCCTCACCCCAGAGCCTGCACCCCCACAGCCAAGAGCCCAAACCCCCTCCCACACCCCAACCCCCTGCCTCAGCCTGGAGCCCACACACACACCTGCATTCCAACCCCCTTCCCCAGCCCGGATTTCTCTCCTGCACCCTGAACCCCTCGTTCCTGGCCCCATCCCAGAGCCTATACCTGCAGCGAGAGCCCGGGGGATGACTGGAGGGGCGACTTACCTCCTTCCTGAAGGCTTCATCCGTTACATCTTTCAGGTTAGTCACCACATTGAAATAGGCACCAAACACTCCTGCTTCCAGCGCTTTAGCCGCCACCTGAATGCAAGTGTTAAAGGCAGGTGTGAGGAGCTTCCTGTATAGCTCACGTATGCCGGGCTGCCCTTCCTTGCTGTAAATTGGCACAGCTCCTCCAACCTCAACAGCCTGAGGCTGATTTACACCCACAAAGACCTGGCCCAGGAAGTGGATCGTGTCCAGATACTGATACTCAGACCAACAGATGGGGAAACTAGGGCAAAGAGCGCTGCGGTCAACATTTTCTAAAGGTGCCACTGGTTCTGGCCATCAAAACCTGCCAAAAATTTAGGCAGCTAAAATCAGTGTGTAACTTTGAACTCGTTGGCTGAAGTGATTGCCCAAACTTAGAGGGGGAGGGAGAGCTCAGTGGTTTGTGCATGGGCCTGTTAAACCCAGAGTTGTGAGTTCAATCCTTGAGGGAACCACTTAGGGATCTGGGGCAAAAATCAGTACTTGGCCCTGCTAGTGAAGGCAGGGGGTTGGACTCGATGACCTTTCAAGGTCCCTTCCAGTCCTAGGAGATAGGTATATCTCCAATTATTAACTCACACAATGAGTCACTGGCAGCTCCTCCCCCTCTCATTCTGGCAACCTGTCCACTGGTGGACCTTGCTGGTACAAGACAGCAGGGGATGTGGGACAGACTTCGGGGCACTGCATTTCTATGGCAAGTCAGAAAAGTTACAGCCACCACCAGGGTTTTTCCACTGCTTGGGCAGAGAAATGGATGGGCCAGTGTTCACGGCACTTGCCTGGGACTTGGGGGACCTAGACTCAGTTCCCTGCTCAGCCACAGATTTCTTGGGCAGGTCACTTAGTCTCTCTAGACCTGAGTTCCCCACCTGTACCATGGTGGTAAACCTTCCAGGGGGGAGGTGAGGATTGCATCACAGATCATAATTGCTCAGACAGTCTGGTGAGGGGAGTCATACAAGTACCTGCGATCAACAGACCTTTTGCTTCCTAACAACATAAATGAGAATCTGGACCTCCCAGTGCTCAAAGGCAGATTTCTTCCATTCTGCGCTTCAGCTGGGTCAAACTTCTTAAAGAGCTGCCAGAGACTCTGAGCCCGCTGCCAGTGCCTAGGCCAGTACCTGGAGATCTGATTTGCAGGCGGGGTTCCCGTTCTGAGCCATCTCTTTTAACATGGGCCACAAGGCGTTCACTTTCTCCGCCAGCGAGAAGGGGACACCTACAGCCTTCTTCAGCCCCTGCTGCATAGCAGCTGTGCGCCTGCGAAAGGCAAGACATACTGTCAACCTGACTGCAAAAGGCAAGCAAAGAAACCACTGTGGGAAGGAGTGATATCGCACCATGGACACTGGGCTGGGCAAACCACCGTGCAAACACGTTGGATTTAGGTTCTATTTGCTCATCCAAAAATGATCCACCCTGTGCTGAGTTAACAATATGCCTTTCCAAAGCAGACAGGGCGTACACAAAGAATGATTCACAAACATTGAAAGTAGGACACATGTCCAAAAAAATCCACCCAAACGCCCACCATTCAGGGCAACTCACTGAGCCTGCTGCTCCCACAAGAAGCCTGAGGAAAACCAAACTTTAGCTCTGCCATATGGTGTGAGGATCTCCTCTCTCTCTCTCTCTCTCTCACATACACACAGTTAGGCCTGAGCCATCGCCCACTGAAGCCAATGAGAGCCCGTCCATTGACTTCAGTAACTCTGGGTCAGGCCATTGGCCTTCAGCTCATTCCAGTGATTTCATGGGCTACCCCAGGGGATCAACACCAGTGTTAGTGTTTCAGCTCTTCACACAATACAAACTTTTCTCTCTCTTCTGGCGTGTTCTTAGGCAGCTTCATTGCGTCCTGTTGAGAAACAAACAAACAGGCCTCAGACTGAGGATGCTGGAGGTGGAAGAACTATTCCAGGTAAAGTACAGCTCCCTGAGCCTTCGCCCTTCCCTACCGCCTGACCCCAGCATGGGCCTGTCTGCACGAAGGGGGAACGTTTCCATCAGGGTGGTGTGTTTCTATCACACCGCTGGCTGAAGGGACACGCCAGACACCCTCCACTGAGGACGCTGCCCTGTGGGAGCCCAGAGTGCAAAACTAGGGGGGCAGGGTCCCGGGAGCAGCCCTGGGCACCGACACTCAAGCAGGCCGTGGATCTGTAAGGGACAGGCTCAAATGTTGTGCGGTGCTTTCTCTGCCCCTTGTCCCGGCCCACGTCACCTTTCCATTCAACTGGCTTGTGCTCATTCGTTCTGTTGTGGGTCTCTTCTTGTTACACAGCAGCACCCTGGTATGCCCTGTACGGATCGCTGTGCAGGAGGGGTCTTTGCTTGCCTCTCTCCTCACAGCCTGACCCGTGGAGCTGATCTCTCGGCACACACAGGACAGCTAAATCCAGAGAGATTTTAGGATCCGCCTTTGATGTATCCTGTAAGGTCACTGGAATATCATCCAGATAGATTCGGTTTATTATATTAATTTGGCTTTGGGGCTGTTCTTAGTTAGACACAATGAACCTTTCCTGAACTCTGGCTTATCGCATTGTTTAATTTCAGAATTCAGAGCTAGGGCCTCAGCTAATTGAAATCTGCCCAGGCTCACTGATCTCGATGGAGCTGCAGGGATTCACATGAGCTGAGGATCTGGTCCTCTCTACCTGTCATTGTGTCTATGCACAGGAGACGTTGGCAAGCTCAGCCCTCCATCTAAGCAGGGCTAAGTAGGAAATTTACCACAGGCAACTATCAAGGCAGCCAAAATTTTGCAGAGAGTCCCAGCATACCTCCTTAGCTTTACCCAGAGCATCAGTGCTTAGCATTACGCGCTGTGGGAATGACCAGAGAGAGCAGGCTTGCGAGCAGTCCGCAGATACAAAGGGGTGAGAAATGGAGAAGCGTGCAGCTTGTGCAGTTCTTACAAACCTCACTCACCATGTAACTGCTGAAAGCAAGAGAGTCCGTGTCCACCATGACGATCAGCTCATTCATGGCCTGATGGAACGGAGGGATCAGCTTCCTCATGACCAATTCCAGCGCCTCAAACTGACGCTTCCCGTAGGACATCAGCCCCACCATGCAGCCCAGAGCTGCCCCCTGCAAGGAGACATGGCGAAAGCTCCATGCATGTGCTCTCCTCCAGCCACAAGAGACATTAACCCGAGTGGATTGCCATTGCCATTCCTCCCGCGACACACATGCCACCATGCCCGCCACTGGGCAAAGAGCCCCCAACCTGCCCAGGGAGAGTGCAGCGAGACACTTCCATGAAGGACGAGGGATACTTGGGCACTAAAGAACCATCCAGGAAGCGCTACTCGGAAGAGAGCTGAATGTGAAGCCAGCAGAGAGACCATCCCAGAAGCAGAGGGGAAGTAAAGGCGAGCAAGTCCAACAGTTACCACATGTCACTTTCACCGGGCCACCGAGGAGGCTGATTTTCCACATGCCATTGCCAAGAGGCCCACCAACCCAGAGTGCACACTGCACTGCCCGACAGCTGCTGAAAGGGGGCGCCTGCTTGTCACATGCACCTGGCTTGTGGGGCTTCCTCGTGACCTCAGCCAGGTGGCTACACTGGCCCAAATGCAAAGATATTATTTGTCAAAGGCGATGAACGCCAGGGTCTGAATGAGCTGCCATCTAGTGATGGACTGGGGGAAAAGACCTCAGGATCAGGCTACGTTTGCACAGACACATCCACTCTAGCCAAGGTGCTCGGCAGATGGAGCTGCTTTAACAAAGTGATTGATTTTGGCTGATTTGGATTAAAATTCACTATAGTGATGGACACGGGGTAATGAAATGTTGTTCTCCTTATTGTATGAGTAAAGGGCAGCAAAACAGCACTTAATATGCCCTACTTGGGGGGGGAGGGGTCACCCTCACATCCTAAACACAGGTAATGATGCCAAAGCCAATTCCGAGGGGGTAGGACCAAGTGTTTCTGTCTAGATGTGTAAACTCTGTTTAAAGAGTTCTGGACACCATTGCATTCTCCCTGCAGTGTTTAAAGATGGAGCTGATCAGACTCACTTGGGAGCCTTTGTTTCTATTACAATAGAACCTCAGAGTTATAAACACTGGAGTGATGAACTGACCAGTCACCCACACACCCACCTCCTTTAGAACTGGACATACACAATTAGGCAGCACTAGAGCCAAGAAAAAAAGCCAGTACAGTGCTGGGTTAAATATAAAATACAGTACTAAAAAAAAAAAAAAAAAAGGGGGAAAGCAGCATTTTTCTTCTACATAGTAAGGTTTCAAAGCTGTATTAAGTCAATGTTCAGTTGTAAACTTTTGAAAGAACACCCATAACGTTTTGTTCAGAATTACAAATAACCCCCATTCCCGAGGGGTTCGGAACTCTGAGGTTCTACTGTAAGTGATCACAAGAGCTGAAATCCTTGATGAGCAGGGTTAGGGGCTGAGCCTTTGACCAATCTGGGGACAGTGCTGTGGTGAAAGACAACGCAGGGGCTACAGCTGCAGAGCGGTTCCCCGCTAGCTGGTGAAGTCCCTAAGGAGCAGGCCAAGTGATGGAACTGCAGAACATGGCATGGCAGCTAAAGGGAGCAGCTGCAGGGGCGGAGGCAGCAGAGACAGCGGTGAACCGTGGCAAAGGTGGCAGCAAGCAGCTGAGACAACAGTGGCAGCAAGTGAGCAGCAGCAAACACCTTACTCAATCCCCTTTCGGGGGGGGGGGGATGAAACCATGTGACCACACTCCAGAATTCTGGGACTTTGCTGACCTCAGACAACTAGCTGGAAGGGGGTGCAATGGAGGGGAAAGGGCAGCAGTGTGTTAAAGGGGCATTCATCCATTGGACTTTCACACTGCAAGGAGGGGAACTGAGGCAAAATCGTTGCCGGGTTTTCCCAAATTAGTGCTGTGATCCCGCCGTATAACAAAAGAAAATGTGTGTCGAGGGGAAAGACTCGGGTCTTGCGAGAGGGGAGGTATGGCCTCTTAGAGTCACCCGGGGCAGTGTGTTTTCTGGATGGGAGCTCAAGCCAGTTCTGGTCTGCATTGTTAAGAGAAACTCCTAGGTAGTGACCCCAGCCCATTACTGCCAATGCTCCCTGGCAGACGGGCTATAGTTTCTCCCACTACTCACTTGTGGACAATGTCAGTGTTTGACTCAGAGTGGGTTCCCACCCCACCCAGCGCAGGCTCTCCACCCCGCTGCGAAGCAGTCACCCTGCTGTATCACAGGAGAACCAAGCGTGAACCTACCAGAGCAGACATTGCTGCAGACACCGATCCTCCCCCGGGAGCTGCTGACCTCGCGCCAACGGCACGCACGAACGTGTGGAGTGACTTGGACACCAAACCTCCATCTGCCTGATCACTCTGCACCAGGTACCTGCCAACAGCAAATCAGGATGAGCTCAGCCCTGTCCCGCTCCAGGCCGCTAGTGTCAAGCAAATGCAGGGAAGCCAGGCTCTCTGAGCAGCTCCAACCATGCTCCGACGCCTCTTCCCAGCATGCCCCGATAATGCCTTTACCAGAAACCTGAACCGGGTCCCCCAGGCCTAGACCATCACAGTCAGGAGCCGCATTGAATTCAATGGGCCTTTGGGGGCTGTATCTGCCGAGAGAAACTCCACCCCAGTTTGGGAAATCAAAACCAGCAGCAGCCTGTCCTGAAGGAGAGCTGCTTATTCCAGGGCCTGCATGGGGGAGCCCTTAGTGCAGAGGTTCTCAAACTGGGGGTCGGGACCCTCAGGGGGGTCATGAGGTTATTACATGGGGGGTTGCGAACTGTCAGCCTCCACCCCAAACCCTGCTTCGCCTCCAGCATTTATAATGGTGCTAAATATATAAAAATGTGTTTTTAATTGATAGGGGGGGGGGTCGCACTCAGAGGCTCTCTGTGTGAAAAGAGTCACCAGTACAAAAGTTTGAGAACCCCTGCCTTAGTGGGGATATTTCTGACAGGAGGGATTGCTCCTCTCTCCTGCATCGCATGAACCAGCCACACAAAAATCCAACTCTTCCCCTTTAAAAATCCCCTCCACTGCTCTGAGCTGGCAGCAGTGCCCTGGAATGAGAGGAGCTGTTCTTCAGGGGCAGAGAAGGGACTGGGCACTGCCACTTGCCAGGGCATCCTCTCCAATCCCACAGGGAATGGCCCTGCTGCTCTTCTCAGGGGAGAGCCAGCAGCTGGGCTCAGCCTGCAATGGCCAGTGGTGGGCGAGGGCAGGAGGGAGGCCAGTGGAGGGTATCCAGCTACAGAACAGTCCTCAGGAGTCTGACCAGCTCTAGGAAACACTGCAAACCCTTCCTCTTGGAAACAGCCCTTCCACAATAAGCCAGAGACTCCAGGAAGTCCTCTAGGAACTTTGCTCTTGCTAATGATTTTATATGGAAGGTGCTAGATTCTATGGTGAAGGGAAGCAGGTGTGTCTGCACTGCGATCGACAGGTGAGAGTGCAGCTGGATATGCAGTGTCATGTTAAACCTGATATGCTGATCACTAAGCAAATTCTGGGTGCTCCTGATGGTGCTGTTTAAACCCAGCAGTTCATTGTCCAGTACTACAACTGGGCAGAAACTGGAATTTCTGTTCCATGGGAAATTTTGACATTTTCAAAAAAAAATGTTCTGAATTGGAACAAAAAGCCAAAATTTTGAAATTACCCATGAACTCAAAATTCTGAAAAAGTTTGATTTGGGAAATGAAAAGTTGCAATTCAATAAAGTCAGGTTGTTTTGTTTCGATAAGGTAAAAATGTGTCATTTTGACAGTGTTTCATTTTATTTTTAAGATATGTTATATATAAATATGTCAAGTATTAAATGTAACATACATTATATTTAATTAAAATCTTAAATTCAAAACAAAATTAAAGTGATAAAGTTGAACCGAAACATTTTTACCTTATCTAAATGAAACACTTCAGGGTTATTGAAACAAAATGAGACAATCAAAGAGTTTCTTTTCGACTTTTTCCCATCAAAAATGTTGTTGAAATCAACGTTTCATTGGGCAGCCAGGAGCATTTTAAACCCTGTAGGGATACAAATGAGTTCCGAATGGCATCCCAGGAAGATTGTGCTACTTTGGGATCTGACAGAGCAACAGCAAATTGAGTCAACAGCTATTCTCAGAGACTCATGAGCAGGCACCCGGGCTCCCTCAATCGTGTGTGGTACAAACAAGGAGAGTGACAAAGAAAATGGACAAGGTGTCATACTCAATAATGCGCTCCTGGGGGTTAAATGGAGACAAGGAATCCAGGCCCAGCCGGCTGACTACCTGAAATGAAGAAAGACAAATTCATCAAGGCAGAGTCGACATATTCGCCTTGCTCGCTTCTGGGGGAGAATATTCAGTTCCAAGGCTCATCGGATGGCCGGGAATTCTGAGCGAGTGATTTGATGTAAATATCCAGCCAGTAAGGACTGGCCTCACTTGGGTCATGTACACGTTTCTAAAAATCAAACTTACATTTTTACAAGGAACGGTATCAAAGCTAGTAACCTACAATTGGTTCCAGCCATAAGTATGTTCTGATATCCATCTGAGCTGTCCGTCACCATCATCAATCATCATCATAATTAACTAACTCTTATCTAGGGCTTTTCACCCATCCTATTCAAAATGCCTTATCAAGACATTAACCCTAAGTGTGATATCAAGCTAAACAAAACTGGTCCTTTTTGGTTCTAATGAAGTGTGGCATGGCATTTGAAATACAGCACTGTGTCTTTAAAACCCTTTCTATATTATTTTTGAGGGGAAGCCATACATCATCATGCCTACCACGTGGAAAATGAATTATCCCATGGGCTAAGGAAACAGTTCCCTCTCGGGTAAGGCTCTGGAAAGCTCCTGTAGAGTTTTAATGAACCCAATACATACAGAAATAGTTTCCTTAAGGACATTAAGCAGGTTGCTTTCCCACACAGCACTTCTCCAACCTCCCAAGTCACTGAACATCCTTTTGGAACTTAACCCAATTAATGCTGTCTCATTCGCAGGAATAAGTCCTTCTTCAGAATGTCACTGGGAGTTTTATCTGCCTCAGGGACTTGGTTTGGTTTCTGAGCAAGGGAATAAATAGGAACCTCCAAATCCTTCATATTCTCTGGTGGGAAAGGACAAGATGGATCTGATTTTGCTCCATTGCTTTTTGCCTGACCCTCTGTGCCCCAAAAGAACACCCTGGTACCCCCATATTCACTACTGTCATATAATTAGGCTGTTTTGTACAAAGTATGTCTTGTGAGATATCATTCTAAAAGTCTTGATCTGTTGAACATTAATATCCTGTTTGGTTGTATGTGTTGTCATTGTATGTGAAGCTATGAAGTTTTGCTATTTGTGTGTTACTGAAATATGTTGTGAGGCTGGGAACACCCACAACCAGCCTTTCAGGTACAGCAATGAAGAAGCTACACAGTACTAATGGCCCTATTAAGGGGAATCTACACACCCAGGGACTATCTCAGGAATTGTTTACAGTGGAGGTTTTCCAGAGGGATCATGTGGGTAATGGAAGATGCTTGACCAGGGGCAGGGGGGTAGTGGAGCAGATCACCATTGTCATGAGCAAAGATCTTCCCAGCCAGCTGGAAGAAGCTATAAAAGAGGGGAATCATAGACTATCAAGGTTAGAAGGGACCTCAGGAGATCATCTAGTCCAGCCTTCTGCTCAAAGCAAGACCAATCCCCAGGCAGATTTTTACCCCAGTTCCCTAAATGGCCTCCTCAAGGATTTGAACTCACAATCCTAGGTTTAGCAGGTCAATGCTCAAACCACTGAGCTATCCCTCCCCTCAAGTGAAGTGACATCATCACTTGGCCTCACTCCCCTTGCAACTGAACACCTGGAAACACCTTAGGAACGAAGACTGAACTGGGAAAGGAAGTCCCACGTGGGACAGAAGAATTCCAGCCTGTGTATGTAAAAGCTGTAATCTGCTTGTACTAGTTAACAGGGTGAGACACTGCTTGATTCAAAACCTATCTAGTTTATAAAGCTTAGATTGCATTTTTGTTTTATTTCTTAGGTAACCTGCTTTGATCTGTAAGCAAAGCATTTATAATCACTTAAAAATCTATCTTTCTATAGTTAATAAATTTGTTTTTTATTTTTTTTACCTAAAACAGTGTGTTTTGCTGGAAGTGCTTGGGGAATCTGCTCAGGAACAGAAACTGGTGCATGGTCCTTTCCACACTGAGAGCGGGGAGGACTGGGTAATAAACTTATACTGGTCAGGCCTTTGACCAGGGCAAGACAGTACAGCTCTGGGGTCCTAGGCAGTGGAGCTGGTGGGGAGCTGTCTGGAACCTCTCCATTGTTAATTCATGAGTCGCTGAGGAGAAGCATTCAGGTAACTGCATCTGGGTGTGTCCCTGCCTGTGTAGATGCTTGTGTGAGTGCAGGACTGGGAGCAGCCTGAGGCTTGTCACAGCCTCACAGTGTAAGAAGGTGCCCGGATTGGTATGTCAGAAGGCTCAGCAATAGCCGAGTTCAAGGTTACACCCTGGGGAAAGCTGTCACACCCTTCCACAGGCAAGAAGCTGCCAGGTCAGCTGTGATCATTTGCAGTTCCCTCCAGGGAAAGATTTCTGAGCAGGGATGTCAATGGATGCTGGCCTTACCAGTCTGATTTTCTGTTCCTCCTCCAGGATGAAGAGGTTTTCTTTCTGAATGTAATACTCCGCTGCATCAAGCATGGCCTTCTTAGGGACAAGCCCCACCAGCTGGGAACCCACCACGGGCAGGCTCAGCTCCTGCAAACAAGGACTAGAATTTAACAGCCCTTTAGCATTACAGTCCCACTGCCTGGCTACCTCTCCCACTGCCCCCAACTCCTGATCCGCACCAAGGGGTGCACCAGACTCGAGCAGGACCTTCCCAGTCTAGGGGTTAGGACTCATAGTCAGAGATCTCACTTTGCTGGTCCTTCCTGCTGCTGTTTGGGCCCAGCCAACTGACTCCTCACTCCCATTCGCAGCACATAGGATCTGCACAGCTGGTCATCTGCTCCCCTCCCCTCCCCCAGTTCTACATCAGTGGGACCTTAATATCACCACGGGGGCCTGCTGCCACAATGCCCCTCACTCCGATGGGTGGATATCTGAGTGTGCCTGGTGCTTATGGGGAAATGCCATGGAAGGCCATACATGGGTGGGAGGAAGTGGGATGGCTGGCTGGCTCCCTAAGGAATAAGAAGTGGGTGTATGCCATATAGCAACCTTCTGAAAACATGGGAGGAGGAGAGATTAGCTGGCAACTCACCAAACGAGGCCATCTGGACTCCCTCCCAAAAGGCACTGAAGGTAGGGTACAGAAGCAGAGAGGACCCCACAAATAACCTTGGCGTCCAGGGTGTTCCCTGTATATGCTCATAGATCTCAAGCCTAGGCCAGCAAACTTGGACATGCTGCTGTCCCACACCACATGACTGCCAGCCCGGAGGGGACGGTGCAGCAGCTGGCATGTCTCATGAGGCACACATTCCTGCTCCCTTAATGCCTTAAGTATGGAGGGTAGGTTGTGGCTCCCTGTGTATTCACACACACACCTCTTACAAGACAAGCTCTCATGGCATAGGTGTGAGGACTTTCTCTTGCTCCACCAGCCAGAGGCACTTTGACTGTAATTTTACTTCTCTGAAGGAGGCTGGTTGCGTTGGTTAAAGCTGCTTCAAACTTGCATAGCACCTGTGCAACTCACTCGTGCATCTTTGCAGACCTCCTCATAGACCGTGTGGAGGGAGGTGATTTCAAAGTCCAGCAGGTTTGTAGAAACCTGGGCAATATTCTCCTCATCCAAGTACCAGCCCATGCCTTGGACCTTCTTCAAACGCCCAGGCTGAAAAGAACAACACACTTCAGAGCTGTGATGGCTGATGAGCCAACTCAACCCTGGGAATAAGCCTGCAAGAGAGAAAGCATTCTGCAGATGAGGGGAACTGACTGATACACAACTGGAGGTCACTAGCCCACAGCTGTAAATATTTGGATTTGCTGATGACCCAGAAGTAGCAGCAGCCAGATATTGTACTGTGAAGGAAGAAGAGCCCTTACTAATAACAGATAAAGTTGCCTTCATATTTATTTGTACAGATTTAACGGAGTGGGACTGTGACCCTTACCAACTCTCCTCTAGTTATTTGTTCTGCTCCATAGGTTTGCATGGGACCTTGCATACTAATAGAAATGGCAGGTCCCTGCCCTGAAGAACTTACAGGCTAAGACTGTGGGCACAGATAAGAACATAAAAACATAAGAATGGCCATACTGGGTCAGACCAAAGATTCATCTAGCCCAGTATACTGACTTCCAGAAGTAGCCAATGCCAGGTGCCCCAGAGGGAATGAACAGAACAGATGATCCACTCCCTGTCGCCCATTCCCAGCTTCTGGCAAACAGAGGCTAGGGACATCATCCATGTCCTCCTGGCTAATAGCATTAATCGGCCTATCCTCCATGAACTTATCTAGTTCTTTTTTGAATCCTGTTATAGTCTTGGCCTTCACAACATCCTCTGGCAAGGAGTTCCACAGGTTGACAGTGTGTTGTAGGAAAAAATACTTCCTTTTGTTTGTTTTAAATCTGTTGCCTATTAATTTAATTCGGTGATCCCTAGTTCTTGTGTTATGAGAAGGAGTAAATAACACTTCCTCATTTACTTTCTCCACACCGGTCATGTTTTATAGACCTCTATCATCTCCCCCCTAGTCGTCTCTTTTCCAAGCTGAAAAGTCCCAGTTTTATTAATCTCTCCTCATATGGCAGTCGTTCCATACCCCTAATAATTTTTGGTGCCATTTTCTGAACCTTTTCCAAGTCCAATATATCTTTTTTGAGATGGGGCGACCACATCTGCATGCAGTATTCAAGATGTGGGCGTACCATGGATTTATATGGAGGCAATATGATATTTTCAGTCTTATTATCTATCCCTTTCTTAAGGATTCTCAACATTCTGTTCACTTTTTTGACTGTTGTTTCACATTGAGTGAATATTTTCAGAGAACTATCCACAATGACTCCAAGATCTCTTACCTGAATGGTAACAGTGTTAACCCCATCATTTTATAGCTATGGTTGGGATTATATTTTCCAATGTGCATTACTTTGTACATATCAACACTGAATTTCATCTGCCAGTTTGTTGCCCAGTCACCAAGTTTTGAGAGATCCTTTTATATCTCTTCGCAGTCTGCCTGGGACTTAACTATCTTGAGCAGTTTTATATCATCTGCAAATTTTGCCACTCTCTGTTTACCCCTTTGTCCAGATCATTTATGAATATGTTGAATAGCACTGGTCCCAGTACAGACCCTGGGGGACACCACTATTTACCTCTCTCCATTCTGAAAACTGACCATTTATTCCTACCCTTTGTTTCTTATTTTTAACCAGTTACCAATCCATAAGAGGACCTTCCCTGTATCCCATGACAGCTTACTTTGCTTAAGAGCCTTTGGTGAGAGATCTTGTCAAAGGCTTTCTGAAAATCTAAGTTCACTATATCCACTGGATCCTCCTTTGTCCACATGCTTGTTGACCCCCCTCAAAAAATTCTAGTAGATTGGTGAGGCATGATTTCCCTTTACAAAACCCATGTTGACTTTCCCTCAAAAAATTATGTTCATCTACGTGTCTGACAATTTTGTTCTTTACTATCATTTCAACCAGTTTGCCCTGTACTGAAGTCAGGCTTACCGGTCTGTAATTGCCGGGATCATCTCTGGAGCCCTTTTTAAAAATTGGCATCACATTAGCTATCCTCCAGTCACCTGGTACAGAAACTGATTTAAATGGTAGGTTACATACCACAGTTAGTAGTTCTGCAATTTCACATTTGAGTTCCTTCAGAACTCTTGGGTGAATACCATCTGGTCTTGGTGACTTATTACTGTTTAGTTTATCAATTTGGTCCAAAACCTTCTCTAATGACACCTCAATCAGGGACAGTTCCTCAGATTTGTCACCTAAACAGAATGGCTCAGGTTTGAGAATCTCCCTCATATCCTCAGCCGTGAAGACTGATGCAAAGAATTCATTTAGTTTCTCCGCAATGGCCTTATCGTCCTTGAATGCTCCTTTAGCATCTCCATCGTCCAATGGCCCCACTGGTTGTTTAGCAGACTTCCTGCTTCTCATTTACTTTAAAAAAATTGCTATTACTTTTTGAGTCTTTAGCTAGCTGTTTTTCAAATTCTTTTTTGGCCTTCCTAATTATATTTATACACTTCATTTGCCAGAGTTTATGCTCCTTTCTAGTTTCCTCACTAGACTTTAACTTCCACTTTTGAAAGGATGCCATTTTGCCTCTCGCTGCTTCTTTTACTTTGTTGTTTAGCCATGGTGGCACTTTTTTGGTTCTCTTACTAGATTTTTTAATTTGGGGTCAGTGGTTCCCTGTTATGCCTGCTCTGCCCATACTATGCATTCCAGTACAATACTCCGCAGTGCATTTTCACATGTTATGCTAACAAAGACCTTAAGCTCTCCTGCCAGACTGACTGAGGGTATTTCCACACTGCACTAGGAGGTGTGAGGCAGCTTTGATCTTGCTAGAGAACAATAGCAGTGAAGTGGCAGCATCACAGACTATAAAGGCCATGTGGAACCATGGGTGTGTATATCAGTGACTAACCCATGCTGCTCAGCTACACTGCTATTGGTACCCACACTATCTAGATCAAAGCGAGCTTGGGTTTGTCTTCACATGCTGCAGTCACCCCTCTGAGTGCAGTGTAGACAGACCCACGGCCTAGCTCCAGCAAACACGTGTTTTATGCTGAAAGCAACCTGGCCAGAGAAACCAGTTATGTTCCTCCCAACAAAAAATAAATCAATCAAACAAACAAACAAATACATCCTGTTTTATTTATGATGATAGCCTTGGCGTCCAGCCTCCCACTGCTCAGCCCCAGAAACCCACCCTCAATATCCTTCCAGATGGATCCCTCTAATTGCCTGCTCAGATACACTCCCATCCTTTGGAGCACTCAGTTCCCACTGTCAGACAAGGGAGCCCATCCTGAAATCTCTCCTGCCTGTGAGCTCAGCTGGGCCCCCACTTTGGCAAGTGCCCCCTGCTGCTCTCAGGCTGTTGGGTCACGTGAGAGATTGACAAGGCAGTTCTATAAAGTGCCAAGAAGCTCTGGGTGCTGGGGAGAGTCATAAGCAGCTTCCCTTCTTTCCCAGATACAGTAGATGGGTCCTCAGACAAGGCTCTGGGATGGCCCTGGGGGATGACTCAACTGACACACTTAGAACATGAGATACTCCACTCCCATGTACAGAGTTTGATGAAACGTAACAACAGACACCACCCCCACGGGAACCAAGTACACACCTGCAAGGACATCATGCCTGCCCTTAGCCAGAGAGCACCATCATATACTATAAATGGGTAGATATGTCAAGAAATATAGGAACCACCTTACATTAATCAGAGCCTCATATGCTCTTCACCTCAAAGGTCATTTGCTGCCTGCTCAAACAAGCCTATGTTGCTATAATAAAGGTTGCATTTACCCAGCTACTCTGATCTAAGAACCCGAAATTCCTCCTCCCCTAGAACCATAATTCAGCAGCATGAAAATAGCTGAGGGGGTAGTAGACCTGTACAAGCCCAGTTTGTAATTTTTGTACGGCTCAATTCAGGTGTAGCCTGTAACACAAACTGGCACCAGTCTCCCTTACTTTGGGACAGCAAAGATGGACAACTCAAATCTGGAGAATTGTGGAACTAGGAGCAGGTGGGAGAGGGATTTATTCATTGTTTATTTTTGAGCCAACGCTCTAGTTATCCAGTGTCCTCTCCCAGGGAAGCCTGATTATTCTGAATAAGAAGCTTAATGAGCTTACCTGGTCCTTCGCGCGGCCCTGCTCCCGGATGTTGAGAGCAATCCGATGCGCCAGCTCCTTTGTGCACAGGAGGTTGATGTTGTACGCAATGAGGAATGTGCGCGCACCAGTGACTGTGGCTCCCCATCTTGGAATAAAGGATGCAGAGCCAAAATCAGGAACCCACTCGGCCTTTGTGAGCTTAGAAGAGAGCGAAAGAAAGGAACAAAATCCATTGAAAAGAAACTCCTCATCATTTAAGGTCAGCCGGGTTTATTTGTCACTCCAGAGAGCTGATTGCAAGTTAATTCAGAATACATAGACTGTCCAGCCAGAAATGGCCATTAGGATCTCTAGTCTAACGTTCTGTGTAATGCGGACTGGAGAACCTCAGCCCATCATTCTGGCAGGAAGCTCAGAAACCTGTGGCTGAGCTAGAGCAGTTCTTTTCTAGAACATCCAGTCCTGATTTACAATTCTCGCTCTTGGGAATCAGCACAGGAGCCATGGTGCATTCCTCACTCAGAGCTATTCAACGCCCAGTCTCCAGTATTGTGTGTTAGTGTATGTGTTCCACTGGAGCCAAGAGCCCCAATCTTAGCACAAGGCAAAACAACATGTGGCTCAAACAAATGACTGGGAGAGAGAGGAAGGACAAGGTCACAATGGAACCACCATGCTGGGCACAGTCCTCAGCAGCCTCAGCACAGCACACCGGCTGCCTAACCAAAAGAAAATGTTCTGAGCGCACACAAAGCATCTGGGAAATTCCTGAACAACTCAGAAGTGCTCCCTCTTCTCCCCATGACCCAGCACAACCAGCTTTATTAACCTTTCCTCCAATTTCTCCCAATACCCCCTCTTGGCTGACACCAAACAAGAGACATTTCAGCCCCTATGGGAGACTCTAAGAAACCATTAGGAAATGAAAACAGGAGCTCACAGAGCTGCCAAGTTCTGTACAGCTCCGTGGGCGACATGTCTTACCAGCAACCAACCATTGCTGACTCCCTCTGGGCACCCCGGGCTGTGGGACAAGTCTGGTGGGGAAGTACAAGCCATCCCTCACACCATGGAGAACGTAGTGACGGGGGACTGGGGAGATGCAGGGGCGAATGGTGAATGGGGCAACCAGAGTGAATGGGGAGCCATTGTTTCACAGATCCATAGAGCTTAAGGCCAGAAAAGACCATCAGATCATCTCGTGTGACCTGGGCAAAGAACTCTCCCAGTTACCCCTATATTGAACCCAATGACTTGTGCTTGGCTAAAGCCAATCTCTTCAACAGGCATCCAGTCTGGAGTGGAAGACATCAAGAGATGTCCCAAACCCAAGCTCGCTTGTCTTCCCCAGCTCTCTGGAAGCAAGTCACTGATGCCACCAGCTCCTGCTCATTTGTCCCATCATCCTGGCTCCAGCTTGGCTGGTGTCAGGCAGGGGGGCACTGCAAAAAGAGGAGAAATGCCCCCACAGGGAGCAGAGCCTGACCCGGGGCATCCTGGCAGCCCTCTGGCTGTGTGAGGTGCTGTGTGTATGTGTGGGGCATAGGGCTCAGACTCTGGCCGTGGGAGATGAATGGGCATCTCAGCAATAGCATAACAGCACATAGACAATCCTTCACTCACACCCTGGAAAACACTGTCCTGGGGCAGGGCCAAGCCTGGTTTCTGGAGGAGTTTGGCCAACGACTTCACTGGGCACCGGGTTAGGCTCCTCCCCTGGGTTTACCCTTCTGGTTTTACTAGATTCATCTCAGAAGGGGGCACAGGCTTGAGGGGCGAGATTTGTAAAACCAATTGTACCACAAATTGTTGGACAACCATTTTTCACTGAAAAATTCCAATTTGGGTTGACCAAAATATTCAGTGACTTTGTATAGAAAAATAACCGAACACAAACAAATTCATAAGAACATACTACTAAGAATGGCTATACTGTGTGAGACCAACGGTCCATCTAGCCCAGTGGCTCTCAACCTTTCCAGACTACAGTACCCCTTTCAGGAGCCTCATTCGTTTTGCCTACCCCAAGTTTCACCTCACTTAAAAGCTATTTGCGTACAGAATCAGATATAAAAATACAAAAGTGTCCCAGCGTGCTATTGCTGACAAATTGCTGACTTTCTCATTTTTACCACATCATTATGAAATAAATTGATGGGAATATAAATATTGTATTTACATTTCAGTGTATAGTATATAGAGCACAGTATACACAAGTCATTGTCTGTTTGAAATTTTAGTTTGTACTAACTTCATTAAGTGCTTTTTATGTAGCCTGTTGTAAACTAGGCAAATATCTAGATGAGTTGATGTACCATGTGGAAGACCTTTGAATAAAACTCAAAATTAAACAAAATTTCCCCTCCAGTTTTGTCAGCGAACCAAAGACTTGGTTATTTGCACTGTGGCAATGAAGGCACTGCCTGCAGAACATCTCTTGGTCACTGTGGCATGCGTCACCCAGGTGTTATTCCATGTAACTCCACTGGAATGAAGACAGTTATGCCTGGGTGAAACTGGGGAGTCAGAGGGAAGAATCAGGCTCAGAGCTTGTACCACCACTTGGAGAAGTGGCTTATTCATCTCCATTTGTTAATAGCAGATGAAACCGAGCAAAGACAAATGTAGGCTAAGAGGTCTCTGATTACTGGGCATTCTCTTCATTTCCTCCAAAATAAAATGGCATTTAAAACATGGGTGTTTATGCTGAAAGTAAGGGAGCTTTCCTGTCAATTAACGTTTCTTTAGAACTGTAAGAGTTAGCCAGCAAAGCTCCTAGGATGGGCAGTACTGATCAGCCAGTGCTAAGTATGCAATATCCCAACACCACAATTCAAACCTTCAACTTAAGTCGGCTTTTTGTTTCTACATTTCCCTTGATTTTATTTTGAAAAATTTGAAAACATTAAAAAATTCTGTAAATCAAAACAAGAAGTTTTGTTTCAGGTTAAACAAAATGTTTGGTTTGGCCCAAAATGATCTGTGTATGTGTGTGGGTGTGCATGCGTGCATGCGTATATATATATATTCAATTCATTGATAATTTACCGACCCAAGACTATTTTTTCCCCAATTGTTCAGAATGGCTGGCAAACTGAAAAATCCCTTATTCATACAGCTGTAATCTGAATCCGGCAAACCCACAGGGCACGATTACGTGCCTGTTTCACTGAGGTTATACTGTACATATCACAGCCATGGCCACTCACAAGGTGGGAGCTGGACTTTCCCTGCTTCCAGAACTGTATCAACAAAGCACAGCCAGCTCCTAATGAGAATCGTTACACTGAAACTTCAAAAACATACTCCAAAGAGAGACTGCTGAACTCGAATTAATATGCAAATTAGATACAATTAATTTAGGTTTAAACAGAGACTGGGAATGGTTGGGTCATTACACTAATTGAATCTATTTCCCTATGTTAAGTTCTCCTCACACCTTCTATGGGTCATCTCAATTATCACTTCAAAGGGTTTTTTTTCTTCTGCTGAGGATAGCTCATCTCAATTCATTGGCCTCTTCCAGTTGGTATGCGTACTTCCACCTTTTCATGTTCTCTGTATGTATAAATATCTTCTGTCTGTGTGTTCCATTCTATGCATCTGAAGAAGTGAGCTGTAGCCCACGAAAGCTTATGCTGAAATAAATGTGTTAGTCTCTAAGGTGCCACAAGTACTCCTGTTCTTTTTGCGGATACAGACTAACACGGCTGCTACTCTGAAACCTGTCCCCTAATGCCAATTCCAGGTACTGCAATTAGGCAAAAATAGCTCTGGAAAAGGTAACCAATCACCAGCTTTCAGCATGGGATTTCACCCTTTCTTAGCAGTCTAAAGTGCTAGAAATATCACAAAAAATAGTTGATATTCCACTTGCTCCAGGGCTGGTCCAGCACTTTTAAGAACCTCTTTTATGCTTAAAATAACCCAAGCATTTCAGGCTTATCAAGTTCACTGACTTTTTAATTTATTTCAATTTTTAAAACAACCAGTAACCTGCCTTTGCAAGGCTCTAGGGCTCAGCTTGTTAAATGCATTTAGGCACCAAAGACACCTAGGCTCATTTGAAAATCTCATTAGGTGCTTCTGCATCTTTAGGCACTTAAATACTTGTAAAAATCTGGCCCTAGAAGCCCCGACACACCTTAACAATACAACACAATCTCAGCAGCATGAACAGGACCAGCTCAGCAGCAGCTCCGCTGGCCACCTCCAGAAACTCCTTTCCACCCCTGCATGGCCTAGGAAAGGCAACCTCAGCCCTCCAAACACCCTTTTGCCGCAAGCCTAAAAAGTCACCATATGGGTGCTACGGTCAGTATTGCCAGCCCCAAACTTTTAAAAATCATGAGTCAGGACCCCCAGAGTGGTGAGATGGCCTTAAAAATCATGAGATTTAAAAATAAAAAGACTGAATAAGAAATGTCAGGTTCTTTCTATTTGCCCTCTGGCTTCTCAGACCTCGGCTGCACTCAGATCACATGTTCATTTTTCTCTGTAATCAAGAGAGCTAGAAACTTCCTTTGTTTAGAAAATGAAAGCCAAGAGTCTCACCTCATCAGATGCTTCCAGGAGCTGGGGCTTTAACAGACACACCAAATACCAGGAGGCTCATTGCAAAATCACAAGTGTTGGCAACACTGTATTGTGGACAAAGGCAAGCAGCAAATTCCAGAGTCTCAGAGCCCTGGTAGACATCACCCAGCCAGCTCCCGCCTCTCCTCTGCTCAGGTGAGGCAATGGGAAGCTGCCTACTTTCTCACACACAACGGCACATGCATATTTCCCACAGTTTTCCAAAGCAGAAGCAAGAAGAGAAAAGTATTGAGGAGGTGATTACCATTAATAACTGAGTGCTGACGCTGTACAGGATGCAAACTAAGACCCAGGCCTTCCCCTTCCCCAAGGAATTTTAAAGTTTTTAAGGTAAAAGTCTCCTCCAGTCACAATACCCGTATTTGGCTTGTGCATTTTCAGAGCAAAGTGGAAAACACCATTCAGGTCATAGGTGTGCGTACAGGATGTGCCAGGTGTGCCCAGGCACACCATAATGCAGGGGTGGGCAAACTTGTCCTGCCCGGTCTGCCTGAGCTCCCCCCGGCCTCACCCCCACCTTTCCCCATCCCCTGGCGCCTCAGCGCGCCGCATCCAGTAGCAGTCCTGGACAGCACTGCAGCGGCATGGCTCTGGCAGGACCTGAGCTCCTCCCACTCGGAGCGGCATGGTAAGGGAGCGGGGCTGCGAGCTCCAGCAGGCCGAGCGGCAGGAGTTCTGGTCCCACTGGAGCCACGCCACTGCAGTGCTGTCCAGGGCCACTCCTGGACGCAGTGCGCTGAGGCTCTGGGAGAGGGGGGAGGCGGGGGTAAGCGGTATGGTAAGGGGGCCGGGGGGGTTGGATAAGGAGCAGGAAGTCCCGGGGACAGTCAGGGGACAGGGAATGGGGGAGGGGTTGGATGGGGCAGAGGTTCGGGGGGGCGCTCAGTTGGATCGTGGGAGTTCCGGGGGTCTGTCAGGAGGCAAGGTGGAGGGGGTGGATAGGGGTCAGGGCAGTCAGGGGACAGGGAGTGGTGGGGTTGGTGGGGGGTGGGGTCCCGGGGTGGTGGTTGGGGAGGCCTCGGGGGCAAGGAGCAAGATGAGTCGGGAATTCTGAGGGGGGCAGTTGGGGGGAAGGAAGTGGGTGGGGGTTGGATAAGGGCCAGGGCCTGGCTGTTTGGGGAGGCCCAGCCTTCCCTACCTGGCCCTTCATACAATTTTGGAACCTCAATGTGGCCTTCGGGCCAAAAAGTTTGCCCACGCCTGCCCTAACATCTCAAAAAAACAGTAGCTTTGCATTTTAATTTAATCGCATGATATACTCTATACAGAAAGCCTGCGTTCGCTCGCAGCATGCATCCCCACTACTGCAGCACCACATTACCACTGGTCCTCCCCTCCTCTCCGACTACTATTCTAGAAAATTCTTTGACCTATATAAGCGGCCGCATCTGGCATGCCCAGCGCAGTGTCTACAGTGTTTGTAATCTTTGTTGCGTGTACTCTGCTGAAATAGCATAACAAGCCTGTGGCTTTACATTTTAATTCAATCGTATGATACCCTCTTTTAATTTAAAAATATGGATTGGTTTGTTGTTAAGATAAGAAAAGGAGCAGACAAGCTGTTCATGTGAAAAAGCCTTTTCAAAACTAGCACATGTAAAAAACAAACTAAGAAGTACAATGTCCTAACAGCACCTCAACTCACTCATGATTTTGTACATTGAACAAGAATTGGCTTTGTCAGTAAATTACAATGATGTGATTGAGGAATTTAATTCCATAACACCTGGTCAGCGACGTCTCATTCTCTAGGACAGGAAGATGAAGAAACCTTAATCTGTTTTGGTCAATTTGGGTTAGCTCATTATATGGTTAAAGGTAAAGATCATGAAAATTGACTGTATCTTTGATATGCCTGGTTATCACTACAGCAAAAATTTGATATTTTGTGTCTCATTTTTTAAGTCAAGTTTAGTTCTTAATTTAAAAAAAATAAGTTTAGTTAAGTTTTAGTTTCTTTAGTTTGTTTGATGAACAAAAATAATGTCCTTTATGACTGAGTATTCAATAAATGTTCTTCTTTTAAATAAATAAATAAATAAATGAAATTCCCTGGGTGCACACCCTAATGAAATGTGCTGCACACGCCTATGATTCAGTGGTGATGTCAAACTCTCTAGTCAACCTCCCCTCCAGGTCCAAGGACAGCCATTCTTCTCAGCCTTAACACAGTGTTTTGTCTGGAACGAGAAGTGTATTGAAGCCAGCTGTCTGGTCCCTAACACTGCGATACTATCAAAACCCCCTGCTCAGGCAAAGACAGGTCCAGTGCACAAGCCCACCTGACGCCCAGCTGGCAGACTGTAAGTGTAACACCCAGAGCATCCCTGGAGGCTCCCTCACTTTAATGTGAGCAGCACCCCTTTGGTTCCATGTGCCGCTCCCTCCCCGCCGTTCCTAGACACCACGAGGACTCTAACCTTTTCAAGGAGGGCTTCATATTCCCCGGCTCGGATTGCTGGCAGAGATTTCCTGCTCTCCTTCTGCGCTGCTTCTCCGTACAGGTACACTGCAAGAGGAAATTCATACGTGACAGACCACTGTACCTGAAGCCATCCAACACATGCATGTTAGTGTGGGTGCGGAAACTGGGAAAAGCCCTGGATATCTCCCAAGGTGTTCAAATACAGGCCAGCTCTAACATAATGCACCAAGGCAATGGACACCACATTCTGCCCCCGGTGAAATCACACGTAGCTTAAGGGGAAAATGGAAGCTTTTAAAAGCGAAAAAAGTTCTCAGGTCCTAAATCAATAACTATGTTTGTGTAGGCCTGGAAATCACAAATATACACTGAAACCAGCTTCTCCTTCATTTGCTTAGCCAAGTCACAAGTTAACGATTCGGCACTTTCCCTGCCACCAAGAACAGAGGTAATGTACAAAGTGCTCTCAGCAGGGCCTATATATTTTTACTAGGACGCCCAAGAGTGCCTACTAATTAGGGCTTAACATTTGAAAAGTGACTAGTGATTTTGAGTGCCTCTCGTCCTGAGACTCTTCAAGTGAGCTGATCTGAAAGAGCTGACCAGCCCGCCTCTACAATCAGACTCTTTCAATTGCCTCTCAAGTTGGGCTCCCCAAATCACTAGTGACATTTTTTAAAACCTCGGCCCTTCTTGCTCATGTGTGACAGATCTCAAAGCTCATAAACTTCTCTTGCTGGGGTAATTTAATGACAGACATTTTAGCCGAACTTAACTCTTTTAAAAGGGGTTTGTTTGTTTTTGTCATGGCAGGACAGTCCCAGTGCAGAATCGGAGCGGAACTATGTATTGTGTCTATGTGAGCACAGGGGGAGATGGTGGAATTACTGAAGAGGTCAGAGAAGAGGTGTATGCAGACAGAATTCTCTCCCCTCCTGTAGTGAGTCGGTGTGGCTCCCCTCCTGCCCAGCAGAGGGAGCTCCCTCCCAGACACCCAAGTGGGCGGAGCTACCACCACCTGTCCCCGCCCCCTGGAAGTCAAGGGGCGGGACAGGAAGTAGAAAAGCTGGCAGCCAGAGCTCAGTCAGAGGCCAGCCACCGCCGAGAGCAGACGTGCCGGCGGGAGTTCCTGACTGGGAACCCTCCCGGGCCCGAGGCAGCTGCCCTGACGAGGAACCCCCGGAGCTTCCCCGTGACCGGTACCCAGAGAGGCCGCTGGAACTCCCCCGCGCCCAGTACGAAGAGGAGCCACCGGAGCTTCCCCGTCCCTGCTGCTACCCGGAGGAGCCGCCTGACCGCGCCGGGTCGGACTTCCCGGAGGAGCTGCCGGACCTGCCACCAAGCCCTGGTCCTGAGTAACCTATGCAGTTAGACTGGCCTGCATCCGGTGTGACCAACGAGGTAGGCCCCGAGGGGGATATGGACAGTAGCCCGGGGGTAGCCGACCCCTGTCCGGCTACAGAAGCAGAGGTCCCGATGTCAGTGTGTTGCGGTCAGGACCCCACTGACCAGCGGCAGTGATAGCTGCTGCTAGGGCCCCGGGCTGGGACACAGTGGAGTGGGCGGGCCTGTGTCCCCCCTGCCACCCCACTCACAGGTGGCAGTTTTCCCCCTCACCCAGGTGCAAGGACCTGGGCCTATACGCCTACTATTGAACTGTTTGGCTGCTCAGCGCCTGCTTCCAAGGGCCTGAGCCTATTGAACTGTTTTGCTGCTCAGCCCCTGCTTCCAAGGGCCTGAGCCTATTGAACTGTTTGGCCGCTCAGCCCCTGCTTCCAAGGGCCTGAGCCTATTGAACTGTTTGGCCGCTCAGCCCCTGCTTCCAAGGGCCTGAGCCTATTGAACTGTTTTGCCGCTCAGCCCCTGCTTGCTAGGGCCTGAGCCTATTGAACTGTTTGGCTGCTCAGCCCCTGCTTCCTAGGGCCTGAGCCTATTGAACTGTTTTGCCGCTCAGCCCCTGCTTCCTAGGGCCTGAGCCTACTGAACTGTTTTGCCGCTCAGCCCCTGCTTCCTAGGGCCTGAGCCTATTGAACTGTTTTGCTGCTCAGCCCCTGCTTCCTAGGGCCTGAGCCTATTGAACTGTTTGGCTGCTCAGCCCCTGCTTCCTAGGGCCTGAGCCTATTGAACTGTTTTGCTGCTCAGCCCCTGCTTCCTAGGGCCTGAGCTTCTTGAACTATTGTACTGCTCAGCCCCTGCCTCAGAGGGCCTGAGCTTGTTATACCGTTTTCTGCTACACTGCCCACGGTGACAGCAGACACGTAAGGAGTCGGTGTGGCTCCCCTCCTGCCCCAGGAGGGTCGAGCCCCGGCGCAACCGACTACACCTCCCCATCACCAACTCACCAGGCACACCCAGCTCCACTGACAATTGCTGCCCAAACAGATTGGCACAGCTAATGCATTCTTCCATGGTGACATTCCTCACTGGGATGAAAGGACAGACATCCAGGGCACCCATTCGGGGATGTTCTCCTAGGAAAGCAAAGTGTTATGTTTGTAAGAAGCACAAGGAATCTTTTAAAGGGGATAAGGAACATTCCAGAGATGTGCACAGAGGCCTGGAGGGGCATGGGGGTGCGTGGGGCATAAGGGGAGCGGAGGATGAGACACTTTAGATATGGCCAAACTTTATCTATTCATTCCTTATGATCTCAGGACTAGACTAACCCCCCTCCTGCGTCAGGGCCATTGACGTGACAGGACTAACCGATTATACTGTATTTGCTCAACTGTCTGCCTTGTTTATTCCAGCAAAAAAGAAAACGACCACAAGTTCAGGGCCGTCAGAGGGAGCTGTGGAATCTCTGCTCCTATCACAGCCTGCACCTCCCTGGGTAGATTTGTTGGCCTCCCACAGGACATGGGGAGGCTCTGTTTGAATAGTGAAGGCCTTTTGTGTTTATGCAATGTAGCTCTTGCTACAGGGAATGCACGGCTCCCCTAACAGCTGCCATTGTACATCACGGGGAGGAAAAACCCTTAACGTCATGAGACCGGAGAGGGAGAGCCGTCCAATAGCAATCTGAATAGTGCTCCCAGGTAGATTCCCTGACTCGAGCACAGCCTGCACTCATGGCTGCTCCGGTTTGGGCCTGAAGGTGCTGCTCTGTGTTGGGTTTGGCAAATCACCTCAGCCAGATCCATGCTGGACCTGACAGCTGAGACCTTCGGCACTAGGCTGTGCTGCAGCTCACTCCCCTGAGCCCCACCAAGCAGCACGTACTCCTGCCCCACCACCACTCTGATCACCTCTGTGCTTGCCCATGTCAATGAGCTGAAAAGCCACTCTGGCTGCACGCAGAGCCCCCTCGACAACGGCATCTGGACTCCCCACAAAGGTGTAGACTGTCCGATTGGTGGACGGGCCGGCATCCACATCCAGCAGGACGCACCCCGGTGTCTGAGAGATGGCCTCGCCAATGCCATCGATTACCTGCAAGAGAGCACAGCTGAAGAAGGGGGCTCCGCCATTCAGAGCTACGTCCAGCCCATTAACGCTTCCTCTCAATAGGCAGCCCAGCACGGAGTCTGCTACAGAAAGGAGCAGAGACATGGCTGGGTTTATTAATGCTTCAAATGCACACCTAAAAGTGAGCCGAGAGCCAAACTTCAGCTCACAGAGGAATCATTCACGTTCAGAGCACAGCCCTTAACATCACCCTCCAGCTCCAAATCACAGCCTGCTCCGGGGACTGAAAAGTAGCTGCTCAGCGTAATCAGAGCAAGGTAGGACCAGAAGGGACCTTAAGAGGTCATCTAGTCCAGTCCCCTGTGCTAAGGCAGGACTAAGTGTTGTCTAGACCATCCCTGACAGGTGTTTGTCCAACCTGCTCTTCTATACTCCAATGGCGGAGATCCCACAACCTCCCTACGCTATTTGTTCCAGAGTTTAACTACCTTGGTAGTTAAGAAATCTCCCTTGCCACAATTTAAGCCAATTACTTCTTGTCCTGTTCTCAGAAGTTAAGGAGAACAATTTATCACCCTCCTCCTTGTAACAACCTTTTACATACTTCAAGCCTTTTATCATGTCCCCTCTCAGTCTTCTCTTCTCTTCTTCAGATGGGGGGGAAAAAAACCACAATTTTTTCACTCTTTTCTCGTAGTTGATGTTTTCTAGACCTTTCATCATTTTTGTTGCTGTTCTCTGGACTTTCTCCAATTTGTTCACATCTTTCCCCAAATGTGGCGCCCAGAACTGGACACAATACTTCAGTTGAGGCCTTATCAGCATTGAGTAGAGCGGAAGAATGACTTCTCATGCCTTGTTTACAACACTCCTGCTAATACATCCCAGGATGATGTTCACTTTTTTTGCAACAGTGTTGCACTGTTGACTCATATTTAGTTTGTGATCCACTAAAAGCCCCAGATCCTTTTTTGCAATACTCCATGCATTGTACATACTTAATTACATGATGACATGCCGATTCGCAGTTCAAACAACTGTAGACTATTTTTTCTACGTCTTTAGTCACATGTGTAACATCTTGTACACTGGCTTCTTTTCAGAGCAGTGTGGCCTAGCAAATAGAGCACAGGACTGGGACAGGGGGGACCTGGGCTCTGTTCCTGGCTTTGCACTGGCCTGCTGAATGGGCTTGGACAGGTCACATCCGTGCCTTACTTTCCCCATCTGTAAAATGGAAGTGATGATATCTTGACCTTAGCAAAGCTTTTGATACGGTCTCCCACAGTATTCTTGCCAGCAAGTTAAAGAAGTATGGGCTGGATGATTGGACAATAAGGTGGATAGAAAGCTGGCTAGATTGTCGGGCTCAGCGGGCAGTGATCAACGGCTTGATGTCTAGTTGGCAGCTGGTATCAAGCGGAGTGCCCCAGGGATTGGTCCTGGGGCCGGTTTTGTTCAACATCTTCATTAATGATCTGGAGGATGGGACAATAAGATGGATAGAAAGCTGGCTAGATCGTCGGGCTCAACGGGTAGTGATCAACAGCTCCATGTTTAGTTGGCAGCCGGTTTCAAGTGGAGTGCTCCAAGGGTCGGTCCTGGGGCCGGTTTTGTTCAATATCTTCATTAATGATCTGGAGGATGGCGTGGACTGCACTCTCAGTAAGTTTGAAGATGACATGAAACTGGGAGGAGTGGTAGATACACTGGAGGGTGGGATAGGATACAGAGGGACCTAGACAAATTAGAGGACTGGGCCAAAAGAAACCTGATGAAGTTCAACAAGAACAAGTGTAGAGTCCTGCATTCAGGATGGAAGAATCCCATTCACTGTTACAGACTAGGGACTGAATGGCTAGGAAGCAGTTCTGCAGAAAAGGACCTAGAGGTTACAGTGGATGAGAAGCTGGATATGAGTCAACAGTGTGCTCTTGTTGCCAAGAAGGCTAACGGCATTTTGGGCTGTATAAGTAGGGGCATTGCCAGTAGATCGAGGGATGTGATCATTCCCCTCTATTCGACATTGGTGAGGCCTCATCTGGAGTAGTGTCCAGTTTTGGGCCCCACACTACAAGAAGGATGTGGATAAATTGGAGAGAGTCCAGCGGAGGGCAACAAAAATGATTAGGGGGCTGGAGCACATGACGTATGAGGAGAGGTTGAGGGAACTGGGATTGTTTAGTCTGCAGAAGAGAAGAATGAGGGGGGATTTGATAGCTGCTTTCAACTACCTGAAAGGGGGTTCCAAAGAGGATGGATCTAGACTGTTCTCAGTGGTACCTGATGACAGAACAAGGAGCAATGGTCTCAAGTTGCAGTGTGGGAGGTTTAGGTTGGATATTAGGAAAAACTTTTTCACTCAGAGAGTGGTGAAGCACTGGAATGGGTTCCCTAGGGAGGTGGTGGAATCTCCTTCCTTAGAGGTTTTTAAGTCCCGGCTTGACAAAGCCCTGGCTGGGATGATTTAGTTGAGGATTGGTCCTGCTTTGAGCAGGGGGTTGGACTAGATACCTCCTGAGGTCCCTTCCAACCCTGACATTCTATTATTCTATGCTTCATTCTATGATGCCCCCTTTACCAAATACACCAAATACACATCAGAGTTACCCACAGAAGTTGTGCTAAAAATGCTAATGCTGCAAAGTCAAACACTCAAAAGTTCGGAAATGCCAGAAACAAGGTTGCCTGTGGACCATTAAAAGAGCCTTCTGGTCACACACAGGATTGCACCGCCTTCAATGACATGATCCCATGCTATTTTTCCACCAGACTCCTGCCTCTTTCGGCGCCCAGGGGAGCACTGGGAGGGAGAGACACCCACTCTGCCAGTGGGTTTCACAGATTTTTGCTGGCAGCAGAGGAAGGGTGAGACTCAGAGATCCCAGGCTCAGGGGAGCTGGGGGGGGAGAAGGGGGATATGTTCTCTAGGCAGGGGCGGCTCTAGGAATTTGGCTGCCCCAAGCAGTCATGCCTGCGGGAGGTGCACCGGAGCTGCGGAACCAGCGGACTCCCGCAGGCATGACTGCAGAGGGTCCGTTGGTCCCGTGGCTCCGCTGGACCTCCCGCAGGCATGATTGCGGATGCTCCACCGGAGCCGCCTGCCACCCTACCGGGAAAATGCCGCCCCACGCGCGCGCTTGGCGCGCTGAGGTCTGGAGCCGGCCCTGTCTCTAGAGGTCACAGACCCTTCTTCCCCATCCTCTGAAACCTGTCCTTGTCCCAGTCCTGCCTCTTCCCCACATCTGGCTCCTCATCCCAGTCCAATTCTCCTCCCCTTGCCAGTTCCAGTCTCCACTCCACACAGGGTCTCTGGAGCTCCTCATAAGAAAAGGGATCAGAATTTTTTAACATGGGCAAACCGATGTATTTTCCCCTGAACATTTTCTCAGAAACGACTGAACTGTTCGGGGTGAAATGTAAAGTCAAACTGAAGATCAGGCTGAGGACAACATGGAAAATTTCAGCCCAAATGGTTAAAGTTTGGCAAACTTATAAGCCACTGAATCAGAGTGTTATAATGGGAAGTGCCGGTGCTCCCGGTCCCACCTGTAACTAATGCTGGGAGCTTCAGGGAGGAGGAGCAGCGCTGCGCTGGGACCAGAGGGCAGCAGGAGGGAGTGGGGATTCCAGCTGCTGTTGGGCCTTGCCAGCGCTGGCCAGGTGAAGGAAACGTCTCATAGCAGCAATGGAGCAAGGGCAGGGCATGGCAAGCGCACAAGCCTGCCCTCAGTGGAGAACCGGAGCGAGCTGCTCTGTGCCAAAGCCCCTGGAGCTGGATGGTCTTCTCAGCATCTCATGGCACTGGGGAAACTAGGAGAGGGGGTATGGGATGGCATCCTCGCTCAGCCCCAGCTCAGACGATGTGGGACCCAAGCCACAGCCGCGAGTCTCCCCTTTGGGGCAGCAGAAGTGATCTGGAAAGAATGGCTGTGACATGCGCACCGCAGGGCCTGCTCCATGCCCCTGGACGTCAGGGAGTCTCACCCCGGATTCCCGTGGGAGCATTTGAGAGGCGCCGGGGGAGGTAAGGTCATTGGGCCATGCATCCTGGGGGCCACACTGTAAGCTGCCGCTGATATGTGTCAGAGGAGCTGTCACCCAAGGACAAGCTACAAGCATTAACTCCGGCCCAAACGCCATCGCTTTGGCCCAGAGGCAATCGACACAAAGCAGCACCCAGGGCAGGTGAAAAGCAAACAAGCCAAGGCCCTTGTACACAGTTTATCTCCACAAAACGAGTCACACGGCACAGAGAGAACCCAGCCCCTTACCTCTTTGTTATTGCCCTCAGAAAAGTTGGGGACACACTCCACTAGTTTGGACATTGTGCTGGTTCCGTTCCTGCCAGAGGGATGCCTTGGCCTGGCCGCACTGGGTTGTTCAGTTTATGTAATGCTGGGTGTTTGCTCTGACCTGTGTGGCTGCAGAAATGGAACTAGAAGAGCAGGAGCCTTATACGGCCTAGCCAGTGACCTTTCCCAATCTCCAGGGTTTCTCATTAACTACCTATAACTGCAGCCAATAGAAGGAGAGTTTCTTAATTAAACAAATAAGAGGAAACTTTTGGCAGGGAGGCCCACCTGGCCTCTAGTTACTGGCCTGAATCTACTGTCTGTTATGTTGGTGTCACTCAGGAGTGACACCCCTGCACTCACGCATCGTTTGTACCTGGAACGTTAATGGTCAAGTCTTGCTCTGTTATAACCTGGGTTTAGTCTCTGTTGTCAGGCTGTTGTCTGATTCAGTTTCATTAAGAGCAGCCAATACTTATTTACCAATGTAGCAGCAGTTCTAAAATACAAATAAAATACAAACATATGGTTTGTTACAATATAAAAAGACACAAATTCTACCCCAGTTCATAGGCTGTCTTCTTCCCCACCCCCATAGAAGACACTTTCTTTAGTTGCCCACAATTTATTCTGTGCTCATAATCCTAGACAGAGACAAGCAAATCATAGACATAGACATGCAAGGATTTAGTTATACATAGGAACAAAAAGAATCCTGACAACAGTATTGGTCCTAGGTGACCAGATGTCCCGTTTTTATAGGGACAGTCCCGTTTTTGGGCACTTTTTCTTATATAGGCACCTATTACTCCCCACAGTTTTTCACAGTTGCTATCTGGTTATCCTAATTGGCCCTTATTACATAGCAAAGGTAGAATTTTTTTTATTTCCATTATGGATGATTAAAGAAGGCAGAAGTGTTTAGTAAACATTTCTGTTCTGTATCTGGGGGGAAAACAGACAATGTAATCTCATTCTATGGTGACAACACTCTTTCCTTTCCACTAGCATTTCAGTGAAATGTCACACAGCAACTACTAAAGTTAGACATTTTTAACACAGCAGGTCCAGAGAATTTGCATCCAAGAGTTTGAAAAGAGCTGACTGAGGAGCTCACTGTTGTTGATTTTCAGTAAGTTTTGGAACACATGCATCCGACGAAGTGGGTATTCACCCATGAAAGCTCATGCTCCAAAACGTCTGTTAGTCTATAAGGTGCCACAAGACTCTTTGCTGCTTGTGGAACACTGAGGAAGTTCTAGAAGACTGGAAGAAAGGCAATGTTGTGCCAATATTTAAAAAGGGTAAAAGAGTTTCCACCTTTATAATTGCTCATAACTGAATCCCCGAGGCCCCACCCATGACCCACCTCTTCCCAAGACCCTTCCCTTGCTCTGCCTCTTCTCCCCAAAGGCCTACCCCACCTCTTCCCTCAAGTCCCTGGCCTCTTTTCCATCTCTTCCCCCAAAAAAGGCCCCACCTCCATCACTCGCTCCTTTATTCCCTCCCACCGTCGCTCATTGGATCATCTCAAGGAGCCTGCCTACCCAGTAGTCAGAGTATGCAAACAGGAGACAGGACTCAAGAGTCAGCTGGGTCAGGATATCACTGGTCAGAGGCAGGGGTCTGGAGATCAGAACCACCAGTCAAATGCCAGGCATCAAGCTGGGTCAGGATGCCAGGAAAATGAGCTGGGGGTGGGAAGCAGCAGGAATGGGTAGCAAACAGCACAAGGCACACAGTCCAGAACAGGGCGGAGCCCAGTTGTCAGGCAACTTCCTGTTCCTGCTGTTCTGGGACTCGGCCAGTCGGACCTCAGGGGGTTGGAGTCTCCAGGTATCTTGGGCCATCCTTGTTGGGGTTAAAAGGACTCTGCCACACAGCAGGACCATTCCCCGGCTTACATAATTGGCGTCACAAACAGGATCCTATCCATAGGGTCCACCCCACTGGTTTACTGGTTGAGTTCTGGTAGCACTGTCCAGGCCTGGTGGACCAGGAAGGAGCTGACCCATGCACAGCACATGGTTTGTACATCTAACAGCAGTTAATGGACTGGCAATCCCAGTGGTGGGATGCCTCAAAGCAGACATAGACTACATGGGCCAGACACTGCCAGGAAAATGCAACTTCATCCTGAAAGACAAAGCCTCTGAAGGGAACCATATAGGAGAAGGAGTCCCAGGCATTCTAGGGATGAACATCATTAGTGAACTGAAAGAGCTACTGTTGCCAGGAGAAGGAACCAGGAGGATGACCCGTCATGGGCACTCTAAGAAGAATGCTGTGCTGATTAGTACTGGCTCGAGCGGAGAGGCAGAGCTGTTCCCTGGACCCCACGGGGCAGATTAGAAATGTTGGTCCCTTACTAAAACTCAGTGGGTTTTTTGGTTGGCTGGCTCCCAGTGCCAAAAGAAAGGGGAAGGGCTGATGGGAAATCAGGACCCTGAGACTGACAGTCCCCGGGGGCAAAGGGGAGAGGCCAGTGCTCCAGGTCAGCCTGATTGACAGGGTGGGCAGGCCAATGAGTGATTCATGAGGCCAGGAGTGTCCCATCCTCCATGTGAGCTGGAATTGCCTGGGTCAGACAGAGTGGGGCCAAGCTAAGGAGAGAGCAGGGCCGGGCCCGAGCTGAGCTGGGGAGCAGAGTTGTGCCAGACAGAGAGAACAACCAGAGAAGCAGCCCAGGGAGCAGGTCAGTGCTGGGAGCAGAGACGCAGAAGCAGTTCAGAGAGCAGACCTGTGCTGGGAGGAGAGCTGTGCGTGTGCAGCAACCGGAGGCAGAGGGGCCAGAAAAGCAGCCCCGGGAGAGGGGGCGGGGGGCTGGAGGCAGAGCAGCAGCATCAGGCAGGCTGTGGCTGGAGCTGGAGCTGAGGCAGAGTGGAGCAGGAGCTGGAAAAGTCTGGAGCCAGGAGCAGCTGGGCAGAGCAAGGGGGACCCTGGGCAGCGGGTCCAGTGCTGAGAGACATCCCCAGCCAAGAGGCCTTGCAGGCCAGACTTGGAGGGGGATCGTAACCCCAACAGGGGGGGCTGATGCTGGGAAGAAGGGTCCTGCCACCTAGAGCCTGAGGGCATGTGGCCACCACCAGTTCAAATGTCCGACCCACAGCATCCCTGCAGCACAGCCAGGGTCTGGGCAGGGGCCTGGGACATGTGAGGAACAGACTGTGAACTGCCCTGACATTCCAGAGACGCTAGTTGTGATGTCCCCGTGCCACAGAACGGGGTGACGGGTTTTTCTTTAACTTTTCCCATGTTTTCCTTATTTTTTAAAAATTGGTTGCTGTTTAATAAATTGTACTTGCTTTGAACTGTATGTAATGATCAGTGGGCCAGGGAAGCACCCAGTGCAGAGAGAGCACTGGAGTGGGGACACAGGGAGCGAGAGGGACACAGGGAGCGAGATAGACACACACACGCAGGGTCACAGGGAGCGAGAGGGACACACACAAAGCGTCACAGGGAGCAAGAGGGACACACACACGCAGGGTGACAGGGAGCGAGAGGGACACACACACAAAGCGTCACAGGGAGCGAGAGGGACACACACTCGCAGGGTCACAGGGAGCGAGAGGGACACACACATGCAGGGAACGTCTGCGCCCCTTCCAGCAGGTGCCGCTGCTCCACACCGGAGCCATTCTGGCTGGAGCCGGCCGGGGGGATCCAGGCAGTCCTCTCACCAGGGCTGATTGAAACCGCCTCAGCCATCGCCGTGGTAACAGAGCCATGCCAGGGGGAACCAAGGCCACGTCTCCCTGCGAGTTGGACAGTTTTGCTCATGGAGGCTTCGGCAGGGCCACGACCGGCTGATTAGACACAAGTCCCGCTGGGGGGTGACGTGGGGTCAGATTGTCAGCCCCTCCCCACTTCTCCATGGGGGACGTTGGGCAGGGGCCCTATTCCCACGGCTGGGGGTGCATTTAGGGTTTGGTTGCACCCAGGGCATTGCCAGGGCTGTTACCTGAGTGAGAAACGGAGCAGCAGGCTCTGTCCCTGCCTCCTGGCCAGTGACCGCGGAGCCTGGGCTGCTGCCCTCCTAGAGTGACCTGTTACCTCAAGGGGAATAAAGCAACGCTTCGAAGGAAAACGTTAGAAATGGTAGGGGAGAAATAGGAAAGGAAAAGCCCCTTTTCTCAGAAGATACAAACTCGACTCCCTCCTGTCTCTATCACCAGTGGATTTAGCCTCCCTCCTTGTGAGGTGTAAATAAAATAAAGAGGAGACAAGGTGGTTTGGCACAAACAAAGGTAAGTGTAGTCAGGGTAAAGGTACAGAAACCTGGGAGAATAGGGGAAAAATGCAAACTCTGTTAATACAATGAAAAGTGACTAGCTTTGGGAGCTTAACGCTCAGGCCCATAAACCCTCCCTTGGAAACTGGAAAACACTAAATGATGCCCCAGCACAGAACCCTTTTCCCACTGTGCAGGTGCAGTGGATCCCACGGGCCGGCGCGAGGCCCAGGACCTTCCACTCTCCGGCTGGTTTAGAGCCGTTGAGGAGGAGCACTGGGAAGTCCAGACGATGGGTGGGTTTCGTCGCTGGCCGGGAGGCCCTGTGGGATGCTGGACACCAGGAATGCAGGACGGCAGGAATGGTGATGACAGGCCTCCTGTTCCTCAGGCTCACGGCGGGACCGAGGGGGTTCATCACTCTCCAGCTCGGGAGCACTGGGAAGACCCGACCGTGGATGGGCCGTCGCTGGGGGGAACAGCCCCGCGCAGGCCCTGAACACGTCCTTATATCACTTTTGTAGCAGGAAAAGTTCTGAGGAGATGGAACGCTGAGGGCTGGTTTTGGCGGGAAAAACCGGTTTGGACTGGTTTGAGCCTGTCCCCTGATGGTAAACAAGTCCCCTCTCAGAGATGGAGTCCAGGGGTCAATAGTTCATATGCTCCATATTGGATCTTATTTTAAAGCCAGTGATTTACTTCATAAACACCTTATTAAACAACTAATTCAACATATTAAACAGTTTATACTTCTTACACCTAACAGACCCATGTCGGGGGTAACTCGCCCTGCGCAGCCTCACCTGACTCTTCAGGCGAGGGTTTGCGTCTGAATTCTCCACCCAGCCGCCCTTGGCTGTGAGCCCCTCCTCCTCCAGCACGGGGGAGACAGAGCAGCCGGCTGCTCAAGCTGTTACACCCCAGCTGGGCCAGAGGCACCTGTCTCGTAGCAGTCTGGGAGCCCCTCTGGGAGATGAGCCTAGGGAGTGCCAGGGCCAGCTCCCACCTCACAAACTCACCCCTTCGCTCTGCTCTAGAGGCTAAGCTCTGCACGATGGGGACTGCTGCTTCCCTTGTGTCCATACAGCTCCTAGCACAGCACAGTCCCCAGGCTGGACCCAGGCCGCCAGAGAGGGCTCCTGAGCGGGGGCCACAGTGCTGTACTCACTGAACCATCTTGCTCAGACACCAGGGCAGCCTAGGGTACGGTGACCAGATGTCTCAATTTTATAGGGACAGTCCCGATTGTTGGCTGTTTTTTTTATATAGGCTCCTATTACCCCCAACTCCCATCCTGATTTTTCACATTTGCTGTCTTGTAACCCTAGCCTAGGGGCACGTGACACATCTGGAGACAGACTATAAATAAGGGATCAGCTTTTCTCACAAGCCTCATGATTTGGGGGGGCCAATCTCATGGGGGCTTAGGGGGGCAGGGGAACGACTCATGATTTTAGATGGTTCAGGGTTGGCAGCCTTTCGGAGGAGGGTAGCGTGGTCAGTGCCCAAACGCTGTTCAGCTAGCAGAGTGGGGAGGGGAAATCCCTGTCTCTCCTCCCCCCAGAGTACACTCCCCACAGTCAGAGACTCATTGGACTGGAGGGACTTCGAGAGGCTAGTCCAGTCCCCCACACTCAGGGCAGGACTATATTATCCAGACCATCCCTGACAGGTGTTTGTCCAACCTGCTCTTAAACATCCCCGATGACGGAGATTCCACAACCTCCCTGGCAATTAATTCCAGTCCTTTACCACCCTGGCGGTTAGGAAGTATTCAAGGGATATCGAGCACCGGGATGAGATCGTTCATGCTGCCTGACACCGCTGAGGGTGGGAGCACAGGCCCGTGCTCAGAGCAAAGGAATGGCTCACGGCGCGATCCCACACCTCGTACCAGCTACTACATCAGACAGGGGCTCTCCCAGGGCCAGAGTGACCAGCACAGGCAGTCAGCACAGCCACGCAATTAGTATGTTCATCAGGCAGCTGAACGTGATTTCACACACCTCTGCTGCCCCAAGGTGAAAAGTATGCCAAAACTACCTGTGCTCAGCCGAACCCCTGGCAGCCCATGCCTGCGGGAGCTTCTCCTCCGTGGGTCTCAAGGACAGAGCGAGCAACCTGCCTCCCAGCCCGACGCACGGGTTAGCCACCACCCCACTCCCTTGGGGGATATTTAGGTGGGAGACGGCCTGACAATGACCTAGGGCAAGTCATGTGGCCTCAGTTTCCCCAGCTGTACAGCACAGATAGTAACACTGCCCTCCTCTGTAAAGCACTTTGAGAATGACTGAAGAACACTGTCTGCACGTAGGCCCTAGTTACTCCCCTGCCTGCACCCTGAGATGGCTGAAAATTGAAGATGAGATCAGGTTGAGTCTTGCTAACATATGTTCCCAGATGGAAAAAAAGTGCAAGGAGAAGCAGGCACATCTGTGCCATTGGGAAGATTCCTGGACTGGATGTTATTTTATATTTTTATTTACAATATTTGACCTACTTAGTAGAATGCTGGGCTGGGTCTTTACTTACACACCATAAACATTCAGATTTTACACTAAAAAAAATAGAAAACACAATATCATGTGCTAAGTTGGCCAACTATTTTGTTTTAAAAATCAAAAAAACACATTGTCTTATTATTCAACAGTTGTGTTACCATTGTTGCTTATTGTTCAGTTGTATACCAACTTGTGTTTTCCTTTTGCTCTCCACATTTTTTAAAGCATAGCTTTACTAAAACTGTTTGGTTTCAAAGACCTGGAGGCATTTCTCTGAGTGACTGCTGCTAGGGATTTCTATCATTACAACTGTTTAGCTCACCAGGAAAAGGAACCAAGTACATCGTTTCTAGTGCTATAGTGTAGCTGGATGTAGTAATTAAAATTAATCAGTCTCCTCAAGAAGCGTTACTAGTGGGCGGCAGCGCCCATGGCAGCCGCACATGTGGGCATCAGGGAAACAGGTTTGGGAACCCCCGGGTTAGTGCCGTAACTCGATCTCAGCAAGCATTGGCGTGTCTCCTCCAGCTTGAAGTGCAGACACCTGCTCAAGGTCATACGGTTAGGCCCCACCCCCCAGCAGCCTGTCCTGCGCGGCAGCGTTCACCTGCAGACACAGCCTTTTACACAATGGATCCAGGAAGAGGGGTCCATTCAAGCCAAGCCCCAGACATACAGCATGTTTGACTGTAAGCCAGCCAGTGCCCACACACTCGCTGCCCCCTCCAAGCCCACACGTAGGCCCGGAGCCAGAATCAATGTGCAGAGTCCTCATGGACCACGACACAGCGCCAGGGCCTGCTGGCCTCCCGTAAAGAGCCTTGTAGCCAAGCAAATCCAGCTCGGGTGTCACTGAGGCTGCAGGCCTGCCATGGGGCGTGGGCAGGGCCCAGGCTCAGGCAGAGGGGGACCCTGACAGAACCCCATTCTGCTTCCCTCCAGCCAGGATCTCCTCTTCGCTGCGCAAGGACCTGGGCTGCAGCTTGCCAGCAAGGGTGCTGCCGGGGTGCAGGCGTGCAAAGCGCCCCAGGGCCCAGATGGGGAAGACGTTGCGGTAGGAGGTGTAGCTGACTGCACAGGACTTGTTGAACACTCCAGAGATGTTCTCCTGCGAGGGGAGAGAGACAGAAAGAGGCAGGATTGGCAGGGTGCTCGTGAGCAAGGGGTGCTCTGGCAGGTGGTCCCACAAGCCCTTTGCACTCTCAGGTCTGTTGCGGGTACTGTGCCACGCACATGTTATGACTGATACACTCGTGTTTCCCACATGCCCCGGCACATGGATACACTCCCTGCTCACTCCCCCTGAGGCATGACACCGCACACACACACGGCCATTTGTTGTGAGTTCAATCCTTGAGGGGGCCATTTATGGAACTGGGGTAAAAATGTGTCTGGGAATTGGCCCTGCTTTGAGCAGGGGGTTGGACTAGATGACCTCCTGAGGTCCCTTCCAACCCTGATAGTCTATGGTTCTATGACCAGGCTCTCCACCCCGCTCCAGTGGCCCGAAGAGGCCAGGCACTGGGCAACAGTGCCCAAGTGGGGATTGCCCTGCCGGGCACAGAGCCAGCATTAAGAGGCTCTTGCAGCCTCCAGCATGTGGTGTGGTCGTGGCACGGATGGAACGCACTGTTGGATGGGATTGTGACCAGCCCCATGTAGTAAAACAGTCCTTGGGCTGCTCTCACGTGTGCTGGGGCCGCGGCCAGCAGGCAGCCGGCCTCAGAATCAGGCAGTCAGACCTCCCCACCTCCCAGGGCTTCCCTGCAGCCACCAGCCTGTTGGTGTCACTAGGCATAGCTACCAGGTAACTCGGGGGGGTGGAAGACCACGAGTGTCGATGAAGCCCTCCTGCTCTGGGTCTACGTGAGCCAAAGCAACTCCATCTTGTGAACTTTAACCAACCTAAATGTTAACAGCCTAAAACCAAAATGTGTAATAGTCAGCATTTCTAGCAAACAGCTAACAGCTGTAGCTTTGCTCAAACTAGCAAAAGCGGTAGTGATAGGAAGGGGGAAAGTCTACATGCGCCTGGGCCGACAAGGCCAAAGATAAACATGCGGACGGGAACTTTTCTAACACGCTAAAATGTAATGCTTAAAGTAACTGCTGTTGGGAAGGGAGGGGTGAGGAGGGAAACAAAACAAAAGGCTTACACAAACAGCTTAAGATATAAATACTGGGACCCCGCCTGCGTGCAGGTGTGCAGGATTTGAGAATGCTTTTTCTCCCTGGCACCTTATTTGGGCTCAAATAAACTTGGTTTGCTTCTCCACCCTGGTGTGTTAATTAGTGCGACGCACACCGGGGCACACCCACTGTTGCCCCCCCTCGGGCCCTTTGGGCCGGCAAAACAAGCCCATCCAATCCTACCCCCTTAACACGCCATGCCTGCATCTCCCTGTACACCTCCAGCCGCTGAACAACAGCAGTCAGCAGATGAGCCCTGTCCTGTTCCTGGTTCCAGCTGGATACAGGGCTCCATTAGCCAAGGGCACAGGGCCCTGGGAAGGGTCAGGTGGGGTCACACAAAGCCATGCAGCCCGAGCCAGGGGGGAATCCCCCCGAGATATACAGAAGAAACCTCGTCCTGCCCACAGTCCTTGGACCCAGGGTGAGCTGCTGGGACGCAAAATGGATCCGTGTCCAGGGATTTGACAGGCTACTTCCATGTGCAAAAAGAAGCAAACCCCACAATGGCCCCAGAGGGCGAGTGCTGGCAGGGGAAGGCAGGGCACACAGGGTTGGCTTGGGGTGCTCTTTGGTTTGCCAGCGTGAACGGCAGGGAGATGACAGGCAGCTGGCAAAGCAAAGCCCAGGGGCAGTGTGGTGGGGAGAGGAGGGAGGTCAGCCAGAGACCCTGCCTCATCTGGGACGCTCCCACTGCCGAGGGCACCTGCTCCCAGAGCATTTCACTGCTCTGCAGCCTGGGGCTGCTTTGGGTCCTGCATGGCGCCTGGATCCCCAAGTAACCATGACAGCAAAAGCCCCCTCACCTCATGGCCTTGGCCCGAAGCCTGCACTGATCAGAAGCAGGCCCCTCCCAGAGTGTATCCTGGCCCTCCCCCCCAATCTCTCTGTGAGATCTACGGCTCATTACTGCAGCTAGGCATGGACCGATAGGCCCTGAACAGCAACGGCTGGTTCAACATGCTGCACAGGTCAGCCCAGTACATGTTCCCTGCTCCGGCTCCCCTCTCACAGCGTCCAGGACAAGGGCTCCATCTGCTGGTCAAACCTTCTCCACCAGGGAGATCGTCCCTTCTTCTGACACCACGACTTCTCATGACAACTGCATTCCACCAGCTCATCCAGACAGGAAGGCTTTTCAATACAGGAGGCAGAGCTGTCCCTTGAGCTGGACCCAGACTGTGGAACTCACTGCCACATGACAGAAGAGACCATGGGCCAGAACTAAATGCAAAGCTCAGCTCTTCCACGGAGCCACCCTCAGCCAGCGATTCCCCCTCACGGACAACCCCCAGCAAAACCCTTTGAGCCATCGGCCTGCTTCTCCCGCAGCTGGGAGGGATGAGAGGGCGAGTGGCTGGCTGAAATGCCTGCAGTGACAGGGGCTGGACACATTAGAGAGAGCAGTGAGGAGCTGCATACCTGAGGCCAGTCACCATTGGGCAGCTGCTTGTCAATCAAAACCGTGATCCCCTTTTCCAGCACCCCAACGTCCGGGTATCTGCAACGAGAAGGGGCAGACGTCAGTGGTGTGACTCCGAATAACATGCTAGCCCCCCACCCCCGCCAGTGCAGCCGCAGCCGGAGCTCTCCTCTCTCCCTCCCCGGCACCGCAGCAGGGACAGGAAAGCTCTTCCCCTCCCCCCACTAGCATCCAGCACTCACACTATGGCCACCCCCCACCTCTGTGTCGTTCCCAGGCCGGCAGGGCGGCACCGAAGGCCCTAGAGAGCCAAGCAGTTGAGGAGGCACCAGGCGTTAAAGACAGGCCTGCGACAGCAGCCACCTGGTGCAGCGCCGAGCACGGCAGTGCCAAGGCTCGGGGGCAGCTCTGGGCCGTGCTGCTGCCTTACAGAGCCCGGACGCTCGCTGTGGGGAGCCGGTAGCGTGACGACGGGCACCAAGCGCCAGCCCATGGAGTGGAGCGGTCACTGGCTAACCCCTCTCGGCACAGGTGCCTCCCAATCGCTGGGGCGTGAGCTCTGGGTTAGCCCAGGCGAGGACACCGCAGAGCACAGCAGGGGGAAGGCATGGTGTGAACGAAGGCTTCCACACCAGCGCCCCGGTGCCGAGGTCCTTGGCAGGGCTGTGCTCTGTGAATGCGGGTGAAGAGGACGATGTTCTGCGGTGAGAAGCGGCGTCGGTGCTCCTACCTGACGGCCATGAGCCCCAGCAGGGCCCAGCAGGTGTTGTGGATCTGGGAGGTGGAGCTCTGCACGTATCTGCGCTGCTCACAGGACTCAAAGTCCTCTCCCCAGCCACCATCCTCCATCTGCTTGGAGACCAGGAACCGGCAGGCCTGGGCCACTTCCCTGCATGCGGCTCTGAAGGGACGAGGCAGAGCAGTGGGAGTCACTGGGGGCAAAGGGACTAAGCCAGGGCAGCCTCATGGGGCTTTGGGGGAAGGGGCTGGTGGAGCAGGTGGGGGCAGCAGACAGTGTGAAGCTGGGGCAGGGAGGCTCTAGCAGGAGCCGGGGGCTCTGAGATGAGACCTGGCCCCGGGGGTGGGAGCAGCAGCCTAGGACCAGGCCAGCTTCCTCTGGTGAGTGCACAACCTGGCTCTGCACACCAGAGCCCCCAGCTGCGTACAGCCAGCCAGCGGGAGCCAGGGGACCACGGCTGGGGACAGGGCCCCAAGGGGCTGTGACTCTCAGTGAGCGGGGGACCGGAGGGTACAGCACAGGACAAAGGAGCCCGACCTAATGCCCAGTGCGGAAGGCTGCTCTGGGTTTGAACAAGCTCCTCCCCCAGCAGAGTGATGCGGCACCTCCCGTGCTCCAGGGATGGCGCCAGCCACTCCAGGTCATGCCGTGCAGGCCGTGGGCAGCCAGGGAGCCGCACGCCGGATTCCCACACTCACCCGTTCTGGTAGGTCTGCTCCAGACAGGCGAAGGCCTCCAGTCCGAACCAGGTGCCGTAGGTAAAGCACACGCCCCAGCTCCTGGCGAGAGGAGAGAGCCAGCGTCAGGCAGTGCAGAACGCTCTGCGGGTCTAACACCACCGGCCCCCCGTGCCACAGACGGGCATGGGAAGTCCCCGCCTCCAAGTACAGACCCTCCCCGCCGCAGACCAGGGCTACGCTGAGCCTTTACTGGAGCTGTCGCACATACACGAGCCAGGAGTCGCATCCCATCCCCCGTCGCTGCGTGTCTGGCTCGTCTCTAGTCCACAAGCTAAGGGGGTTAGTCACTCACTGTCAGCGCCCAGCGCCACAGGCTCTGGTCTGCAGGGGGCCCTAGACACAACTGTAACAGGCCGGACTGCTGTGGGCTCCCTGAGCCAGCCCCCTATGCCCGCTCCCCAGACACTGGCACACCTGGAGGTAAAGGGGAGAGAGGGTTGCCCAACAGTACAGGTACCAGCACCTCTCTCCTCACCCCAGCCGCCTCCTGCCCCGAGCAGCGTGGAGTTTGCTGCACCAGCGGTGCACGCGGCCACTCACCCTTCCCATGAGCCGTCAGCTCTCTGCACCCTGCGGCAGTACTCCAGGCCCTTGCGCAGCGTCTCTCTAGACAGGAGGAGAGGGGGTTCCTTAGTGTGCAGCGTCCATCCTCCTGCCAGCCCGACCCAGGGGCTCCTTGGGAGCTCAAATCCCCTTGGAGAAGTGGGGGCCCAGCCCCTATTAAAAGAGTCACTCGAGGGCCGTAAGCTGCAAGATGGACTGAGCTTCCACAGCCCCTGTGCAGCTGCCTGACCATGGCCCCTGGGGCTCAGATGGAGACAGGACATTTGCCGGTGGCCTCCCAGCTGGACTGCGGGTGAAACACAGCCTGGTCTGTGCCCCCAGTGCCCTGCTTGAGGCCAGATGGCCCTTTGGCCTCACACGGGAAGTGGATATACTCAGTTGGGCTCTTCTGAAAGGGTAGCTAGGAAAGGAGGGTGCCCCTCACTGCACCAGGGCAGCGCTGCCCCAGGGGCGTGCACCCAACCAGCGGCACCCGCTGGCACAGGAGCTGCCCTGTTCGGTTACCGGGTTTGTTCCTGGAGCTGTGTGGGCGGCAGGGTCTGCCCTGCAGGTCAGAGCGTACAGGCGGGGCCCACGCCAGGTTCATCCCAGCAGGCCCCACTTACTGACCTCCCCAGGGTGCAAGCTTTGGACTGACGGTTCAGCGCTCCCCCTCCCTTACCTGACCTCCTGGGCCCGGTGCTCGGGGAAGGCCTCATGGAAGTGCTTCAGTGCCTGCACGACGGCCGACGTGCACTCCACGTAGCAGTAGTCTATCATGATGTCACCTGCCCGACAGGAGAAGCAGCAGTGAGCATCCCCGTCACACAGGGACTCATGGCCAGCAGGCAGCTCGAGGACAATGCCAGGTGCTGGCAGGGGCCCTACTTCCCTGGTGCACTCCCATCCTAGGAGCTGTGCAGAGCTGCTGTCTCTGGGGAGAGGCACTGGCCGTGTGACTGCACTGAGACCCCCCCGGGCCTGCCATGGGCACCACGCCCAGCAGACCTGGCCCTGACTCCCATCGCGGTGCAAGTGACAATAGCTGGAGAGAGGCCCAGCGCGCCTGCCCTTACCAAACACCTCCGAGGGGTTCAGGAGCTCCAGCAGCCGGCCCCCCCGCTTGGTTTCGTATGTCGCAAAGCCCCCATCAGGATTCCTCATGCTCAGCAACTGCCCGGACATGGAAGGGAAGAGATTGACAATCCAAATCAACCTCATTCACCCCTTGCTACAAATCACCGCCCCCCCCACCCACTTCACAATCCCTCGTCAGAACCCTAGATTCCAAGGCTGGAAGGGCTGGTCTGACCTGCAGAGCACAGGCCAGAGACCTGCCCCAAAGTAACTCTTTTCCAACAACAGCAGATCTTCTAAAAAACAGCCAATCTTGATTTAAAAATGGCCAGTGATGGCGAATCCACCACAACCCTTGAGGAGTTGTTCCAAATGTTAAATACCCTCTCTCTTTCCAGTCTCAATTTGTCTGGCTTCAGCTTCCAGCCATTGGATCATGTTAGCCCTTTCTGTGCTAGACTGAACAGTCCATTATTAAATAATTGTGCGATTAAAAAAGTTTATCGTGTTTAACTGTATGATTAATCGCACAGTTAAACAGTAGAATACCATTTATTTAAATATTTTGATGTCGTCTACATTTTCAAATATATTTATTTCAGTTACAACGCAGAATACAAAGTGTATAGTGCTCACTTCATATTAATTTTTATTACAAATATTTGCACTGTAAAAAACAAAAGAAATAGTATATTTCAATTCATCTAATAGTGCAATCTCTTTCTCATGAATGTTGAGCTTACAAATGTAGAATTATGTACAAAAAAACTGCTTTCAAAAATAAAAATGTAAAACTTTAGAGGCTACAAGTCGACTCAGTCCTATTTCTTGTTCAGCCAATCGCTGAGACAAACAAGTTTGGTTACAATTTGCAGGAGATAACGCTGCCCGCTTCTTGTTTACCATGTCACCTGAAAGTGAGAACAAGTGTTTGCATGGCAGTTTTGTAGCTGGCATTGCAAGATATTTACATGCCAGATGCACTAAAGATTCATATGTCCCTTCATGCTTCAACCACCATTCCAGAGGACATGCTTCCATGCTGATGATGGGTTCTGTTCAATAACAATCCAAAGCAGAGCGGACCGACGCATGTTCATTTTCATAATCTGAGTCAGACGCCACCAGCAGAAGGTTGATTTCTTTTTTGGTGGGTTGGGTTCTGTAGTTTCCACATAAGAGTGTTGCTCTTTTAAGACTTCTGAAAGCATGCGCCACACCTCGTCCCTCTAAGATTTTGGAAGGCACTTTAGATTCTTAAACCTTGGGTCAAGTGCTGTAGCTATCTTTAGAAATCTCACCCTGGTACCTTCTTTGCGTTTTGTGAAATCTGCAGTGAAAGTGTTCTTAAAATGAACATGTGCTGGGTTGTCATCCAAGACTGCCATAACATGAAATATAGGGCAGAATGCAGGTAAAACATAGAGCAGGAGACATAGAATTCTCCCCCAAAGTGTTCAGTCACAAATTATTTAACACATTTTTTTTAATGAGCATCATCAGCGTGGAAGAATGGCCTCTGGAATGGTGGTCGAAGCATGAAGCGTATCTGGCGTGTAATTACCTTGCAATGCCGGCTACAAAAGTGCCATGCGAATGCCTGTTCTCACGTTCACGTGACATTGTAAAATAAGAAGCAGGCAGCATTATCGCCCATAAATGTAAACAAACTTGTTTCTCTTGGCTGAACAAGAAGTAGGACTGAGTGGACTAGTAGGCTCTAAAGTTTTACATTGCTCTCAAAACCAAAACAGTTATGTAACAAAAAACATCTACATTTATAAGTTGCACCTTCATGATAAAGAGACTGCACTACAGTACTTGTATGAGATTAAAACTGCAATTTTTTAAAAATCACAATTAATTTTTTTTAGTTAATCGCGTGGATCAATCACAGTTAACTGACAGCCCTAATAAAAATATTAAACAGCAAGGCCCAGGAAACTGATCCCTGTGACACACCTCTAGAAACTCACCGCTTGGTGCCGATCCCCTGTTGACATTACATTTGGAAACCCATCAGTTAGCCAGCTTTTAATCCATTTAATGTTTGCCAGGTTAATTTTGTATCACTCTAGTTTTTTCACCAAATTTTGTGTGGTACCATGTTAAACATCTTACAAAAGTCTAAGTCTTATATCAACACTATTACCTTTATCAACCAAACTGGACAAAAAATTATTATTTTCCATAAATAATTTTTTGATTATTCTAATTTTAATCTCAGTGGTGACTGGCATTAATTACATTACCCTCCTTTAAGTTTTTATTAATGGAGTTTCTTGGCCGCTCCATTATCTTGCCAGGGATTGATGTCAGACTGTCCGGCCTTGAACATTTTATTTACCCGTTTCAAATACTGGCACAACATTAGTTTTCTTTCAGTCTTCTGGAACGTCCTCGATGTTCCAAGGCTTATGGAAATAATCAACATTTACAGTCCAGTGAGCTTCTCAGCCAGCTCTTTTAAAACTCTTGGATTCAAGTTATCTGGACCTACTGATTTTTAAATGTCTAACTTTAGTTGCTGCTGTTTAACACCCTCCAGAGATACTAGTGGAATGTAAAGATCATCAGCATATGATATGACTACACCATCTGTCTTTTCCCCCAAATACAGATAAAAAATATTTATTGAACACTTCCGCTTTGTTTTGCATTATTACTGATAATTTTATCATTTTCATCTAGTAATGGACCAACACCAGTTTCAGGATTCTTTTGTTCTTAATGTAAGCAGAGTCAGGATGAGCTCTACCTTGACATCTGGTGGTGAATTGTGGTGAGTTGTGGAAAAGAACTTCAGGGGCTGGTCTTGTTTGCATAGGCACACCCACCCTGCCTAGCATGAGCCCACAGCTGCCCAAATGGTCACTTTGGCTGCTGTGGGATCTCCAGTTTCTCTGTTATTGCGGCAGGAAGAATAAAGTGTTGTTACCCTGATTATGTGAATCAAGGCCAGTGGAACGGTTTTATGACAGGGTGACTCGCCATCAACTACGAAGCACTCGCTAGACAAGGGCCATGGGTTCCAAAATGCAGTGAATTGAGAGAGGGAGAAACTGGGGGGTGGTAATTTATATCTGATGGTATGGGCCCCTTTTGAGAACCTGAAATACCAGTTGCTGCACCACCACGGTTGAACAGCAGAGCTGATTTTAGTTTTATTAATAGTCTAGTTACAGACTGCTGTGCTGAATTCACGTTAGGCTAATGATGCACCAGTGGTGGGGCTCCCCTACTACAAGCTGAAATCACTAAAGAGCTAAAATTACTAAGAGCTGTGATCACTGAGTGCTGTGTTAACTAGTGGGGGAGCCTGAAGATATATTGCTAAGTGGCTGGCAGAGCAGTTTGTGGGATGATTGGAATGGCCCATGGGACAGCAAGTGGAGTGAAATGGAGCTGAGCGGAGCAGTTCGTGGGACACTGGAGCGGATCATGGGATGGCTGGTGGAGTGGAGGGGCTTGTAGTGAAGGCTGCAGCAGAACCCCACAGAGAGGTGGGGCAGTCGGCCTTGGACCATGTAAGGTGCCCCTTAACACCCTGTGCACCCCTTCCCCCCCATTTCCACCAAGGCTGGGGGGGGGTGTAAAACTCTGCAGATAAACTTTTGAACTCTGGGGCTGCACTGACCAGGGATAGAGACTTTGGGGGTGCTGGACTTTTGGGGTGTTGGACTTAAGACCCTGAGGGAAAAAGGATAGTGCCAAACTTATTTGGGGGGTCTTTTGCTCATGCTTTGTGTTATGAATCCTGTTTGTGGTGTTTTCAACATAATGCCGCATTGTTTCCCTCCTTTATTAAAAGGATTTTGCTACACTCAGACTCCGTGCTTGCGAGAGGGGAAATATTGCCTCCTAGAGGCGCCCGGGGGGGGTGGTGGTATGTAATTGTCCCAGGTCACTGGGTGGGGGCTTGAGCCGGTTTTGCATTGCGTTATTGAAACAGAACTCCTGGATACTGAACCCGGCCCTTGTTGCTGCCAACTCAGACAGGCAGAAGGGTTACATTAATATCTTAAACTCCTTATTATCCTTAACTCTGCAGGCCAAAGAGTTCTTCTTGTGCCCCTTTGTTTCCCGCATCCATTTTCTACAATTCTTAGCTTCCGATTTCAACTTCCCTTTTCTGCCATTTGTTAGATATTGTTTTCTTATTTTTATAGGTGCCTTCACCTCCCCTCTAATCCAGGTCTTTCGTTATCCACTCCCGCCTTCTTCCTTGATTGTAGGATTGTAGCTTTTGGGGCATCCACTTGTTCTTAAACAATTACCAGTTATCATCTACATTTTCTCTGATTAAATTCTTCCTCCCGGCTGATTTGGGTTGCAGTTGTTTAGCTTTGTGAGACTGGTCCTTTTAAAGTACCAAGTATATATGCCTCTGCTCTGGACTTTATTGTGTTTGCACATTACTCATGTGATCGATTCCTAAGATTCCACTAATTTTTAGCTGTGTGATCAGTTCCTCTTTATCTGTCAAGACGAGGTCCAATACAGAATTCTCTTGTCTCGGTGGCAACACTTTTTAAGTTAGGAACCTGTCATCGATGAGATTTTGAAATCCCAAGGAGGTTTTGGTATTGGCTGCATGAGCCCTCCAGCGTGTGTCACTCTGACCGAACTCCCCCATCCTCACACAGCTTTTTTCCCTACACACTGCAGATTGGTGCGTAAGGGGCCAGACATCCTGGCCCCTCCTGTGATTTGGGGTCTGTAACAAACACCAACTTGTGCTCGGTCTATTAGAACAGTGATCTATTAGCATCTGAGGTCATTGTCTTCCGAGTTATCAGTGACTCAGAACAGGTGATGCCATTTTTGATGTAGATGCCACTTCCCCTCCCCTTTTGCCCACTGGGTCTTTGCTAAATAAGTCAGGGCCATTGACTTTACCATTCCAATCGTGGGACTTGTCCCAGCAGGTTTCAGTAATGCCACAGCTAGATCACATTTATGAGCAATTCCAATTCCTCTTGTTTGTTACCCAGGCCCTGAGCATTGCTGCATAGGCAATTCAAGAATTTTTCTCTCTCATGTCCTTTGGCTCCCTGATTTTATTCTCAACATCTCAATTTTGAGCTAAATGAGGCCTCATTTCTTCCCTCTTTTTCCCCTTCCCTTTTGCTAGGAGCTGGCCAGAGCCAGAGGCACTTTTATCCTCCCCCCGGAACAGCTGCCTGGTCTCCAAGGCCCTGGAGCCAGCTCGGGACACTCGCTTCCGCTCCCCAAGACCTGGGCGAACGAGCTCCCTGCACGGGGTGTCTGTGCTGTGAGCAGACTGCCCACCGGGGAAAGGCTCTGCACTGTCCCTCCACGCGCCGTCCCAGGGACTGAGAACAGCTCTGAGCTCTCTCCCGCACACAGGGCAATCTGGTCACGTCCGGTCAGCCTGCACGCGCTGCTCCCCTCTCGGGACTCATGAGCGACACCCGATGGCAGCGAGAGGCGCTGTGCTAACAGCCCTGCCTGGGCTCCTCCTGGGGTTCATGCCAGCCCGGCCCAGCTCACATCCAGACGTGATACCAGGCTCACGCCCAGCAGGCCGTAAGCCCAGTCACTGGACGCCGGAGGCTCACAGAGGCAGAACATCCCCCACCCAGAAGCCATTTTGTATTAAGCTGTTCCAAGATACATGGCGCTGACTCTGGGGTTCTCCCCCCAACCGAGTCTCCGCCACCTCTTACCACATTCACAGCATCAAAGAGGCGCCCCGTGGGGACGTGCTCTGCTATGAAGGGACACTTCTCCTGTAGCAGCATCACTGATTTCAGCCCCTCCGCAGTGCAGTCAGCCACGATCCAGCCGCAGTCACGGGTGCTGAAGGGGAATCCGCCCTGGGGAGTCAGGCACCAGCACTCAGCCCCAGGACTGATGGAAACTCCCCCCGCCACGCTCTGCCCTGCCCAAGGGACGGGGGAGCCCCCTCACCCAACCCCGCATTACAGCTCTGCCTGTGCACACGAAATGGGGAGAGAAGGCTGGCAACCATCCCCCACTTCGAGTCCGGCAGGCAGCTGGGGAGGCAGGGGAGTCCCTCCTTAACAGCAAGGTGGCACCAGGAGCTACTGCCATAGCTTTCAAACCTAAGTCTGGGCCCCAAGCAAAGTGCCAGTGGTGGGTGAAATCCAGCCCATGCCGTGGGCAGGTGTCCAGACACATTCACTGAGCAGCTGGGCGCAACGGGAGGCCCTGGGGCAGGTGAGGCCCAGAGCTGGCACAGTGGGGGCTGCAGCCCAGGATGGCAGTGCCATGGTGGAGCCTGGGGGCAGGAGCTCACGCTGTGTCTGGCTGCGCTTTGCCTGTTACACGGGACCCTCATAATTACCCAGGTGAAGCTGCCTCCCGCACCAGAAAATACTGTACTGGAGAAAACAACACTGCCCAGCCCCACCACAAACAGGCCTTAGTGCGATTGTGCCACATCTCCTTCCATGGCAACTGGTCTGACGGCCAGCCCCGGACCCACGGCCATTGGCCTCAGCTTACAGAGCCCCTCCTCCGCCGATGTGATGTGTATTGGCCAAGCCCCACCTCCATATGCAGACACCAAGCCACCTGCTGCTCTGCTTCACATGCCCCGGGCACCGCCAGGTAAACGCCAGCTCGTGCCCTTCTTCCAAGCAGGCTGAGCCTGTCTAACTGTCAGCCCTCGGCACCTGGGATCTCAGTCACGGCCGCAGACTCCTCCAGACACCAGAGAGTCGCTCTGCTGCCAGAGCCTCCCTCTGACGCTATCACGGGATAGCTCCACTTTGAGTCTAAAAGGTTCGTTCCCTGCCCCACGAGCAGCCCAGAGCTAGGGGCAGACAGACACGTGAGGAACAAACATGGAACAACAGGGGAGAATCATCCCAGGGAAATCCAGGCACGTGGCCAGCTGTACCTTGTTCATCTGGCGATAGTATTTCTGGTAGTCGGGCGGGTTCTCCGGAATCTGCAGGAGATACGAGGGGCACCAGTGAGAAGGAACAGCAGGAGCAGCCTGGCTGCAGGCTCCATAGGCCCCACTGCAAGAGCAGAGCCCTGCAAAGGGCAGGGGTCCCACAGCTATGGTCAGGGACGGCTCTATGTATTTTGCTGTCCCAAGCATGGCCGTCAGGTGGCTTTCAGTGACATGCCTGCGGGAGGTCTGCCGGTTCCGCGCCTTCGGCATACCCGCCGCCAAATTGCCGCCAAAGCTGTGGGACCGGCGGACCTCCCGTAGGCATGCCGCCGAAGGCAGCCTGACTGGTGCCCTCACAGCGACCGGCAGGCCGCCCCCTGCGGCTTGTCGCCCCAGGCACACGCTTGCTGCGCTGGTGCCTGGAGCCGCCCCTGGCTATGGTGATGGCCACGGGATCAAGGCCAGCTGTACCCGCAGAGCACTCCTGTCTCTGCTGCCACAGTCTGGTCGCCAGAGGCCAGGCTGGGACTGGTGCTTGTCTGTGCCACATCTCCCTGGATCAGGCTGGGGCCAAGGCTGGCCCTGGACTCTACCACTGGGCGGGGACGAGCAGAAGGGACTTCCACAGCTGACCTTTTGCAGTACGCCCCAGTGCTGCCCTGGCGTGGCTGTGTCAGTGCACAGGGCACCTGGAGCGCTCCCCCAAGCCCAGCTGCAGAAGGCCCTGTGCACCCACTTGTTTTCAGGGCTTCACCCCCCACCCCAGAGCTCTGAGAGGGCCCTGCAGCTGGGTCCGCACCAAGCTTCCCATGAAACTACCCTGCCACGCTGGCCCCAGCACCAGCGACAGGGCAGCCTGAGAGCAGAGGGCTGCTGGGGTGCGACCCCCGGGCCAGGCAGCCCTGCTCAGAACAGGCCTGGACGATGAGGTGGTGAGAACACCAGTGGAGGTTCACACGTGTGCTCCCATTGCCTCTAGCGCCTGTGGAGCAGCACCGGGAAACAGCACCAGTGCAGGGACATCACAGGAATCTCAGGGTCAGCCAAGCCCATGTGCCAGCTGTGTCCCAGGGCAGGGAGAGGTGAGGCACATCCCACTTCACAAGGCCAAGTGCGCCGCTGTGATGAAGTGGGAATGTTCTTGATGTGTTATTTGACTGCTGAGTGGGGAGTTTTGCTGGGACTGCCTACATTGGGGAAGGGAGGATTCCTGAGCAAGTAACATGAGAACCCAGGAGAGGGGTTGAAGGCCAGGTAACACCTCTGCCCGGGAAAGTGGACAAAGGACACAAAGGCTGGGGGAGGAGCCGGGGGAAGGCCAGAAAGGAGATGGCTGAAGGGAGTTTCAGTTTGGAGCTGGCTGGGAAATAAAGAGGGGCTCCCTGACCAACAGGCTGTGGCCTCCGTGGGGCCCCCAGATGGACCTAACTAAAGGGGGTCCTGTGTTCCTATCGTCTAAATAAACCTTCTGTTTTACTGGCTGGCTGAGAGTCATGGTGAATTGCAGGAAGCCGGGGGTGCAGGGCCTTGTCTCCCCCACACTCCGTGCAGCCCTGGCTCCAGCCCTGGCTGGGTGGGGATCAGCTCACTGCGAGAACCCTCACCGGAGCTGCAGGGGGACAGCGGCAGGGCTCTGGAAACAGGGGAACTAGAGAGAACCCAGCTGGCTCAGCCCTACAGAAAAGCCTCATGGAATGTAAGAAGGAGGAAACCTACAGATCCAGAGACATTTGACAGGGTGCACAAAAAGGACTCTGCAAACTATTGCGTTTGACAGACAACGAAAGCCCCTGAGCTGAGCTAGCCCATGGGACCCACAGCATTCACCTCCCTGCCACGCTGCTTTAAAATGCCCCTGGGCTCTGACCCCCAGACCCAAATGGAGTTAGACACCTCAATACCTTTGAGACTCTGGGCCTCTCTCCCTACCCCGTTCTGGTACCAAATCCCTTTCCTCTGTATCTCCTACCACGGCCCGAGGCGCTGGGTGCTGAAAGCCAGCTAACAAAACTGTAAACCCTGTGTGTTCAAACGCAATGTGAAAAAGCGCAATTCCTGCTCACACCACACTGGTGCAGCACATCTCCAGAATTCTCTAGAATTGCAAAATAACGCTAGCTTCCTTCTAACAGCACCAGCAAACGTTTCACAGTGAAACCTGGGGGTGCTGCAGCACCCCCATCCCCCTAGCTCCTGTGCCTATGACTACAGCGCACGAAGGGGATGAGCCGCATGGCTGGATGCCAAGAAGCTCCGCAGGACACTACAGTCTTACCAAAGTCAATGCTGGCTTCCCACATCTGTGACCCCAACTCAGGGCTCACCTGGGTGATTTTGAGGAACTCATGGGCCTGCCTCAGACAGGAAGCGAATGCCGGGTCGTTCTCAGCACCAGCCTAGACAAGGAGGCAGACACACAAAATAAACAGACATCACTGCTCAGCTCTGTGATCAGTTTAGTTCTTCGGAAAAAACAAATTAGAAGAGAGCTCCTGGAACCTGTGCCAGGCACGGTCACTCCCTGGTAAGAGTCAAACACAGCACTTTGGCCAGCCAGGGACTCTGGGGCACCAGAGATCTGCACTGGGGTGGCTCATCTCCCACTGGCTGGTATCGGGGAGGAACAGGAACTCTCAGGCTCTGAGCGACTGGCACAGCAGCATTGCAGTGCCCAATGCTGGAGCTGTGCCAAGCAACACACCTCCATTGCTCGCTCAGACCCCACTCTCTGTATTCCAGCATTGCTGCTGGCTCCGAGCAGCGTTGGGCTCTGGGCGGGTTTTACCACGGCAGGGGCGATACGGCCCATCTTCGTACCAGTACCCCAAAGAGAACACAGCGCATGCGGGGAAGAGGTAACAGGAACTCCCCTTGGTCCCTGCCCATGTGCATTTCAGCGCCTACCCACCAGTGCCGTGGGGCCACGTGCCTGCACCTGACGGGGGTTAGGACGGTATTTTCGGGGGCCATCCCCGGCAGCATGCCACATGCCTATGGAACAGCTATAGCGGCTCTTCCCTATGCTCCTGCCAGCTCCACGCCTGCAGCTGCCCAAGTGCAGGTTCCCAAGCGGCGTGACAGTGCTGCTCATCTCCGGGTGTTACTACAGGGGACACGTGCAGAGCCCCGTGACATTCTAGCCTTGCTCCAATGACACCTCGCACGCAGCGTTCAAAGGCCAGTCCACCTGCAAACCTGCACACACCTGCCTTTGTACACAGGTGCGTCCACCCGACGCTACAGGGCACTAGCTGTTCTGCGCCCTTAGCGTGTGTTCGGAGCTCGCTGGGATTGCAAGCCTGCAGGTCTCTCTCTAAACGCTGCACTCTGCCTGCACCACCAGTTACCGTCTCAGCGCAGGGAGCTCAAGGTGACATTCTCTGGGCTGTGCTATGCAGGGGGTCAGACTCGACGATCGTCACAGTTCTGTCCAGTCTTGACACCCGAGGCTGTCGAAGCCTCTCTCTAGTGTTGCTGTTGAGCGTACACTGCAGGAGCCGGGCCCCCAAGAGCCATGGCACTGAGGAAAGTGCAGGATGGTGCCTGTCTGAGACCCACGGCCCTGGGGGGCAGCCGGCACGACAGCAAACATTACCTCCAGGAAGGCTTGGACGGCAAACGCTGTGTCCCAGAGCTGGGATCCGTTGGTGCCCTGGAACAGAAGAGTGTGCAATGAGAAGCAGCTTTTCAATCCGCCCCAGGCTTCCCGCCCACCCCTACGGGCCACACTGCCTGCAGGTGCCATCACGCTGGACCAATGGGCCTCATAGACAGAGAAAGGTATAGGGCACGCGGCTGGGTGCAGTCATGCAGCACAGGCACCGTCACACTGCACCAATGGGCCCCACGAACAGGGGGGGCTGCAGCCTAAGGGAACCCACTGGGGCAGAAACAGGCAGCAGGAGCAGGGTTATGGGGTTTTTTGGTTCGAATTTCCCTCCAAAGCTATTTTAGCGTCTGATCTTGCAAGCCCACAGAGGGGTTCAGAACGAGGGCAGTTTGGCCATGGATCCTGAACCCAGAGAGGAGCGCGAGGAGGGGACTGGGATGGGCTGACAGGGCTCCAGGCACATGGGGAGCTTGGGCAACAGCATGTGGGCCCTGCTGGGCTGGGCCGTGGGGCAGCCGCGGTACTCAAGCCCCAAGGAGCTGAAGGCTGGGAGAAGGTCTCGGTGGAGCACTGCACTACGAGACTGCCTGCATGGCAGGTCTGTGAGTGCTCTGCTGGCCAGGGCCAGGCCGCGACACCAGGAACAGTCAGTTTTTGCACAAACTGACAGCAGTGCGAATGGCTGGCTGGGCGGCAAGGGGAGCCGTGGGGCGGGGGAATAGGGAGGTGGCAGAGCTGTGTCTGGGGGATACACCGCTGTACCGGGAGAGGCACGTTTGTCTGGGAGACACTGAGCTGCAGGAAGTCGGACAGAGAAGCAGCCTGTGTGGCCAGGGCATGGGGGAGCAGCACGCAGCCCCTTTCCTTGCTGGACACTCAGCAGGGGCCAAGCAGCCGTTAGTGTTCTGTTCTAGCCCCCAGCGCAGGTAGGAGAGGGGCTGCCCGCTAACGTGGGGGCCAGAACCGCACAGCTGAGACAGGACAGGACGGGACTCCCCCCTAGGCTCCATCCCAGGGGCAATGCCTGTGTGGCAGGGGCTGGGCACGGGATGGCGGGTGCAGAGCACCCCCCAGAGGTGCAGGGGAAGCAGCTGCCTGAGAGCAGGACACACACTGCTCCCAATACCAACCCCTTCTACCCTCGGCCAGGAGGAGGAGCAGGGACGGGAGAAGCTGCTGCTGTGAGCCGCACAGCTGGGCCAGGGCTGGTCCTATGACCATCAACAGCCCGGCAGGAAAGGGAGACATTGCAGGGGTGGCAGTTCCCCCAAGGCAGAGCAGCCTGGCGAGACCCCCTTTGCAGTACGCGCTCAGTCCCTGGGGGAGGGGTCCCTGCCCAGCCCTGGGAGCCGTCTCACAGCAGCGAGAGCGGGCCCAGGGTCCCTGCGTTCGCTGCCAGGGCCACAGCGCCTTACCTGCATCTTCATGCCGTCCAGTCCCAGCCTGGTGGAGAGAGAGCACATCAGTGCAGCAGCCTGGGGAGCGTGGTCCTGTCCCCAACTCCCGCAGCCACCAGGCATCTAGCACTGCTGCCAGGGCACGGAGCACTGAGCTTCACGGGCAGCCCTGCAGCAGCTTCCCCAGGGGCCCTGGCCTGCCCCTTCCCAGCCCTCTGGCCCCCAGCTGACTGGGAGAACTGGAGCAAGTGTGACTCGCTAATAAGGAGCCAGCGTCTGGAGCTGGCTGCTGATCAGTGCAAGACCCCCACCGTTCGCATGCCGCCTGCACAGAGCTCCCTGGTCCTGGGGCCTAGGCAGTGTGGTAGCCCTGGGGGCAGAGCGGGGTCCCCCATGGCAGGTCTGGGCAGCAGGTTCCCTGCTAGGGCCTGGGGATTCCCGCACAGGGCAGAGTGGCTCTCTCTAGCTGAGTCCTGCGCTGTCTCTGGGGCTGGGGAGGTGCATGGGCCTGGCCTTACCAGAGGTAATCAGGGATCCTGGAGACATGCTCCTGGAAGGCTGGAGAGCTCTCCCCCTCCACGGACCAGCGAACCAGCATGTTAATGGTCTTGGAAATCTGCCGAGAGAGAAGGCGTCACTCCCCTGCAGAGCGCAGTGGTGTTCGGCACCTGCACAGCATGACCTGACCTCGTGACCAGCCACAGGAGCAAACCCCAGGCTGGGGCTGTCTGCAGGCGAGCGAGCACGTCTCCTTGGGGCTCTGGTCGCAGAACGGACCCCTTGGCATCCCCATGTCTGTTCCCCATCCCAGCGCAGGAGATCACTCTCCAGCCAGGGCCTTCCACCAGCTGTTCCCAGCACAGACTCTGCAGAGGGGAACAGCTGGCACGCCCTGTCTCCACGGCCACTGCACAACGACCAGGCAGTTGCTCACGCTCTCCTCTCCCGCCAGCCTGCTCACGCCCCTTGTCACCCACCGTGAACTCTCCTGTGTGCAGCGCCCAGCACAACAGGCCCTGAGCCTGCCTGGATTACTGGTTGCTATGGTTACGTGCCAGCAGCTGGGCAGTCCCAGGCTGGTCTCTCCCGCACCTGGGCAGGAATTGGAGCCAGCGCCGTTGAGTCTGTGGGAGCGGTAACAAGCAGCCTACCGGGCCAATGCTGATGGCCTTGGTGAATCTGTCGTCAGCCTTGATGTGGTCATACAGCTCCGCGATGGCTCGCTGCCTCAGCCGGGCGCTGTGGTGGGCTTCGTACACGTTCAGGATGGCTGAGACGGGAACAAGAGAGACACAATAAGCTGCCTGGTCCCAACTCCTGGGCGAGCAGGGCCCGGCCCCGAGCCCCAGTGAGCTCCCCTCATCCCTGGGGTCAGCCTCCTTCAGCAGCAATCAGCACAGAGCCCTGCGCCTTTCCTACCTACTGGATCCAGGTGGCTGCTGCTGGCTCGTGGCTGATGCAAGCGAGCCAATGCCGCACACAGATTGCCCTCGTGCCCACTGGGCAGGGCAGTAACGGTGGCGCAGTGCGGAGGCCAGGCAGGCACAGCTTTGTCAGGCACACGCATTCCCTCCCAGGTTAGTAAAGTCTTGCCAACTTCTGGTCCCTGGCCACTCTGAGATCCCACTGGCAGAGCAAGGCTGACAGGAAGCTTGGGGGCTGCACTGGGGTCAGATGTAAGGCTATGGGGCAGCTCCACTAGTGACCCACGGCCGTGGGGACAGAAAACAACCTGCACATCAGCTATCCCCCGCCCTGCCCTGGCCAGGCCCAGCCACTTCCCTACTCACCATTGGCAAGTGTGAGCAGCCAGCTGTGCGGGGTGTAGAGATCGCAGGCAGCCACGTTATTCCTCTGGGCCGGCCAGTCAATGCTGGAGTAGTCCTGGACGTACAGCTCCTGGCAGGGAGCAGGCGGGAGATTAGCCATCCGCTCACTAGCACGCCATGGGAGCAGACCCATGAGACAGCTGCAAGTGTCAGCCTGGCGGGGTTGGCAGCCTGGGGGAGTACAGCATGGAGCACGCAGGGGAGCACCGGGGAAGGAGGACAGCGCTGCCTGGCTCACTCTGTGGCTCCACACCAGCCACCGGGACAGGTCCCATGTGGTAGCTGCTCCCAGCGCCCTTTGCTAAGGAGAGTTAACAAGAGGAGAAAGCACCTTCAGATAGTGCCAGAGCACCTGAGGGGGGTGTCGGGGGCCCACACGGCCTGCGGGGGGACACAGCCCAAAGGTGGGGGGCCCACACAGGCCAGAATGGAGGGAACATGCTGGAGCACGCTCAGGCAGTAGGAAGGGCTAACGGCTCAACTTAATTCTGGCTGGAGGCCTGTGTGCAGGACTCCACCCCGCTCCAATTCACAGCAGGGCTCCCGGGGCCCAGTGGGCAGGAAGAAGACAGCCCCTAAGGCGTCACTCCCCTTCAGGCCTAGGGGTGTCAGGTGCCCAGCCTGAGACACCAAGTCTGATTCGCAGAGGGCAGGGCTCAGTGCTCTAAAATCAGACTCCTCCCGGGGGCCTGACGGGGCCTCCCAAAAATCACTCCTCCCTTTGGAAAGTGCAGGCCTTAGGCATTGTGAACAAGTGTGTGGTAGGTATCTTGCCGTGGCATTCACAGGGAAAGCCTGCTCCCTGCACGACCCCAAACACTCTGCCCTTGGCTTCCCTTCCTACCTTGCCCTCCCAGCTCTCTCCTTCCTTCCCCAAAGCCCACCCCAATTCCTGCCCCATAGGGCTCCCATCAGCCAAGGTTACCAGCAATGGAAGAGCGTTAATGCGGCGCCTACACGGGCTGTTTGAGGCAAGCACTCCCGGGCCCCCCATGACTGTCCTGGCCACTGAGTATCAGAAATAAGACTGGCAGGTGACTGGTAGAAGAAACTTCACAGGGAGAAGATACCAGGTACCGAAGGGCGGAGAAAGGCAGAACAAGAACCAGTGGCTGGAGCCATGAGGCCCGAACTGTGAACAAGGAGGATGATCAACCACCAGAATGAGCTGCCAAGGGAACTGGCAGACTCTCCATCTCTTGATGTCTTCAGCTCCCAACTGGCTGCCTTTCTGGAGGGCACGTTGTACTGCAGCCAGACACGTCGCTGGGCTCAGTCCAGAGTAACTGGGTGACATTCTGTGGCCTGCGTTGCACAGGAGCCTGACTAGATGATCTACCAGTCCCTTGATGTGATGAATCGAGCTCTGGGTCATCACACAGACAGCAGGGCATCGGTTCCATGCAGCTCCTGTTGGGAAGGTTACTACTGCACCCATGAAGGCAGAGCCTTTTCATCTGCTAACGAGAGCTCGGATACTGCACAGAGGGAACATGCCAGCACAGGCCAGTCATACCTCAGCCCTAAGCTAAAGGGAAAGCATGGAAGGACCACGTGGCTCACTCAAGCAACACCCCCCTGAGGGAGCAGAAATGTAGCGCACACGACGCCAACGTACAGAAGTATCAGCTGTGACAGGGAAGGCGTAAGGAGGCTCAGAGGGAACCGGAATGGCCAGCAGCAAATAGCAACTTCTGTAATTCTCAGAGAACCAGGAAGCTGGTGAGAGTCGCTGGCCCTGCTAGATCAGCAGGGAGCGAGCGGAACAACCAGGGAGGACAGGATGCTGAGCGGCAGGATTACTAAAGTCTTCACCACAGAGAACGAGGGGAGAGTCCCACCCTGAGCTCCTCTTTGGTAACAGACGAGGCAGCATGAGGGACGGAGGTGTCAGACAGGGGCTGCTGGGACATGGCTCAGAGCCGTCGCAGTTAGTGCCCAGGCAGGGGGAAGACCCAGAAGCTCTGGTGGGACGGGGGAACAAGGGGCTGACGTGGGGATCACATCACAACAAGCCTACAGGGATCTCCAACAAAGCACTGCCAGGGGCTGCAGGGGCTGGGATTTGTGCCCAATGAGGAGATTTGGGTCCATGCGACTAGACACAGCTGGGCCATGGTGGGAAGGGTCTCCAGGCCACCGTAACACAGGGTGAGGAGCGGGGAGGGTGCTCAGGGAGTTCATTTACCTGTCGGAGGCTCTGGACAAGCTCATCCTCTTCGGCAGTCAGGCGCGTGGCGTAGCAGTAGCTCATCGGCAGGTACACCTGGCGGCAGTGGCACCAGAGCGTGGAGGGGTGGGCTGGCATCCAGGCCGGGAGCAGCCTGTCACACAACAGAGGACGCTGTCGGCAGTGTGCGGGATGGGGAATGGGGGGCCGCAGGGACATGGGCACAGTTAAGGACAGGGCTGTGGGGCAGTCAGAGGGGTAATGTGCCCAGGAGACACTCGGTGTCCAGGATAGCCGCTGCCTGAGGGGTAGAGCAGCCGTTCAGGACAACGCGCAGACCCCAGGCGACCGCTGCTCCGTGCTCCCGGGGTGCGGGGGAGCTGGGAGAGAAGCTGGAGCCCTCGTTTGGAGCCAGGAGACTGTCTGCTCCAGCCCGAGGAGAGCGTTCTGGGCTCTCCCAGCAACCCAGCGAGGCTGTTATCCTGGGCGGGGCCTCTGCCCACAGCCTGCAGCTGATTCCCTGTGGTTCGTGTTAACGGGGTGTGGAGGGAGGTGCAGGGAATAAACAGCCTCTCCTGGGGGAACATGCCAGTGGGCAATGCTGCCACTGGTTTCCCTGTAATCAGCCAGTTGCCTGAACTCCCTCACCTCACACTGCCCCCTGCTCCTGGCCCCACGGCCAGCTCAGGCACCAGCTGTCCCTGAGCGCTGGGGGAGTCTGCGGCAAGCCCAGTTCCAGGACGGGGACAGCCATGGCATGCCAAATGGGGAGGGACCGTGTCAGGACCCAGCACAGGAGGGAGGGACTTGGGAAGAGCGCAACGGGTGGGTCTGGAGGCTGGCAGAGAGGGCAGGAAAGCTGGAGGTCAAGCAGGTGGGCCAAGCTTGGATGGGGGAGAGAAGGTCATCAATCAGCCCATGCCCCGTGCCAGGAATGGTGCCTGGTTTCCGTGCCCAAAGCCTGCTGGCCCAGGCTGAGCGAGAGAATGGGGGACTGGTGCAGGCCAGGGATTGCTCTCAAGTCCCTGGCGTTCAGCGTTGGGCTTTCTGCTGCGTCCTGCTGCTGGGAGGGGACGGGGCTGTGGCTTGGGACTGAAAATCAATACACTCTGCAGATACAGAAGAGCACCTACCACAGCTCAGGGAACAGCGTATTCATTCCCTCCCAGCTGTAAACGTTCAAGACGGCCAGCCAAAACTTCCCCCACGACGGGATTCCCACAGCACCACCTGGAGAGAGAGACACAGATCTGGGCTCTGAAGGCAGCCATGGGGGCCAGGGACACAGACCCTGCCACGTGACATGGCATGAACAGCGGCTCCTGAATCCTGGTCTGGTTGTGTGGCAGGCCAGGGGCCCTGGAGAGCTGCAGGCCGGTGCAGCGGGTGCATGATGGGCACTGCACCCGACAGACACAGTCATTCAGAAACGACACCTGGGAAGGGCACGTTTTCTGTGCAAGGTGCAGCCAGTGAGACCACTGAACATTGTGCAATGGAGCCACGAAGTGAAGCTAAGCCACATGAGGGGGCTGGAGATGGCGATTTAACCCACAGCCGACTGCTGAGATGGACCGGATGTTCGCAGGGCTCATGAGTACCCTGCCTCCCAAACGGAAGCGTTCGCAACAGGTGAAGGAGCTGAGGTTTCACCATCACCCCAGAAGGTAAGTGCTGCAGGGTCCTGGCACAGCAGGATGCGGCATGGGCTGTGACATGCCACACGTGCCGCGACAGCCAAGCCAAGCTGGGAGAAGCTAAGGGTGGCAGGGCAGAAGCTAACGTGCAAACTGCACATGCTGCCATGCAGCCAAGGACAAGCCATTGCAAAGGCTCACTCCACTCTGGTCGCATGTCCCCTCGCCCACCACTCACCCCTTCGGAGCTGGGCAAGCCCTTCTCAACAGTCCCAGCTGGGGGGAGGACAGGGTGCCAGAGAGCTCCAGCCACATGCTGACCTTTGCTGTGGAGGTTGATCCGAGCCCTCACGAGGTCCGGGTCATCCGGCCCAACCCCCAGAATCCTCAGGGACGTGTAGCTGAGCGCTGTGCCAAACACTGTCGATTTGTCTTCCACGTGCCTGCCACGTACAGAGAGCGGGGAAGTCAGACGTGGCTGAGCACTTGTGCAATCGACCAAGCCTGGCTTCATTGGGGCGAACCTAAGCAGGGGGTTAAAGCTAACCAGGCAAACTAACCGAAAAGCAACCACCCTGGGCCAAGCTGCTGGGGATCGGGAACGAAATGCTCCCAGACCCTCACTCTAGTGGTCTCCCCATGGTGAAGGGGGGCTCTGGTCACGCCACATGCTGGCCTCCCCGGCACTGCAGCTCCAGCAGTCTCACACTGAGCCATTTCCCACATGTAAGGGAGCACCAGGCCAAGCGCTGGATGCTGCGCGGGAGCTTCCGAAGCACTCGGCCATGGCCTAGCCTGTCCCCGCTGAAGCCATAGGCAAGTGCTCTCGTCAAGCCAAGGGGGGCAGAGCGACGCCAACGCCGAGCACTGCGAAACCCCCACCACTGCGTTGCTGTGTGATTCAGTACAGCGGCACTGCCGGAGCTAATGTCACCCCGGAAGTGCCGATGAAGTGGGGCTTGATTTGCCAATGAAATCAGAGTGTTTCCCTCCCAGGGGCCAGCTTGGGGGCTGGTGGGATTTTAGTGATTTTGTTTAATAGGTTGAGGCAAGACCCGCTGAAAATGAGCCAGTTTTGAACATTCTCCCTTGTTTCCTAGTGCTCCTCTCGGTCCCCCTCCCCTCCGCTGGAATAGGGAAACCTGCCTAGACAATGGCAGAGAGCTGGCAGTGCAGGCGTACGTCTCTACCGTGATTCTTTCCCTTTCACCCAGGCCTCTGATCACAGACCCGCCTCCTAGAGACGGGAAAGACATTCTTCTCCAGCGAAGCCAAGACAGAGTGCACGTAACAGCCAGAACGCCTCTGCAGAGCGGCCCCTGACACCACCCCTGCAATGTTCCCGGCAGTCCATCCCTGCCGCCTGCAAGGATCCCCTCACCCTTGTTTCTGTGCCCTCCTTCTCCGAGTGTAGTTAATGACCAGCCAGCCCACCCCACTAACATACCTCCAGCCGCTACAGCTGTTCTGCGCCCCCCAGGAATGCCAGGACCCGGGGAGGGCTACTGAGGGGAAGCACAAAGCAGGTGGAGCAGGCCTAATGCCTGGCAATAATCTCTGAGGTATAAGGCCCTATCAGAGCAGATAACAAGGCGCGAGGCAGACATCTCAGGAATAGAACTGACTTTTGTGCTTGCAAGGGGCTTCTGAGATTGCGATACTGTTTTCACTGGCTGTGTTGTGCAGGGACAGACAGAGAGGAAACATTCCTCTGGTCAACTGGGTCCGGAACGCACAACCTGCCCAGTGCAGCAGGAATAAGGAGAAAGGAGCTTCTCTGCTACTCACAAGCCCCAGCCTCCGTCCGGGAGCTGCACCGAGCGCAGGTAACGCACCATCTCCCTCCTGTAACCTTCTGGCAGTGGGATCTTGGCAACGTGGCAGGTGATCAGGAAACCTGTTGGACAAAACCGTCCACTCTTCAGGCCAAACCACCCCCCGATTTCAGCCACAGGGACACTCTAGTTGGTTCAGAGAAGCATGTGTCCTCTTCATGGTCAGCACAGGACATGAGAAATCACTGTAGCTAGGAGTCCCAAGTACGCACTGCACGTATAGCTAACAAGGGGCAGCTGCACCCCCAGGCTAAATGGCTCCAAGGTCGTCGTCTGCGGGAACCCAAAAGTGTCATCAAGGCCATCCAGACAGAATGTACATCAGACTAACAACCACATGACCTTCCCTAGCATCCCCGGCTTCAGCCCCCGCGATGGAACAGGCTGTTGGGGTCAGACTGCACCAAAGGACCCTGCCCCCGTTCGGCAAAACCAGACGGGGGATTTAACTGGCTGGGTAGTTCTTGGTGCCTCACAACAGACGCCAGCTCATTATTAAAGACACGTTTCCTGGGGATTAACTGTAGTGCAATGCAGCCGGGGCATTTCCTAGGTCACTGTTTGGGGAAACGATTGGCCAGTAAGGTTCAGCACCCTGTGTGCTGGGGAATGACAAGACACTGCCCTGCCCAGGCCTGCGACAGCGCCCGACCCTGAATCATCCCCAGACAGCTAAGCAAAGACCCCACAGACCCTGGCCACGCTGCTGGACCCTGCTTGGCACCCGCTATCCCAACCCTACGCAGGTAACTCTGTAGGGGAGGTGCTGCCGCTCAGAGCACATGGCGCAGCCATTTCATCCACCGTACCTGGCAGCAGGAAGAGGGGCCCCCCGTAGTCACCGGCCCAGTGCCCATCCTCCGCCTGCAGGCCAGAGTAAAACTTTATCCCATTCAGCGCTGCTTCCTGGGCCGTGCAGGCCTGGGGCAAGGCCTTGAAGAACTTACTCTGCAAAGAAAGAAAGAGGAGCAGGGACAGACATAAATTAAAAGAGCAGTGCTCCAGCCAAGGCTGGCTTTATGAACTGCGGGGCCTGATTCAAATACTCAGCGGTGGTTCGGGGCTTTGGCAGCACTCCGGTGGCGGGGGATCCGCTCCAGGTCTTCCGCAGCAGCAAAGGACCCCCCGCCGCCGAAGACCCCGAGCAGACCAGGTGAGTAAAAAAATTCTTAAACATTTAAAAAGCACCTAAGATGCCATCTTAGGCACAGGGCCCGATTCTGGGGAATCGGGGGAATCGGCCTAAAGCCGGCCCTGGCTCCAGCTCGCGCACAAAAAATGGCCAACAGCCAAGACACCATTAGAATCAAGTGCCTTGTTCTGTGGGCTATGGCAGCACTGCAGTCCCATGGGTAATCAGGGTCTGTGTACCTCCCCCATGGCCTGCACTGCACTGGCCTTTCACACAATACTTAGTAGCAACGCCAGCAACCAGACACCAAATCCAGCACAGAGCGACTGTGCAGAGCATGCGTAGGGATGAAGAGGGTGTGGGAGGGGAGCAGAGGAGGAGTGTGAATACAAGCAGAACGCTTGCTGCCTTGAAGCACCTTCTGAGTCATTCAGTGCATAATCCGCAGAGAGTCAGCAGGCAGGGAGGGAGCAGGGCAAACAGACCTCCCCAACACCCTTCTCAGGGGCAAGATGCCCCCTTGCAGGGAGCTGTGACACCTCCCCTCTTGCCCAGCAGCCAATACAACCAGGTTGGCATGAGGCTGTGAATTCTGCCCCTGATGCCAGCACCACGTGTGCCTGCCCTGTGGAATTAGCAAGTATGTGAATCCCAGACAGTCACTGAAAAGAAGCCTTGCTTCAGAGACAATGATCAGCATCTGGGGGCAGGAGACAATGGCGGCAATAGGGGAATTACAGCCGGCCATACGAGCATGGGGTTCAGGTGGGTGCCCCCTTTCCCAGCCTTGGCAAACACTGCGCTGCGAGTGAAAATCAGCCACCCACCGTGTCCAAGCCTAGGCAGTGAGCCTCCAGCCCGCTCTGCTCTCGCTCACATTCCTCGCCAGCCTCCAGGTAGCGCCAACTCTGCCGCCCTTCTTCATTGCTCAGTCGCCAGCGGGTGAGGTCACTCGCAGGTTCTGTTTTATACGGGCCGCCCCTTCTTCGCAAACACCTGGAGAGACCACAGGGAACCAGACAAATCCCGGGCGCGTCACCAAGCATTGCCGGCTCTGAGCATCGGGCTGTCAGTGCCCTGGGACGCGCAGGGCCAGTGCAGACGCCTGCTGCAGCGTTAGCAATAGACATGAGAACCCAGAGAGCTCTGCACTCAGCCACGAGCTGGCTGCCAACACTTAGACTTTGCAAAATAACAAGGGGGAAGGGGCGAGTCCTCGGAGCAACAGCTGGGCCAATGTCATGTTGCTTGGCTGTGACCACTCCACACCGTGCTGTCGGAGCAAGCACCTCACAGACCCTCAACCGGTCCCATACAGGGGGCTACTTCTGACAGCGCTCCCCTTTCCTGGCACCTTCCCACCCCACGCTGTCCTCACAGCAACCAGAGCGCCAAGTTCTAGGAGAGTTTCCCATCGGCCCATGGGGACCTGTCACTGCGAAGGGGTGGCAGCTCTGTCACCTCCCTCCATGCTGGGAGCGGTGGGGCACTTCATGGATTTAAAATGTCTCTGGATTCCTAAGAGCCCCGGCCCCTGCTGGCGAGTGGGTGCCACACTGCACAGACCAGTTACTCCGTGGCACTGCGCTGTGCAGCATTACACACAGCCGTACAGCTCCGAGCACAGGGGCTCGGCCTGAGTGCGGCCTCTGGGAGCCGCTGGAACAGAAACAGGCTACAACTGGGATGCAGCAACAGCACTGGCCAGGGTCACACGGGCACACTCACAGAGACACAGAGACACACTCTCGCAGAGGTACACACAGAGACACACACTCACACAGAGAGACACACAAATTCACATGCACTCGCACAGAGACACACACTCACACAGACACACACACAAATTCACATGCACTCGCACAGAGACACACACTCACACAGAGACACACACAAATTCACATGCACTCGCACAGAGACTCACTCACGCAGCCACTGGTACAGAGGCACATACACAAGACACGCACTCTCGCAGAGGCTCAGAGGGACGCGCACGGACACACACTCACAGAGACACACTCTCCACAGAGACACACACTCAAATTCACATGCACTCGCACAGAGACTCACTCACGCAGCCACTGGTACAGAGGCACATACACAAGACACGCACTAACAGACACACACTCTCGCAGAGGCTCAGAGGGACGCGCACGGACACACACTCGCACAGAGACACACACAAATTCACATGCACTCGCACAGAGACACACACTCACACAGACACTGGTGCAGAGGCACATACGCTCCAGACACGCGCGCGCACACTCACGTTTCGTGCCCCATCTCGTGGCCGCCGCCGCACGCCCCTGACTCCGGGGGCCGCGGGCTCGCGGCGCGGCGATTCCCCATCTCGGCAGACATGGGCCCACGCGGCGCCGGCCAATCAGGGCCAGCCCCGCCCCTGCTGCCCAGAGCGGGGATGGCCAGGCCCGGCAGCGCCAGCTCCGCCTCCCCGGCCCAGGCCCCGCCCCGGCCCTGGCTCACGGCGCGGGGGGAGGGGGGGGGACCCTGCGCGGCTCCGCCTCCAGCCCCGCCCCCGCCGGCACAGCCTGTGCCTGGCGGAGAAACGTCCCCGGCCCGGCAGCGGATCCCTGGGCCCGCCCCGGGGGCGCCGTCAGCCGGGGCGCTTGGGCTAAGCAGGCACCCCACAGCGCTGCGGCGCGGCGCCTCTCCCAGCCCAGGCCCCCGCCCCCCGCGCTGAGCGGCGGTGATTCAATCCTTCCCCAGCCACGCTGCAAACTCCCCCCCGCGGCCCTGCCCCGGGGGCCTGCCCCGAGAGACCCAGCGTCGTAGCCGGCCCTGGCACGCTGACTGAAGGCGTGTCAGGACACTCAGAAACCAGCCTCAAGGCAACCACCACCCAAAGGGCAGCATCCGCCAGGACACAACTGACTTCCTGCACAAACGGCACAACATTAACAACCTCCCTCAGGGCACCGTCCTCGCCACCAGGGATGTCGCTTTCCTATACACCGACATCCCTCACCCTGAGAGCTTCGCAGCCTGCCTCAAATATGAGACAACGGACAACACTCAGATCTCCACCCTAAACACATTGTCAAACTCATCCATTTCATCCTCACCCAGACCAGTTTTACATTCAACAACAAACACATTATCCAAACCGTGAGGACAGCCAGGGGGACTAGGATGGCTCCCCAATATGCCAGCCTCTTCACGAGCCACCTTGAGGAAGAATGTCTGGACAAATGCACCACAAAACCAATGAGAACCTGAGTGTGACGGGATCCCCAGGTTGCAACCTGGGATGGTGAGAGTGCTATGCCTCCCTAACGCACGACTCTGGGTTGTCTCTCACAATGCCGTACTGGTGACAAGCAGCAAACCCCTCCAGGTGCTGTTCCCGCTCAGTACAACCCCATGTGGAGCCCCCCACCCAGCCAGATTGCATGACTGCTCCCAGAGCCACTCACAAATCACACAGCAAGGCACCAGCCAAATCCCCCCAGTTCCCAGCCTTGTACCACCGGAATATACCATCTTGCACTGCTCAGGACCCTTTCTTGAGCAATGGAAAGTTTATTAATTGGTTCATCAATGGAAAGTGACATACACCAGCCTTTGTAACCTGAGCAGATTTACCGAACACTTCAGTCAAACTCACTGGTAAGGATCAACATTAGAATAAGTCTATTGATTACAAAAGATGGATTATAAGTGATAGGCAAGGCGTCAAAGTAGTTCCCAAAGGAAAATAAAAGATAAGCATGCCGTCTAAATTCTCAACCTTATTAGACTAGGCAATATGTAGACTAAGCAGTTTTTCTCACCCCACTGGATACTGCAGGTTGGTTACAGTCTTTCATACGCAGGCTCTCCCCGTTAGCCTGGGGAACCATCTCCTCAGCTCCAGCACCATATGCGCCGACTTCCCCTCTTTCTCATGGGTGCTCGATCCCCTCTGCCCCCTGGCCCCGCTCCCGCCCCACTCCACCCCTTACATGAGGCCCTGCCCCATCCCACCTCTTCCACCCCTGCTCCGCCTCCATTCCAACCCTTTCCCCAAAGTCCCCGCCCCAACTCTGTCCCTATTCCAGTTCCTTCCCCAAATCTCTAGCCCTGCCTCCTCCCCTGAGCATGCCACGTTCCCGCTCCTCCCCCCCCACCCCCGCCCGGAGCGTGCTAAAGCTGCCAAACAGCTGTTTGGCGGCGGCCATTGGGGAAGCACTGGGAGGTAGGCAGAGGAACAGGGACACGGCGCGCTCAGGGGAGGAGGAGATGGGGTGGGGGGTGAGGGGAGCTTGGCTGTCGGTGGGTGCAGAGCACCCACTAATTTTTCCCTGTGGGTGCTGCAGCCCCGGAGCATCTATGGAGTCGGTGCCTATGTCCAGCGTTCTCGTTGACTTCAGCGTGGGTTGGGGAGGAGAATGGACAAACCATGCAGCCTCTAGCCCGTATTTTATGTCCTCAGTCATGTACTTGGAGAACACAAGTCCAGACATGTCTGGTGGGCATTGCCGAAAAATCAGGCAAGGCTAAGCAATTCCGCTGGTGTGGCCGTGTGCAAGTGAGTCATTGAATTGTAACTCCCTCACTAGACAATGGCTGTTGATGATTGTTCAACACACACCTGGGTGTTCGTTACCTCCCTTGTTGTTGTGTCTGGGGAACTAATATCTGGGTGATTCCCCAACTCACAATCAGAAAAGTACCAGCTGTCTGGTGCAAAAGCTCTTCTTGCTCTCAGTACTCCCAGCCATATGGTAAAGAGGAGACCTGCCAGTGAGCCCTGCTGGGAATCTGGTTAAAGCCACCAAGCCAGTTACTGTGTTTTCATAAGGAAATCCATCTGGAACCATGGTGCTTAGAGGGGCCACACTGATAATGCTTATTCACGGCAAACTGCAAGAAATAGGGCAGACAATCCCCACAACTGGCAGTTTATTCTATACTTAGATTCACCAAGCCAGTAACAAAACAGCATCTGTAATACCACACTGGTTACTAAAAAGCCAAAATGCAGTCTCTTTTAATCAATCCAGCCTTTGGCTCCCATCCAGACAGCCAAATCCCGTATAGTGAGGGATTACGAACAATCTTGTTCACCATACTTAAAGTTCTACCAATCCAAGGAACCAGACACATTGCCCATCAGGTCAATGAATATTTCAGATCTCATCCAAATACATGATTACAGCCAGTCCTTATTAACTAAATCTAAGATTTATTAATAAAAAGAAAAAAAGAAAGAAGAACATTGCTATGATTAAAAGATCAATGTACATACATATATGAGTAAAGTTCTTAGATCAGTTTCATAGCAGATATGGTGAGGCTGATTTGTAAAAGTCTTTCTGGAATCAATTAAAAAAGTTATAGTCCAATAGGCAGTCCAAGTGCAGAGTTTGTTACAAATGGTTTGTTGTCAAACTGGGAGGATGTATCAAGTGGGGTCCCACAGGACTCAGTCCTGGGTGCAGTACTATTCAATATTTTCATTAATGACTTGGACAACGGGGTGGAGAAAATGCTTATAAAATTTGTGGATGACACCAGTCAGGGAGAGGTTGCAAGTTCTTTGGAGAACAGGATTAGAATACAAAAAGGCCTTAGAGAATTGGTCCAAAATCAACAAAATGAATTTCAATAAGAACAAGTGCAAGTACTACACTTAAGAAAGAAAAAAATCAAGTGGACAACTACAAAATGGGGAATAACTGGTGAGGTAATAATACTGCAGAAAAAGATCTGGGGCAAAGTGGATTAAAAATTGAAGATGAGCCAACAATGTGATACAGTTGCAAAAAAGGTTAATATAATTCTGGGGGGTAGTAACAAAAGTGTCATATCGAAGACAGGGGAGGTAGTTGTCCTGCTCTACTCGACACAGGTGAGGCCTCAGCTGGAGTACTGTGTCTAGTTTTGGGTGCCACATATTGGGAAAGATGTGGATAAACTGAAGAGCATCCAAAGGAGAGCAACAAAAATGATAAAAGATTTAGAAAATGTCACCTATCAGGAAAGGTTGAAAAAAACCGGGGCATATTTAGTTTTGAGAAAAGAAGACTGAGGGGACCTGATAACAGTCTTCAAATATGTTAAGGGCTGTTAGAAATAGGACAGTGATCAATAGTTCTCCATGTCCACCAAAAGTACGACAAGAAGTAATTTATTCAACGTGCAGCAAGGGTGATTTAGTTTAGATACTAGGAAAAACTTTCTAACTAGAAGGACAGTTAAGTACTGAAATAGGTTCCCAAGGGAGATTGTGGAATTCCCATCACCGGAATTTTTAAGAACAGGTTAGATAAACACCTGCCAGGGATAGTCTAGGGTTACTGCCTCAGTGCAGGGTAATGGGCTAAATGATCTTGAGATCCCGAGTCCAAAGTCCTGTGAGAACTTAGGGCTAATCGACATCGGTGCAGCTGCTCCAATGCCACTGCAGCGTGTCTGGGGAAGATGCCCTGTGCTGACGAGAGAGCTCTCTCTGCTTAGGTCGCTGTAACTTATGTCACTTGGGGGTGGCTTTTTTACGTCCCTGAGTGATGTAAGTGATATTGACTTAAGCGGTAGTGTAGACATGCCCTGAGAGGGAGAGTTGAGAGCCCAGAGCAGAAAGGAAGAGAACCCAGAGAGTAACGGGAGCTCAGAGGAAGAGCAGAGTTGGGCACTGAGCTTTCAGGGGGGCTGTCTCTGAAGGGGGGAGCACTCAGTTCCCCAGTGCGCAGTGGAGCCAGAGCAGGCTGGTGAAAGCTGCAGACAGGCAGGCAGGGGGTCACCTACAAACCTCCACAGGCCAGAGAGACACAGCTAGAGAGGGCTGAAGGTTGAGAACAGCAGAGGAAGATGCCTGCTGGCTCTCTGAACCGGAGACCTGAACTCAGAATGCTGCTGAAGGCTGATGGAGGGGCGAGTCCACCGATGTCTCCAGGCAAGAGCTGGAGCCCTGCCTGGCAAGGAAACAGGGTGGAGAAACACTCAAGCTAGAGGGTCTGGGTGAGGTGTGGTGAGAGACACTGGAGCCAGACCTGGAAGTTAGGGTGTTGGGGGCAGCATCCAGAGCTGCACCTGCTGGGCGCTGGGGTGTGGTGAGAGATACTGGAGCTGGGCTTGGTGCTGGACTGTTGGGACGAATGGACTGTTTGGACTGTACTGGGGGGGATTCTGGTGAGAAGGAAACTCCACGAAAAGGGCTATTGAAATACTTTGAAGGCTGAGTTTATCTGAGGAATTAAGATGGAAACTGAGGTGATGGGCCACTTGCGGGGCTGCCCTCAGGACACGTGTTTATGCCAGATTTACACCAGCCCACGTAACCTTTATTCTGCTCCTTTGTGCATCCAGCCTGTGCACCGAATGAGGCAGGGCTCCTGTGGGTAAGATAACATGTGATCGTGTAGTTAAAGACCAGACCATAATGCATGTGCACGGGGGTGACAAAGTAAGATTGAACAGAAAACTGCAGTTCTGGCATTTCCCAACTTCTGAGTGTTTGACTTTGCAACCTAAATAACATTCTTTGCACAGTTTACACTGTGTGTAATTTCCTAGGTGGTTTTTTTAAGAACGTAAAAACTAATCTAAAAGTGTATTAAATACAATTGTTAACACACACAGAGCGTTGTCATTGGGGTTTGAACCTTCAGCACTCCAGCACACTGGTACTAGGTAAGCTACAAGACAAGCTGGCAGCAGGAGAAGGCTGTTTTCCCAAAGGGGTGGATGGATTGCTGGGTCTGGAGATGGTTGGGGGGAAGCCAGCTTCAGCCCAGTCGGGCTTTCTCTCTCGTTCTGCTCTTGTGTGCTAGATCAAGGAGCTCTCCACTGTCAGAAATCTTCTCCCTGCAGCTGTCTGTGTCACTGACAGAGAACAATGAATCATTTTCAAAACAATGACAATTGCTTAACAATTTCACAATCCCTGCAGCTGTAAAGTGCTTCATCCATGATCCAAATGTCCAGCTTGCCCTTGCGTGTGGTGCAGTGTGACCCCACTGGCGAGACAGAGGGACACAAAAAAATGAGGGACTTGGTAACAATTTCAATTTCAAGGAGGGTGGCGGTCATTCCCCTGGACATTTATCATAGTGCATCCTGCCCAGCTTTGAGAAACACCTGAGAACACTTCTTTGACAAAGTTAATGAACCTGACTAATATCAGCTCCTTCATTTCCCTTCTTCCCATGCAGCTTGCACTCTGGGTTTGGCTTGAAGGACGGGTGCTGAAAATTATATTAGTTCCTTACTGCAATCTCTATTGTATTGTATTTGTTGCAGATCATTGTACAGCACCTTGTGTGGTTGGGGGGCTTCATAAATAAAACTGTTAATCATATTATGAAGACACAAATGTGCTAGAGACAATTAGTTATTCTGCACCAGTTATTACTTTGTTCTACTGACCATTCAGTGACGACACCAAGGGTTAAGTCTCCGCCGAGGTACGTCGGGTTAGTTTGGTAACTGCCTGTCTGATGGTGCAGTCAGAGCATCAGCCACATAGCTAAAGAATTGGGCTGAGGTCCTGGCCCACTGAAGTCAATGGCAAAACACCCATTGACTATAATGGTCAGGATTTCATGCTGTATGTTTGATTTTTTCAGTCATGCCCCGGTGCTGTGTTCTGTGAATGCAGGTGAAGAGGACGATGTTCTGCCATTGAGAAGCAGCGTCAGGTCTCCTACCTGACGGCCATGAGCCCCAGCAGGTGTTGTGGATCTGGAAGGCAGGGGCGGTTCCAGGCACCAGCACGCCAAGCACATGCTTGGGGCGGCAAGCCACGGGGGGCGTTCTGCCGGTCGCCGCAAGGGCGGCAGGCAGGTTGCCTTTGGCGGCATGCCTGTGGAGGGTCCGCTGGTCCCACGACTTAGATGGACCTCCCGCAGGTGTGCCGCCGAGTCCGCGGGACCGGGGACCTCCTGCAGGCAAGCCGCCAAAGGCAGCCTGCCTGCCGTGCTTGGGGTGGCAAAATACCTGAGCCACCCCTGCTGGAAGGTGGAGCTCTGCATGTATCTGCGTTGCTCGCAGGACTCCAAATCCTCTCCCCAGCCACCATCCTCAATCTGCTTGGAGACCAGGAACTGGCAGGCTTGGGCCACCTCCCTGCATGACGAGGCAGAGAAATGGGAAGGTATTGGACATGACAGAACAACAGTGACTTGTGTTAAAGAGCTTTACTTGACTTCCTCTAGAGCAGTGAGAAGATCAATAAGAAAGAACACATGTAAAGGCCACACAAGAGAGGGCAGTGTGTTTGCCCTCTGCAAGGAGCTGCAGTCACCATGACAGCAAAATGTCACATGGAAAAGAAAGACATGGCAGCTGCAGGTTACAGGCACCCTATAACCATTCTCCTTTCTCCGAGACAAGTTTCCTCATTTGGACAAGCTAACCAGCTCCTGGGAAATTCGTAAAGCTCAGGTCTATTATTGCACAATCCTCCGCCAATATATCAGCCCTACTACAAGAATGTCTTGATTTAGAGCAGGAAATAAAATGCCTTGAAACACACCCTACTCTTTGAGAAATCCAACTTCTACCTCCTTGCAAACAACTTGCTAGTATTGATCAATACAGCACAGAGAGGATCACGTCTTCTTTATAAGAACATGCCCGTTAGTCTCCCTAATCTTTTCTGAGATTGTCTCAGACTCAGCCTCCTTCCCTACTGCCCTGACTGAACAGCAATGCTAATCACCGTGACCACTGCAGTCATTCTGTACCAAACTCCAGGAAAGCCCCTGGGCTCACTGGCTTTGGTAGAGGATACTTTAAAGGGGGTTCTGAAGATGTGCTGGATCCCATTCCTCGACTGCATCTGGCAGCACTGGGCAATACAAACTCCCAAGATCCTGGAGCCTGGGGTTTGGTCCACGAATGCCCAGTGCCCTCAGGAGGGTGTACGTGAGCGAAGGTGGTTTTGAGTCTGGTCCTGGGCGGGGCCCTTCATTCTGCTCTGCTTGGCTCCGGTTGCCAATACGGTTGATGCCATTTAATAGCAGTCTGGATAGTCACAACTTCTGGTTAATAGCAACATTTTGCCATGAACCAATCCTGTCCCGCTGACTTGAATGTTCATGGCAGTTGGCGATTGCTGCTTATTAGCTACATTAGCTTATAAATGGCATGCTGCTTGTTAGCTACATTTTTGGATGAAAGGCTCCACCGGCAGGCAGGTTTGTGAGGAAGCAGCCAGGAAAGGAAGTGCTGAGACCTGCCATCCCTGGCTGCTGCCTCACAAACTTGCCTTCTGCTTATTAGCAACTGTTGGATCACAGCAACTTCTTGCTGCCGGCCAAGGGGTTGGTAACAAGCAAAATGCACTGTAGATTTGGGGTTGTCATGGCAGGCAGAGCTCCCTGCGGCACACTCAGGGGCGGCTCCAGGCCCCAGCATGCCAAGCGCGTGCTTGGGGCAGCAAGCTGCGGGGGGCGCTCTGCCGGCGCCGCGAGGGCGGCAGGCAGGCTGCCCTTGGCAGCTTGCCTGCGGAGGGTCAGCTGGTCCCACGGCTTAGGGGACCTCCCACAGGCACGCCTGTGGGAGATCCGCCGAAGCCGCGGGACCAGCGGACCGTCCACAGGCAAGCCGCAGAAGGCAGCCTGCTTGCCGTGCTTGGGGTGGCAAAATTCCTAGAGCCACCCCAGGGCACACTGACCCTGTGGCAAATCCCTCAGTCAGGAATCAGTGGCAATTGCAGTTCCCTGCCTCTGGCCACTTATTAAAGAGCCTAAATATGGACAGAGGAGCTGAACTGTAGCAGCCATTTTGTAAATACCTCGCCATGAATTGTAAACTGACCGTGTCAACTTAACACCTTGAAGGTGTGAAAAGGGCTTCTCCCAGCCACAGGTACAGCCCCCAGCCAGCATTAACTTCATACCAGAGCCAGTGAGGGCTTGTTCACCTCCCTAGTTAATAAACACAGTAACCAGTAATACTCTTAAATGACTGGCAAAATATTTAAAGTAGGAAACCTGGAGTTGCAAGACTGGGTTAGACCAAGGACCCCTCATGCCCAGCGACCTGGAACAGACAGACCAGGTCAGACCCAGAGACCCCACACCCAGCAACCTGGAACAGACAGGGAAGGTCAGACCCAGGGCCCCTCATACCCAGCAATTTGAAAAAGTCATACTGGGTCACACCAAAGGCTTTCATATCCAGCGACCTGCAGCAGACAGACCTGCTCTGACCAGGGTCCCCCACTCCCAGCGACCTGGAACAGACAGACCGGGTCAGACCCAGGGCCCCTCACGCCCAGCGACCTGGCACAGACAGACCAGCTCAGACCCAGGGCCCCTCACGCCCAGCGACCTGGCACAGACAGACCGGGTCGGACCCAGGGCTCCTCACGCCCAGCGACCTGGCACAGACAGACCGGGTCGGACCCAGGGCCCCTCACGCCCAGCGACCTGGCACAGACAGACCGGGTCGGACCCAGGGCCCCTCACGCCCAGCGACCTGGAACAGACAGACCGGGTCGGACCCAGGGACCTGACACCCAGCAACCTGGAACAGACAGACCGGGTCAGACCCAGGGCCCCTCACGCCCAGTGACCTGGAAGAGACAGACCGGGTCAGTCCCAGGGCCCCTCACGCCCAATGACCTGGCACAGACAGACCGGGTCAGACCCAGGGCCCCTCACGCCCAGCAACCTGGCACAGACAGACCGGGTCAGACCCAGGGCCCCTCACGCCCAGCGACCTGGAACAGACAGACCGGGTCAGACCCAGGGCCCCTCACGCCCAGCGAGCTGGAACAGACAGACCGGGTCAGTCCCAGGGCCCCTCACGCCCAGCGACCTGGCACAGACAGACCGGGTCAGACCCAGGGCCCCTCACGCCCAGCGAGCTGGAACAGACAGACCGGGTCGGACCCAGGGCCCCTCACGCCCAGCGACCTGGCACAGACATACCGGGTCGGACCCAGGGCCCATCACGCCCAGCGACCTGGAACAGACAGACCGGGTCAGACCCAGGGCCCCTCACGCCCAGCGACCTGGAACAGACAGACCGGGTCGGACCCAGGGACCTGACACCCAGCAACCTGGAACAGACAGACCGGGTCAGACCCAGGGCCCCTCACGCCCAGCGACCTGGAACAGACAGACCGGGTCAGACCCAGGGCCCCTCACGCCCAGCGACCTGGCACAGACAGACCGGGTCAGTCCCAGGGCCCCTCACGCCCAGCGACCTGGCACAGACAGACCGGGTCAGACCCAGGGCCCCTCACGCCCAGCGACCTGGCACAGACAGACCGGGTCAGACCCAGGGCCCCTCACGCCCAGCGACCTGGCACAGACAGACCGGGTCAGACCCAGGGCCCCTCACGCCCAGCGAGCTGGAACAGACAGACCAGGTCAGACCCAGGGCCCATCACGCCCAGCGACCTGGAACAGACAGACCGGGTCGGACCCAGGGCCCCTCACGCCCAGCGACCTGACACAGACAGACCGGGTCAGACCCAGGGCCCCTCAGGCCCAGCGAGCTGGAACAGACAGACCGGGTCGGACCCAGGGCCCCTCACGCCCAGCGACCTGGCACAGACAGACCGTGTCGGACCCAGGGCCCCTCACGCCCAGCGACCTGGCACAGACAGACCGGGTCAGACCCAGGGCCCCTCACGCCCAGCGACCTGGAACAGACAGACCGGGTCACACCCAGGGCCCCTCACACCCAGCGACCTGGAACAGACAGACCAGGTCAGACCCAGGGACCTGACACCCAGCAACCTGTAAGAGACAGACCGGGTCAGACCCAGGGCCCCTCACGCCCAGCAACCTGTAAGAGACAGACCGGGTCAGACCCAGGGCCCCTCACGCCCAGCGACCTGGAACAGACAGACCGGGTCAGACCCAGGGCCCCTCACACCCAGCGACCTGGCACAGACAGACAGGGCCCCTCACGCCCAGCGACCTGGAACAGACAGACCGGGTCGGACCCAGGGCCCCTCACGCCCAGTGACCTGGCACAGACAGACCGGGTCGGACCCAGGGCCCCTCACGCCCAGCGACCTGAAACAGACAGACCGGGTCAGACTCAGGGCCCCTCACGCCCAGCGACCTGGCACAGACAGACCGGGTCAGACCCAGGGCCTCTCACGCCCAGCGACCGGGAATAAACAGACCGGGTCAGACCCAGGGACCTGACACCCAGCAACCTGGAACAGACAGACCGGGTCAGACCTAGGGCTCCTCACACCCAGCGACCTGGAACAGACAGACCGAGTCAGACCCAGGGCCCCTCACGCCCAGTGACCTGGAACAGACAGACCGGGTCAGACTCAGAGCCCCTCACGCCCAGCGACCTGGCACAGACAGACCGGGTCAGACCCAGGGCCCCTCACGCCCAGCGACCTGGCACAGACAGACCGGGTCGGACCCAGGGCCCCTCACGCCCAGCGACCTGGAACAGACAGACCGGGTCAGACCCAGGGCCCCTCACGCCCAGCGACCTGGAACAGACAGACCGGGTCGGACCCAGGGCCCCTCACGCCCAGCGACCTGGAACAGACAGACCGGGTCGGACCCAGGGCCCCTCACGCCCAGCGACCTGGAACAGACAGACCGGGTCAGACCCAGGGACCTGACACCCAGCAACCTGGATCAGACAGACCGGGTGAGACTAGGACCCTTGAAACCTTGTGACCTGCCACTGGAATCAGTCAGTAACCTTAGGTCCGGATAGTTATTCTTTTCTTAACCAGTTAAGAGTTAGTCCTTTGCTACACATAATTAAATAACTCAATAATAGTTAAAAGAATAGCTCATAGCCCCGTGAGCACAGGAACCAGGACATGCAGTATCAGAGATGAAAGGCAACAAATATGTGTTCTTTGATCACACACCAAAACACACATAGAAACTTCTCCCGTAATCTGCGATCAAGCACTACAATTCATCAGATGAGGCACTATGATGAAGACTAAGGGGCCAGTCAAACTCAGGCACAATTTGTAATGTGCTCAAGTTCCAGATCCCACACCCACCATATTTATTGACTACAAAGAAGGCGTTGGTTCACAAGCCAAGGGAATTGCTTAAGAGGAATTCTCCGTTTTTCTGCTCTCTGCCACGTCGACTAGCCCCACACCTTGTTTCTCTAGACTCACACAAAGCAGATAAGTCCCTCTATGACTAGGCCTTCTAAGTGACCCGCCAAACTCATTCCCTTGGGCCCAGATCCTCAGAGCTATTTAGGTGCCTAACTCCCACTGATTTCAAAGGGAGTTAGGTGCCTAAGTACCTTTGTGGACCGTAGCAACTTAAACATTGATATGGGATGGTGCTGTGTGTTAAAACTCTACAAAAAGGCAACTTCTCATGCTCATGGCACTGCTGCTGTCTGACCTCCAGGTCCCAGATGCTGTGGCGGCCAGTGGAGCTGCCTGTTACGTTGCTTCCAATTCAGGCTGTGCGCTCAGATAGTTTCCCAGCTGTTCTGGGGCGAGTTCAGAGCAATGGCTTGGCTCTGCTATTTGTGCCTTGGAGTCAGGGCCGGTGCCTAGGGCGCGAAACATCCTTGCACCGGCCCTGCTTGGAGTGCAGTGGTTCTGCGGCTTGCCTTCAATGCATTGTTCCAGGACCCTTCCCAAGGAGATTGTGGGGGTGGCCAGCTGCGTTGGTTCCACTGATCAGGTTGCCAGATGAGAGAGGGAGTAGCCTGAGCGCTTCCCCCTCCCACCAGTCAGAGAGGCACAGACGGGAGGAGGAGCTAGAAGGGACCAGACCTGCTCCCTGGGGGGGCAGGCCAGGGCTGAGAGCAGACCCACAACTCGCAGCGCCTGAGGAACGGGCCGAGGGCGGGCAGGCTCTCTCCCCACAGCAACTGCCCACAGGTCCCTTCCTGAGGGAAGGGAGGACCTGCTTCAGATGCCTCCCCGGCAGGGTGTATTACCCTCCTTCTCATACAAACTCAGTTGGTTTGTGTCAATTCCCTGGTTTGATTTAGGGACTCCCCCAGCAGGGCAGAGACTTGGCACTGGTCTTTACTGCCGCCCAAGAGAGAGAACGGCCACGCCTGGCCACGAGGAGGCACCCAATGGGGAGCTGACCCCCTTGCTACAGGCCGTGAGCAATAGCGGGGTGGGATGTGGCCCAGGGAGGGCAGCCTTAAGGTGCTCCTGGGTGTCAGACCTTTGATAGCCCTCACAGGGCCCTGGCCTGGAGCCTGCTGGAGTGGGAGGGCCCCGGCTCCCTTACCAAACCACCCCTCCGCACTTCCAAGGGACAACCCCCCCGTCCACTAGGCAACACTCCCCAAAAGTGAAGGCCATCACATCAGGACATTGCACAATATTGCCATCTGTCACAGGCACTGAGAGGAGCGATAGGCCTCACTTCATAGAATCATAGAATGTCAGGGCTGGAAGGGATCTCAGGAGATATCTAGTCCAACCCCTGGGGCTCAAAGCAGGACCAATTCCCAGCTAAAGCACCCCAGCCAGGGCTTTGTCGAGCCTGACCTTAAAAACCTCTAAGGAAGGAGATTCCACCACCTCCCTACGTAACCCATTCCAGTGCTTCACCACTCTCTGAGTGAAAAAGTTTTTCCTAATATCCAACCTAAACCTTCCCCACTGCAACTTGAGACCATTACTCCTTGTTCTGTCATCTGGTACCACTGAGAACAGTCTAGATCCATCCTCTTTGGAACCCCCTTTCAGGTAGTTGAAAGCAGCTATCAAATCCCCCTTCATTCTTCTCTTCTGCAGACTAAACAATCCCAGTTCCGTCAGCCTCTCCTCATAAATCATGTGTTCCAGCCCCCTAATCATTTTTGTTGCCCTCCGCTGGACTCTTTCCAATTTTTCCACATCTTTCCACTGGACACAGTACTCCAGATGAGGCCTCACCAATGTCGAATAGAGGGGAATGATCACATCCCTCGATCTGCTGGCAATGCCCCTACTTATACAGTCCAAAATGCCATTAGCCTTCTCGGCAACAAGGGCACACTGTTGACTCATATCCAGCTTCTCGTCCACTGTAACCCCTAAGTCCTTTTCTGCAGAACTGCTTCCTAGCCATTCGGTCTCTAGTCTGTAACAGTGAATGGGATTCTTCCGTCCTAAGTGCAGGACTCTGCACTTGTCCTTGTTGAACCTCATCAGCTTTCTTTTGGCCCAGTCCTCTAATTTGTCTAGGTCCCTCTGTATCCTATACCTACCCTCCAGCGTATCTACCACTCCTCCAAGTTTAGTGTCATCTGCAAACTTGCTGAGAGTGCAGTCGACGCCATCCTCCAGATCATTAATGAAGATATTGAACAAAACCGGCCCCAGGACCGACCCTTGGGGCACTCCACTTGAAACCGGCTGCCAACTAGACATGGAGCCGTTGATCACTACCTGTTGAGTCCGATGATCTAGCCAGCTTTCTAACCACCTTATAGTCCATTCATCCAGCCCATACTTCTTTAACTTGCTGGCAAGAATACTGTGGGAGATGATATCAAAAGCTTTGCTAAAGTCAAGGAATAACACATCCACTGCTTCCCCCTCATCCACAGAGCCAGTTATCTCATCATAGAAGGCAATTAGGTTAGTCAGGCATGACTTGCCCTTGGTGAATCCATGCTGACTGTTCCCGATCACTTTCCCCTCCTCTAAGTGCTTCAGAATTGATTCCTTGAGGACCTGCTCCATGATTTTTCCAGGGACTGAGGTGAGGTTGACTGGCCTGTAGTTCCCCGGATCCTCCTCCTTCCCTTTTTTAAAGATGGGCACTACATTTGCCTTTTTCCAGTCATCCGAGACCTCCCCCATTCGCCATGAATTTTCAGAGATAATGGCCAATGGCTCTGCAATCACATCCGCCAACTCCTTAAGCACTCTCGGATGCAGTGCATCCAGCCCCATGGACTTGTGCTTGTCCAGTTTTTCTAAATAGTCCCGAACCACTTCTTTCTCCATAGAGGGCTGGTCTCCTCCCTCCCCATGCTGTGCTGCCCAGTGCAGCAGTCTGGGAGTTGACCTTGTTTGTGAAGACAGAGGCAAAAAAATCATTGAGTACATTAGCTTTTTCCACATCCTCTGTCACTAGGTTGCCTCCCTCATTCAGTAAGGGGCCCACACTTTCCTTGACTTTCTTCTTGTTGCTAACATACCTGAAGAAACCCTTCTTGTTACTCTTAACATCTCTTGCTAGCTGCAACTCCAAGTGTGATTTGGCTTTCCTGATTTCACTCCTGCATGCCTGAGAAATATTTTTATACTCCTCCCTGGTCATTTGTCCAATCTTCCACTTCTTGTAAGCTTCTTTTTTGCGTTTAAGATCAGCAAGGATTTCACTGTTAAGCCAAGCTGGTCACCTGCCATATTTACTATTCTTCCTACACATCAGGATGGCTTGTTCCTGCAACCTCAATAAGGAACTTCACTCGGACACAGGCTGCTACAGATCAGGGACCGAGGCTGCGTTCCTGCCCCTCTCACCCCCTGCCAGCTCAGCCGCCCTTAGCAGCACAGAGTTCAACTCTCTTGTTATCCTCTGGTAAGACCAAGCAAAAGTTCAGAACAAAGCCCCAGGATTTTTCCGAGCCTGTGAAGGGGGGAGTGCGGTGACTAGAGCGGATGCGGGGAGTCAGGACCCCTGGGTTCTATCCCTGTCTCAGGGTGGGTATCTGTCGTCTATGGTCAGAGCAGGACTCTGGACAGTAACGCCCTTGGGAGCTGGTGGCTCCTGACGTCTTGCTCTAAGCCTGGAGGGGACGGCAGCCAGTCCCCGCCCCGCCCTCTTCCTGGAATGCCGGGCGGAGATGGAACACGCGGGGCGCTACCACCACAACCAATCAGAAGGCAGAGCTCGGAGACGGGGTCGGTTTACATTCGGTTGTCGGCTGTTGGTGGAGTGGAGCAGAGCGAGATGTGTCACAGCCTGGGCGCTCCCCACCCAATGTCCCATTGCCATGCAAAGGGAAGGTTGGACACTGTGGGTGTTTCCAGGTGCTGAAGGACCTCAGCCAAGGCGAGACCATCAAGCCGGAGGCTGAGGACAATCCCAGGTCAGGCTACCGCGAGCCGCCAAACTGTCCATTAGACTCCGGGGCAGGGAGCCTCAGCACCACCCTGCCTGCTCAGGGGGAGCTCCTGTAAGAAACCCCACGTTTACTTGTGAGTTTTAAGTTGGCCAACGCGTACATCACCCTTCCCAGAGCAGGTTCCCAACCCCTGCTCTGCCTGGGCTGGGGCTAGGAGGGAGCCAGAGGCGCAGGGGGGGTTAGGCCCCTTGTGAATGTTGGGGGTGGAGGGTTTAAGGAATTGTCAATGGTTTAATATCTAGTTACTCCTCTTCTTTCCTTAGCCCCAGGCCTTTCTTCCCTCTGCCCTATAAAGCCCCCCCTCTGGTATCATTACTGGGACATTACTGGAAGGTCCCCAGTCCATTGACTGTAGTGCTCCTGTTACTGTAAGTCATAGAATCATAGACTATCAGGGCTGGAAGGGACCTCAGGAGGTCATTTAGTCCAACCCCCTGCTCAAAGCAGGACCAATCCCCAACTAAATCATCCCAGCCAGGGCTTTGTCAAGCCTGACCTTAAAAACCTCTAAGGAAGGAGATTCCACCACCTCCCTAGATAACCCATTCCAGTGCTTCACCACTCTCTGAGTGAAAAAGTTTTTCCTAATATCCAACCTAAACCTCCCCCACTGCAACTTCAGACCATTACTCCCTGTTCTCTCATCTGCTACCACTGAGAACAGTCTAGATCCACCCTCTTTGGAACCCCCTTTCAGGTAGTTGAAAGCAGCTATCAAATCCCCCCTCACTCTTCCATAGTCCAGAGATCTGAGCAGGAAAGAAGCAAAACAGAGATGCTTCCAGAGCTTTTTATAGTTTCTCCCATGTGGAGGGAAACTCATTGTCCCAAGCAAAGTCCCCAGCACAGTTTGTGGAAAAGTACAGGCACAAAATGGAGTCCAGTGTCACATGAACTGGTCACATGCGCTTGCATGGTTTGATGAGTCAGGGCAGGGGCCATAGCCATTACTCATGTTCTAGTTAAAACGTCCATAGAAAAGTCCATCATTGGGGGGGAAACCTTCATCTATGGCCCACTGTATTTGTTAATGGGCCATCAACTTGAATAGTCCATTCGCAATGTGCTGGCTAGACTGGATGTAAACTACCTTGTGAGTGTCACCCCAGGAGCAAACACATTTGAAAGACAGGTACATAGTCAATATTCACAACTTCAGATACAACAATGATATATGAATACAAATAGGATAATCATATTCAGCAGCTCATAACTTTTCCATTGACACCTTACATGACATACTTTGTACAAGATTTGTCGCAATTATATAACGTGGTAGCAACAATGACATACATAGTCATATTTCATTCGCGTAACATCGCAAAGACCACGACACACAGCCATAGAACCCAAGAGTCCTGACTTCCACCCCCTTGCTCCAGTCACTGCAGCAGATCCCACTCCCACTCCAGGCCAGGGCCATTGGCAACAGGGGCCAGGTTGTAATTCCCAGCTTTGGGAGGCAGTGTTCTATAGTGGTTAGTGCAATGGCCTGGCAAGAAGGACCCCTGGGTTCCCTCCCTGACTCTGTCACTGACTCATGACCCTGAGCTAGTGGCTTCCCCAGCCCAGGTACCGTACCCCATCAGAGAGGATAGGACCCCAATCCCTGCAGTCTTGGGTTTGGGAGGCTTCAGGAACATGTGTAAAGTACTGAGGGATCATGAGCTGGGAGGTCTCCCCCCCTCCCCCCCACACACACACATGGTCAGTGTTCTGGCACCTGCTGCTGGCCTGAGAGTTCCCATCCCTTGGCAGTAGGGCCTGCTCGTCTTTTCACAGACGTTGTCACCTGCCCAGTGTCTGCACGCGCCCTGCCGGCCGGGCAGTGTGCCGCCCCAGGGCAGGACCCCTCCAGCCTGCACTGGGCTAGGAGATAAAGAAGGGAGGGGGCAGGCAGTGACCTGGAACATCTGCCTCCAGCGCTCCATTGCTGCAGCGAGTGAGTGCCATGCAACGTTTCCTTATCTGCGTCTCCTTTCTGTCCGGGGATGGCAGAAATGAGGGATAATCTTCCCCAGTGAGAGACTGATTTCTAAGCACAACCCCCTGGAGCCCCTTGCTCAGGGCAGCATGTTCCCTGCAGGTGTTCTCCGGAGCCAGCTCCAATGTGTTTAGAAACGTCCCAGCCATGGGCCCCCAGCCCTTCCCTTGTAGGTGACTGTTCCCAAGCCTGGCAGTAGAATCACAGAATCTCAGAATATCAGGTTTGGAAGGGACCAGGGGCCAGACCCTGGGAGGTGCTGAGCACCTGCTACCCCCATTGAAATCAATGGGAATCCAGGCACTCCACTCCCCATGACTGGGACCTTCTGAATCTGAGCCAGGGAAGTTTCCCAGGGGAAGCCTGGACTCCTGAGTTCTCTTCCCTCTCAGGCTGGGAAGGGAGTGTGACATGGGGCTGCAGGAGGGAGCTGTTTGGCCAAACTAACTGCAGGTCTCAGTCCCTGACCCCAGTGCTGTGAATGGGGGAGACTCCCCTGGTGTCCCAGTGCCAGGATGGCGCAGGAGAGCTTTGGGAGCAGCCTGTCCTATCAGCTCCTGCTGGTGTGTGCAGATCCCAGTCTGGTGCCCCTTGGGGGGGATGGGGTGAAAGGGAGTCACCCGAGCTGGGGGGCAGACAGGCTCATTGGCAAGAGGCTGCGTTGCCCCAGACTCACAGCTACCCCCGCTCAGTTCCAGGATGGACGTGCTAAGGAGGATGCGGAGGAGGACGGCTCTGCGCGTGGGCCCGGAGCCAGCAGCCCCATTGGCAAGAGGCAGCTGCCAGCAGCCCCAGGCAGAAAGGGCCCCCTCTGTCCCTGCTGGGAGGGAAGCAGCCACCAGCCAGCCCAGGACATGGACATGGACACGGACACGGTTGGCCTTCCTGACCAGGAAGAGACGAGCTCCCAGAGCAGGCACCGAGCGGGGCGAGGCGGCATCTGCTCTGAGACGGAGGTGCCCCAAGTTCTGCCTGGGCAGGTGGGACCCAGTCCATGAAAGGAGCCAGGCAACGCAGCTCTGGGTTTGCTTTTGCTTCAAGGCCAGCCCCCAGGAGTCCAGCCCTGTGGCCCAGCGGGAGACATCTCCCAGCCTGCTTCCTGGTGACCTCCCTGCCTCTCCAGGGCAGGAGATGGGGGGACCCTGTCCCAGCACCAGCAGCTCGGCCTGCTCCCGAGGGGAGAGCGGACGTTTCCTGGGGGGTCCCTGGAGCACGGAGGCTGAGTGCTCCTCCACTACAGGTGAGGAGACCCCCTGGGCACAGGGAGCAGTAAGGGGCCATTTACACCCAGTGCCATGTTGCTCTGTCAGTCACTCGGGGATCCCAGCAGGGGCACCAGAACCGGGGGGAGAGGGGGTCTATGGCCACCACACTTTAAAAATGGGAGGGCTGTGCCCACCCACTTTTTAACATGGGCATAGTGTGAGGGATAGGGGCTGCATTGCCCCCCTCCCCAACTGCAAGCCTCAGGCAGGTGCAGAGCGGTGCAGGCAGGGCCTGCTCTTCGCGGCAGAGGAGCTGATCATCAGCCAGAACAGCAGAGAGTCCTGTGGCACCTTATAGACTAACAGACGTATTGGAGCATGTCTGACGAAGTGGGTATTCACCCACGAAAGCTCGTGCTCCAGTACGTCTGTTAGTCTATAAGGTGCCCCAGGACTCTTTGCTGCTTTTACAGACCCAGACTAACACGGCTCCCCATCTGATACTTGATAGCCAGAACCAGGCAGTAGTAAGAGCCACCCAGGGAGCCCAGGCTGCTGTGGGGAGCCCCGGACCCTCCACCTGCTCCTCCCCTGGCCCAGGCCCAAACCCAGCCCCAGCCCAGGCATGCTGGAGCTGCAGGAGTGGGGGTGGGGGCACCTAGCCTGCAGCCTCAGCCCGAGAGCTGCCGCATTGGGGAGAGGCACCTCTTCTCCACAGCCCAGGAGCTGCTGTGGGGAGAGAAAGCTGAGGGGAGTCCTCTCTCTCTGCCATAGCCCCAGAGCACCCTCCTGCTCCCCAAACCCCTCGTCCCTGGACCCACCCCAGAGCCCACACCCCCAGATGGAGCCCTCACACCCCTGCACCCCAACCCTCTGTCCCAGTCCTGAGCCCACTCTCACACTCTGAACCCCTCAGCTCCACCCCCACTATATCAATTTTGTTATGTGCACCAATATGAAGGTGCTGTGTCACACATCACCTCTATATTGGTGCACATAACAAAATTCATTCTGCATATGGGTGGGAAAAATTAGAGGGAACACTGCTCATGGCACTGGCTCCCCCATTTCTACAACAGTTCCAGTGCTCCTGGATCCCAGCCAAGGGGTTTGGCCTGAGCTTTGTGAGCCCAATGATGCCAACAGGAGTTGCACAGCCACCCCCTGCAGCAGGGCATGAGGGGAGCTGCTGGCAATTGGGCCTCTGGTGCTCTGGGGTGGGCTCCTCTGAGGGAGTAGAGGGTAGTTCAGGGCTTTCTCTTCCATGAGGCCCTGGGGCTGAGGGGGTCGATGTGGGGCCCTCTCTGCCATTGGCAGTGGGAAGCATTAACACTTTTGTCCCTCAGGGCCCCTGTTCTTCCTCTTCCTCCCATAGCAGCAGCAGGAGTCACCCTCTGCCCTTCTCTCCCCGACGCAGACGATCTCAGTGACCTGTCAGAGGAGAACTGGCCATGGAGGAGGAGGAGAAGAAGGAACCAACCAAGAAGGAGGAGGAGGAGGAGGAGAAGGAACCAGCCACGGAGGAGGGTGAGAAGGAACCAACCACAGGGGAGGAGCAGGAACCAGCCACAGAGGAGGATAATGAGGAGGACTCGGCCTCAGAGTAGGAGGAGAATAATGATGAGGACCCAGCCACAGAGGAGGAGGTTATAGCCAAATATTTAATTTAATAGAGGATTTCTGGTTGTAGTTACACACCAGCATTTAAGGGGTGATGAATAGGTTTAAGCAGGACAGGATCACAGGAGTATAACGTTGATACGCATTTAGAAGGGATGAGTGCATTCAGTATATAAGCCAAGGAAGGCCGTAAAGCAGGCCCTACAGGCTGAGGCCTGTAAGATTTCAGCTTCGCCACACTAGTCCCGAGGAGGGTTTACATAAGTCGGTGACCTAGAAATAACCCTGTGCCAGTAAAGTCACAAGGTTATTGTAAAGAATGTTCAAATGGGTGATGTTCAGGTTAATAGACCACAATGCACCTGTCTAGACTGCAAGATGCCTGATTGTAACATCATGAAAAATTCTGCAGTTACAGGTTACCATGGGGATTTGTTTACCTAGATGCATAATGAGAAGAAAAGGATTTAAGGGGCTAGCCAATGAGATATGGGGCACCCAAAATTAGTGGGGTGTAGAAGTATTGATAAGGAAAAAGGGGTTGGAACCCTTATGCATATGCATGAGCTGTAGTGGGTGTAAGCGTGACTCAGAATAAGAGGTGTTGTGTGGAGGGAAGAAACACACAGGAAATGCCAGGATGTCAAGCCAGGGGTTGTAAGGATAATGATGATGAGGAGAATAACGACTGACATTCCAGGGTCCCCCAGCAGGAGATGTGAGATGTGAGTGAGGCCGGTCATAGGGGTAAACACTTTGCACTATCTTTCTATCTGCTGTTGAGTAAGTGTGGGACTGTTTATCTGCTTAGTGAATTTGTTAATAAAGCAGAACTGTTTCTTGAGTGTTCTAGGGTCTCTTAATACTAATAATATTCCTGATCCTGTAGCCCTCAGGAGACCAAATCTTTAACCAATGCTGTCTAAGGGATTAATCAGTAATCAGTACACCGATCCATAAATAAGGCTACAGATTAGGGTCCCATCTTGGGTGCCATGGGTCATTTTACCTACCTGTCACAAAGGTAGAAGGATTTATGTAATGTGTGTGTGTGAAATAAATAGACCTTTAAGAAAGTCCACGAAAAATCTGTTTGCCTTAATAATTAGAAGGGTAATAAGTTAAAGTCAAGTGTATTAAGGCATAAATTGTTTCTATGCCTATAAATTGTAGTTTTTGTATAATCTTTTGGTCAGGACTAACAGGGAACAGTGAATGTTACTAAAGCTCTTCAGAGAGCAGTCAATATGTTGCTGTACATAGAAGGGGAAGTAACTTTGGGGAAGTTTGTCTGCGAGAAGAGACCAGACAAAGCAAATAGCTTTAACTTAAATGTGGCCGAATAAAATTAAAATTAGTGTCCCAGAAACCCATGTTAAAATTGTTATTTTAAATTGTCTTTGTCATATGGCGCATCTAATGTAGTGTCATTTAAAATAGTATTAAGTTCTATGGTTTAGCTGTTTTAAAAAAAGGCCATGTCTGATGTACATGTAAAAACTGACACAGTAAATAGAGGTAGGGGGGGAAGTGACCCTGCTCACTACCCCTCTGACCTGCCAAGTACGGCGGGGGAAAGAAAGTGAAGGGGGCAAAGCTAAAAGCCTGGGGTAAAATTGAAATATTAAGGTACGTGTATTATTCCGCTGCTGAACATTTGCATTATTTTTGTTGTTAAAAAAATATTGGGTTGTTAAACAAAAAAAGTATCCTTAAATTTAACCAATCAGTTATTGCATATTATTAGCCCAAAGAGAGGTATCCAGTCAGTTATCATTCCGGACACACCCACCCTGGGCATGGTAAAGGAAATCAGCAATCCTTTTGTTTTACACAGGAATCATTCGTCTAAGGCAGTATTAAAACCTCTAACCAAAAAAAATGTAGCAGCCTCTGCTATTCACAAACAACAATCATGGATATTAGTATTAATTCTCAATAAAAGTGTTTACACTTCTTCCTTATAACATTTTTATAATTCCCTAGGTAAATAAAGCAGTTGTTAATTTTTTTAATCATTTGTTTTGTTTTCTTCTATTTTAGGATCTAAATATTCAGGATAGACACCTTCGGCACCTAACTAAACTATTTACATCTTAATTTTGCTTGTTAAAATAAGTTACTCTAACTAAAATGAAGTTGTTAATTCAAACAGGGTTTGTTTTTTTTTTGTTGATTTGTTTTTTAGGTATCCTCCTGTTTAAAAATGAACACATTTCCAGTGCCCGTCTCCCTTATTGATCAATCATGGTGGTAACTATTATTAAGCAATTAATAATTTTAACCCTTAGGTTTCCTGGACCTGCCCTAAACAGCAATGTTTAGAGGTCTGTTTTATGTATTTTACTCTTTGTTCTCTGATGTTTTATTTTATGTTTCAACACAATTATATTGAAATTGTTTTGTCTTTATTAGTCCCTTAGTTATGTTTTAGGTCATGTGACTGTTATAGGATTTTCAATTTAGGGGACTTATTTTATTTTTGTTGTTGCAACAAAAAATATTTTGTGCACAAAGGTATAAGAAAGCTAATTAATAAAACAATTTTTGTGGTCCCACACTATTTCAATATTATAATTAGGCTATACCCACCATTGGTGTACTATTACAATACATTAATTGTAGTTCTTTTTTGCAAATGTTAGTCATAAATACAGGTATATTTGTTTATAATTAAATTATGTATTCATGCAATGTTTTTGGTTAATCTTAATTTTGAGTTTGTCAAGCAATGTAGCAAGTTGTTTGGCACAACCTAGGTTAAAATGTATAAATTCATAAAAGGAAAACTATGACAATATTTATGTAGCGTTAATAGCTATGTTATGGCTACAATGTTTTATAATATAACTCTATGTTGATTGGTTATCTGTGTTTATAGATTGTTAAACATCATCAAATTAATGCAAATAAAATCAGGTTCCAGCTAAGTAACATAGTACTGAGGTCATTATCAGGATTATCACCCCAAGAAGGGGGCAAAACCTGATTTTGAGAGATTTCTCTTAGGTCAAATTTCTGTTTGTGTGTGTGTCAGGAGAGGCTTGTGTAATGGCATTTTCTGATGCATTCTCAGTTAATATTTGCATTGTATTCTCTTTGGATTTTGGTTTGGATGTGCAATGCTGTTATAAAATTGACATCATTCTGATATTTTGAGGGTTCACATCACCTGCTCAAATGGTTCAACTCGTCAAGTATGCAAAGAGTCTGCCAAAATACTCACTTGTTTTATGAGTGTTTTAGCCTCTTGCCTTAGCAAATCACTTTACGTTTTCATGGTAAAAGCTCAATGTAAGCAGCCACTTTGTAGGTCTAAACAATAAAGCTAATTTGCTAGCTAAGAGAGGAGCATCAAGAGGCACGATGTAAACAGGCTATCACACATTTATGAGTCACCCTGTACCCCCATCCATTGTCTTCAATTAAGGGAAGTAAAAATCATCCCAATCTTTGATGTTAAAAGCCCTATAAAGGAAAACTAAAATATCTGTAAAACGTTCAGGGGAGGATGTTCCTTATGAAAAACATCAGGGAACAATTATACTCTCCACATTGATTTTGTAGGATCACTATCTCTTGTGATTGTGAATCCAAAATGGGTAGATTTTCCCTTTAAGGGTAATATTTCTGCCACCACTAAGGCTCTGGGAGAAAAGATATTTGTCGCTGGGGGCTCTTATCAAAAATAACATCAAGGCAAGACAAAAAACCACTTTATTGGTTCTGCATTTCAAAAATATTGATAATATTTGTCTGACCAACCTGGTTGCCTTCTATGCTGAGAAAACTGGCTCTGTGGATATGGGGAAAGCAGTGGATGTGATATATCTTGACTATAGCAAAGCTTTTGATACGGTCTTCCACAGTATTCTTGAGAGCAAGTTAAAAAAGTATGGATTGGATGAATGGACTATAAGGTGGATAGAAAGCTGGCTAGATCGTCAGGCTCAACAGGTTGTGAACAACAGCTCGATATCTTGTTGGGAGCCGGTATCAAGCAGAGTGCCCCAGGGGTTGGTCCTGGGGCCGGTTTTGTTCAACATCTTTATTAATGATCTGGATGATGGGATTAATTGCACCCTCAGCTAGTTCGCAGATGACACTAAGCTGGGGAGAGGGGTAGATACGTTGGAAGGTAGGGATAGGGTCCAGAGTTACCTAGACAAATTGGAGGATTGGGCCAAAAGAAATCTGATGAGGTTCAAGAAGGACAAGTGCAGAGTCCTGCACTTAGGAAGTAAGCCCCGAAGAACAGCAGCAGCAAATGAGACAGCAGTACATGGCTGCTGCGTGTAGGGCTGGGACCCAGAGTAGTGGGTGGGAAGACCCATGTGCTGGAGTGACCTAAGCCCTGGAAAGGGGATACAGCTACTCACAAGAAAAGAGGCTAGATTTTAAGGTCCCAGAGACAGGGCTGAAGACCCTGGTGAGGGCAGATAGTTTTGTTGTACTTTTTGCTACCCCGGAAGGGGTTAATTCATTTTAATTGTGTGACTTGGCCGGAGGGCTGAGCTGCTGAAGAGGCACCTAGCAGGTTTGGCAATCACCAGGGGGTGAGAGGAGAAAACTGGAGATGAAAAACTGGAGAACCACACCCAGCCTCTAGGAAGCACTGAAGAATGAGTGCCCTCATCACACAAGTGAACGGCAAAAGTTTATCTTGATAAGAACCAATGAGAAAACACTTGGGCCTTACCACATCATGGGGAGACTCAGTTCCTCCATGTATCAGCTCAGAGCAACAGGGAGAATGGAAAAGTTATATAGATTTACTGTGCTAAAGAGTGATTTCTCTACTGGCTGCTGGAAGAGAAAGTGGAGGATAAGGCACAGACACTGCAATAGCAGCAAAATGCAACCGATAACAGCACAGGACCAGTGCTACAGCCTTGCCTCCAGTCAAACAGAAAAACAGCAGCCCATTCCAGTGAAAAGGGAAAGAAGGACAATCACTGTGAATCACAATGTTCTATTGGCACTCTTTTCAGATTTGCATATTGAAACTCATAATGTGATAACATTGATTTGGGCTTGAGAACAAGTGAAACGGGATGAAGGACTCAATTTGATTGCATGCCCATCAACTAAGATTATCTTCAAACACAGAGATCAACTAACACAGGGACAATCGATAACTAAGACTTGGAAAGTATCAGAGGGGTAGCCGTGTTAGTCTGGATCTGTAAAAGCAGCAAAGAATCCTGTGTCACCTTATAGACTAACAGACATTTTGCAGCATAAGCGGATGCAAGTTGACGAAGTGGGTATTCACCCACGAAAGCTCATGCTGCAAAACGTCTGTTAGTCTATAAGGTGCCACAGGATTCTTTAAGACTTGGGATAATCATAGAATCATAGACTTTAAGGTCAGAAGGGACCATTATGATCATCTAGTCTGACCTGCACAATGCAGGCCACAGAATCTCACCCACCCACTCCTGTAACAAACCTCTAGCCTATGTCTGAGTTACTGAAGTCCTCAAATCGTGGTTTGAAGACCTCAAGCTGCAGAGAATCCTCCAGCAAATGGCCCGTGTCCCACGCTGCAGAGGAAGGCGAAAAACCTCCAGGGCCTCTGCCAATCTGCCCCGGAGGAAAATTCCTTCCCAACCCCAAGTATGGCGATCAGTTAAACCCTGAGCACGTAAGCAAGACTCACCAGCCAGCACCCAGGAAAGAATTCTCTGTAGTAACTCAGATCCCAACCCATCTAACATCCCATCACAGACCACTGGGCATATTTACTGCTAATAGTTGTCGAAGAAAAACTAAGTTCTCGCTTTTTGTTTGGGTGCAGCAAAATTAAATACTTTATTTATTTCTCTAGTGAACACAAGAGGGAGAGAGTGTCAGGAACTGGGTTGCCCCTTGTCCCGGACGGATCTCTCTCAATTAGTAAACAATCATAGCAATTTTTATACCTTTGTTACAGACAGTGGCTAGCAAACCTGGAGACAGTAAAAGTAAACATTTGCATTTGTTTATACATAAGCCTATTCGCTATCTTATTTGTCTTCAATACTAGAACAGAAAACAAAACTGCAGTTTACAAGGTCGTAATGACTCTTCACACAATTCACTCTGTACCATATTAAGATCCCTTCAAACCTTCATTAATTAATTCTTGGCCTCCACACTCCCCCCTTTTGTACTTCTACTACAACAAACACCTCAAATCTCAATTTGCATTAAACCAAGGATTTCAGAGTCTACAGGAGACATGTCAACCTTAGGGGTTTTCATGGGATGTAATGACAATGCATGATTAGCATGAACATGAAAAGTATTATTACTATCATTACGTCCTTTACAACAACAACAACAATAACATAATCCCACACCAACTAACAACACTACAAACAATAACATCCCCATAGGAATAAAATAATGGGGTTGTCGTACAGTTTTGGTAACAAAGCACAATACATCATACTTAGTACATAAAGTAGACACTCTATAAGCTGTATGAAGCATTCTGTTCAGCATGATATATATTCTGAAGCATGTGAACTTGCCCTTGCAACTCAGAGATTCTGCGAACCTCTGGCAACAATGAAAGCAAATTCTGAAACCGATCAGGTACTATTCTAGTCCAATTAAAATATACCTGAAATCTAAGAGCCACATGTAACATTCTATCTGCAGGCCAGTAAATGATATGATTGCCTGCAGCAGTGGTAAGATTAATATGTATATCTTGTAATGTGGTGGTATTAACGTACACACAGCTATCATTAGCCTGAAAAAGTGGGTGTCCTGTAAGGGTAGTTCCTTGACCTCTACCCTCCCAGCAAATATTGTCATAAACAGTGACAACTTCCCCTGGCTCCAGTTTCCGTATACACTGAAGCTGTGGTGGTTCCAACGGCCAAAATGTCCATAAATTCCCTAACCCCATCCAAATATCAGCTGTAATCCCAGGAGCACTAACTAAAAATCGATTAGGAGAATCAGGTGGCCTGACTTCCCAGATATCTCGGTGAATCACCCAGTCCCACATGCATCCTCCCCATGGACCCAGCAGGATTCGGTATGTGGGAGCCCACACCCCCTTAACCGGTCCATATGCTTGGAAGGAGCACTGTGAACGTCCACACTTCCATCCAGAAAGTCTCCAAGTATGTCTCCATGGCCACAGATCAGATGGTACTCCTGACGTGTCTGTAAGGGCAGTGGGCCAAGCTTGGTGCACCAGATCATTCCGAATGGCCATCAGCTGGTCATTCAGGAAATCCTGAATTTCCGAACATGCTAGATCCCACTGCAATGCCTTCCCAGCCTCAGTGATATTCAGTACCATCTCTCTCAATAAATTCTGGGTCATAGAACTAAGGGCGGAAATGACATGTAACTCACCCACTCCGGTTTGCACTTGGGTGAGCTGTGCCCCAGAAATCAGGCCAGTGGCCTTCTCTAATTGGCCCAATTTCTCATCATGTTCCTGGGTCTTAAAAATATTCCAAACAGCAGCTGCAGAATTGGCCCCATCCCACAAGGATCCGGCTAGATCCCTCTTCTTTCTAGAGGAAATAACCCAGGCCCTCTGTTGTGCTAATCTAATGGCAGCCCCTTGGGAACAATTTGGATATGTAGAGGTGATCTGAAAACTAGATAAAGGCAATGTAAACTTCACAGTCCCTAGTGTAGTGTTAAGTACAGTCCACCGATATTCTGGCACATTTCCCCTCAGCGTAGGTCTATACCACACCTGTTGGTTGTAGACCTTCATATATTTCCGAGAGGCATTAATATCAATAGCATAAGAGGGAGTGTATTGCAATAAAGTACAGGTCACATTATCAGTAACTGGAATGAGCTCAATACAGGTAAAATTTCCAGTAGCAGAACAAACTCTCTGGGTAGTCGTTTGATTATTCACTAATTGGGTAACCAAATAACAATAAGGGCCTCTTTCAGGTAACATAGCACAAATTCCAGGAATAACCATCATATCTACTTCACTATGGAACCCATCAATTTCATTTATAAATTCTTGGGGCTGATGTGCAGTAATATTATGGATCCCTATTTCCACTGATCCATTTGTTTTCCACTCAATGGTTCTCTCATATGAATTCTGTTGAACTTTAAAAAATAGGCCGTCTGAGCAATATTCTAATAAATCACTAAGATGGGAAGGTCTGGGCCAATGAATTTCATTAGAATATACAATTTCGTTTACAACTGGATAAATTACAGAAGTGATGGCCAGGGTTGAGGGGCTAGTGGGGGTAACCTTTGTGGTAGCAAGGCGCTTTCGGTAGTCATCATCTGAAAGCCAATTAGGGAGGGCAGTACATCCCCAGGGTACTTGTCCATAAGCACAGAGCCCTGCCCCTGGAAGAAATCCAAGCCACCATTCAACCCCACATGCCCAAGCACGCTCCCCACAGTTCCCTCCTTGCCAATAAATGATGCTTCGTTTCTTCCACCAAGGCCAGTTCATAATGTCTTTTTTAGTCAGGAATCCCTGGACTCCGGAGGAGTTTGCAGAACGAATGTATCTTCTTTTCTTCCTCAAAAACAATTGCAGTCTAGCATGATAAAGGGAAGAGGGTTGTAATGTGGGAATTCCTTTAGAAAAATCCAAAGGCACAGTAGGTCTGTCAGAGGACAAGGGAGAGGTCACCAGTACATCACCTTGTCCTCTTCTTCCGCTGTCCAGCAGGTACAGCAGGGCTAGAAGAAGGAGCACGTTGATCATCAGTAGGTGTGGCCTCCCGAGGTGGAGGGGTCTTTTTGCAGTGCGATGCATGGGTCCAGGCAGGTAGTCCTTGACACTTCACAGCAGTGTTGGTAGTCAACAGGACTTGGAAAGGGCCTTTCCAGCATGGAGCCAGGGCAGTCTTTCGTTGATGGACCTTTATGTAGACCCAGTCTCCCGGTTCCAACGAGTGGCAAGGTTGCACAGGATCCTTCGGTAAGGCTTCCTTCACCTGTGTATAAAAAGACTTAACACATTTCATTAGTGCCTGACAATACTTAAGCATTATGTCATCCATCAAATGAATGTCCATCTGAGCTAAGGTCAGTGGGGGTGCAGTTGGTAGTCGCATTGGGCGTCCTGTCAAAATCTCATGAGGGCTGAGTCCAGTCTTTCGATTGGGAATGGCTCTCATACTCATCAGTGCCAAAGGAAGAGCATCTGGCCACTTTAAGTTTGTTTCAGCACAAATCTTGGCCAGTTTATATTTTAAAATCCTGTTCTGGCGTTCCACTGTCCCAGCAGATTGTGGGTGATGAGGGCAGTAAAGGTTGTGTTGGATCTGCAAAGCTGCACATAACTCCTTTACAATCTATCCAGTAAAGTGAGTTCCACGATCACTGTTGATACTCACAGGGATGCCAAAACGAGGTACAAAATCCTTAAGCAGAAGTTTCACAACAGTCCTGGCATCTGCTTTCCTGCAGGGAAAAGCTTCAACCCAATTGGTAAATACATCAACTAAAACTAATACATATTCATAACCACAACATTTAGACATTTGAATAAAATCAATCTGAATATTTACAAAAGGTCCCCAAGGAGGAGGGTGGGCTGCCTGCTTAGCTTTAACAGCTTTACCAATGTTGTGTTGTTGACAAATCACACAGTGTTGACAGTAGGAATGTGCTACAGAAGGGAAAATGGGTGCAAACCAATCTCGGGTAACTGCAGCAACCATCCCCCCTTTGCTCACGTGTGCCATTCCATGGTATATGCGAGCAAGATAGGACAATAACATCTTCGGTGCCACCAGGCAACCATCCGGGGCACGCCAAAGATGATCAGAATGTAAAATGCAGCCAGCAGCACTCCAAGAGTGCTTCTCAGTTCTTGATGCTGCCTCCTGGATCTGAGCCAGATCGTCAAGGGAGGCCAGTGAAGGCTGCTCTATCAGTACACAGGAATGTGCAGCCTGAGGTGCAGAAAGAGTCGCTGCTTTAGCTGCAGAGTCAGCCAGAGCATTTCCACGGGTAACTTCATCATGAGGGGTCTTGTGAGCAGTACATTTAACAACAGCTATAGCTTTAGGCAACAAAAGAGCATTCAAAAGAGCAGATACATAAAAACCATTCTTAATAGGAGAACCAGTGGATGTAAGGAAGCCTCTATATTTCCAAAGCAATCCGAAATCATGAACTACTCCAAAAGTATAACGAGAATCCGTATAGATAGTGACTGTTTGATCTCGAGCCAGAACACAAGCTCGAGTCAAAGCCACAAGTTCAGCTACTTGAGAGGAAAACACTGAAGAAAGGAAAGCACTTTCAACAACAGCACAGGTAGTGCAGACAGCATAACCAGCAACTAATTTACCCTTAGAATCTCGCAAACACGAGCCATCCACAAAGTAAAGGAGATCAGGATTTTGCAAAGGCACATCCAGTAAATCATCCCTAGGACGAGTAAGAACAGATGTTACAAATACACAATCATGCGGGTCTCCATCCTCAGGCCCAGGCTACAAAGAGGCTGGATTAAGAACAGGGCAACGAGCCAAAGTAATATGAGATGAAGAAAGCAAAATCAGCTCATATTTGATAAGACGAGAAGCGGATAAATGCTGTGTCTTAGATTTCAACAACAGCGCAGCTACAGCATGTGGAACACACACAATCAAAGGAGAGCCTAATACAATAGATTCAGATACCTGAACAGAAAGGGCCGCGGCCGCCACAGCCCGTAAACAAGGGGAAAATCCTACCACCACAGCGTCCAGGGCAGTACTGTAGTAAGCAATTGGACGGTGTTTGTCTCCGTGCTTTTGCGTTAGTACAGCCAAAGCAAACCCATTACGCTCATGACAGAAAAGAGTAAATGGTTTAGTATAATCAGGAAGTCCCAGGGCCAGAGCAGTAGATAGTCTCTGTTTAATAGCAACAAAAGCGCTCTCAGCCTCCGGGGGCCAAGGAAGAGGCTCAGGGGTACCAGACTTAGTCAGATCCTGTAAGGGTTTAATCACTGTTGCATAACCTAAAATCCACTGTCTGCAGTATCCAGTCATGCCCAGAAAAGTACGCATTTGAGAAATAGTACCAGGCCTAGGCATATTTAAAATAGCAGAAATACGAGAGTTTGATAAATGACGCTTGCCATGAGAAATATCATGACCAAGATAATGAACCTTGGGTTGACACAGTTGGAGTTTTTCCTGGGATGCTTTGTGACCTTTGGCAGCTAAAGCAGTTAAAAGTGTCAGAGTATCAGTTTTACAAGAGTCAAAAGAGAAAGACGCCAGCAAAAGGTCATCCACATACTGTATAAGTACTGATTTTCCAGGGAAAACCACATCATCCAGATCCTTCTTCAGGATCTGAGAAAACAGGGATGGAGACTCAGTATACCCTTGGGGTAACCTGGTCCAGGTATACTGACATAAAGGCAAACAAATACTGACTATCTGGGTGAATTGGAATAGAAAAAAAAGCTGAACACAAATCCACAACAGTAAAATAAGTGGCTGACGGTGGAATACAAGAAAGAATTGTAGCTGGATTTGGAACCACAGGAAAAGAAGGCAAAACCACAGCATTAATAGCGCGAAGGTCTTGAACAAACCGATAGGTGTCCCTTCCTGGCTTCTTTACAGGAAAGATAGGAGTATTACAAGAACTAATAGTGGGAACAATAATACCTTGTTGTAATAAAGATTCTATAACTGGAGCTATGCCTGCCACTGCTTCAGGACGCAGTGGGTATTGTGGAATCCTTGGCAAAATCTTAGCAGGGTCCACAAGAATTTTAACCAGTTCGGCAGTTCTAATCTGTCCCACCTCATTTGCATGACGAGACCAGAGATGGGGAGGCACTTGTGACAATAAATGCACAAGGTCAGGGCTGAGAGGTGACTTTGACGCAGCTGGCTCGGATATATGGAGTGTGGCCAACACCAGGTTTGTATTCTCATCAGGAACCTGTAAGAATACGCCATCTGGTGTACAGTAAATGGTACAACCTAATTTACACAACAGATCTCTTCCCAGCAAATTCACAGGAGAAGAAGGACTGAGTAGAAAGGAATGTTTATCTTCTAGAGGGCCAAGAAAAACTTCGAGGGGTACTGTGACAGGATGCGAAACAGGACAGTTTGAAATGCCCACAGCATTAACAGACAAAGGGGACAAAGGAACAGAGGGAAACTCTGAGGATCTCAGAGCAGACCTGCTGGCCCCCGTGTCCACAAGACAAGTAACAGATTTTCCAGCAATATTACAATCAACAAATGGGCCTTCCTGATTAATAGGAATTAAAGGATTCATGATGCAGTTACGTTCCCTCAGGCTGTCCTAGTAAGGGGTTCCTTGTGGGGAAAAAACAGGCGCTTCAGGATTTGGGAACTGAGTAGGATTTTGAGCTAATCGATTTGGACACTCATTCCTCCAGTGTCCCTCCTGACCACAAAAGTGGCATGCAGTGCTCCCAGTCGGGGCAGGATTCTGGGCAGGATATGAGGAACCCCTTCCCATACCTCTCCCACGACCTCGTCCCCGTCCTCTTCTCATTCCCCCACGACCCCTGTTCTGATAAGTTTGTAACTGTAAAGCCATAAGTTTTGTTTCACTACTTTCTTTCTTCTGGTCTATGCAAGCAGTACAATGATTGGCAACTGTCACCAATTCGGAAAGGGGTTTAGTTTGCCAGCCAATACAAATAGTTCTTAATGGTTGCTGAACTTTTGGCAAAAGTCCCTGAACAAAAGCAGCTCCTACCGCTTCCCTGGCATTATCAGCCGGATCAGTAATTCCCGAATGCTGTTCAAAGACCTTTGTTAGTCGATCAAGATAATCAGCAGGGGATTCTCCCTTGTTTTGTTTACAATTCGCAATTTTAGTCCAATCTGTTTTCTTAGGACAAACTTCTGAAATAGAGGTCAAGAGACGATTCCTAGCCTCTGTCAAATCATCCCCAATACCAGGGTCGGCATCAGGCCAAGCTGCCTGTCTGTTAAGCCGTTGCTGAACTTCAGCTGGCAGTACAGCTCGTAAAAGTTGATTAATATCTGCCCAAGATGGATTATAGCACTGAATCACTGTCTGGAGCTCTTCTCTAAACTTCACTGGCTCCTCCCTGATTTTAGGAAATTCTTTTACCAAGTTTCTAAGATCGCCAGGTGTCCAAGGGGCATGTACCTTAACTAACCCCCCTACAGCTCCAGCTCCAGGCAAGTCTCTTAAAGGAGCCTGGAGTGCCTGTGTCGTGCTTCTAAGAAAGTAGCCGGCATTATTATCAGCAGAAGCAGGGTTAACCGGACTACTGGTGTCAGTCAGTAGGGAAGAAGATAATTCTTCCGAAGAAGGAGAATGAACAACTTGTGCAGTTGATACTTGCGGCGGTGATACTACCACTGCCTGCATATTCCGAGAAGGGGGGGGCGTGGGAGGAACCGGCTGCGGCTGTGGAATGCTGCTAAAAAAATCCACTATGTCTTCAGTAGCCTCCTCCTCACTTTCAGGCTTAACTAATTGAGGATAAAGAGAAGCAGAGGGCTGCACTGGAGCAGGAAGACATTTGGATGTCTTACATTGAAGTTTTAAATCCTGTACTTCAGTTTTTAATTTTTCTTGCGAGTCCTTCAGACTCCGTACCCGAGACTCATGGAGTCTCTTTGTTGCTTCCTCCCACCAAGACAGAAACTGCTCGCACTGCGCAGCAGAGGCGTGTGATTTAAGGGTTTCTCTGAGGTATGTAAGTTTATCTAACTCAAAGGTACCTTCTAATGGGCATTGTTTAAATGAATTTTCACGCGTGTACAGATTCCAATCATTTAAATACCTGCAGGTTTTAGGACCATAATGTACGTACATGTAATATGCTGGGGTACCCTTAGGGGGTAAGGTGGAAAGTTTAGACTGTTCCCCCCCCATTTTCCAGTCACACCAACTGAGGGGGTCCCTGTCCGCGCTAACGGATCAGAATCTAAGGATCTCTCCCTACAGGGTACTCACATACAGGAGAGACTCACAAGAAAGACTACGACCCTCTTACACCTCCTTTCAGCAAAGAGCGTCGGCTAGTCTCTGGGAGATAAAGCTGCGTACTCTAATTGCTTCCAGGGAGACGATCAGATTGTCAGTAGCCCACACAGAAGGGAAAGGGGAGGGAAGATGGGTTCACACACTCCTAGACCCAGGCAGCTTCCTCGCTGGACTATGCCAAGCTGAGTCAGCCCACCGTGGGTCGGATCTCCTAAAGATCCACTAGTTACCGGGCTTGCGTTAGAGCAGTCCTGATCATTAGCTTCCGCTTCACAGGGTACTCTGGGCGTCTTCCGATAACGATCACTCACACTGGTGTACACACACACACACACCAAGGCCTCTTTTCCTCTTTTTAACCCTTTTTTAACCTTTTTATCTCTTTAAAATTTTTTTTTTTTTTTTAAACCAAGATGCATCATTACCTGGTCCGGACCAATACCATGAGGCGGTATGACAACCCCTCTTGAGGCGGTAAAAACCCCTCAGCACCGGTGCATTCTAATGCATTTACCTATGCATTACCTGTTGGCCAACTCAGCAGTTCCTAGTACTGCTATAAACTAACCTTATTGGGGCCTCTTCCCAATACCACTCTGCATTTGATCCTGCTGCACAGTCAATAAGTTCGGATGGCGTGAGCCCAGCAGAAACAGACGTCCTCCACAGACAGTCCTCCTCCGATACCCCAATAGAGATTTCAAAAGGTCTCTTACCTCTATTGTGGCGCCATGGGGTTCGAAGGGGAACGATCCGTAGCAGCCGTCTGTGTGTCCGTGGGCGTTGCCATCCCGGACGAGCCCCCAAATTGTCGAAGAAAAACTAAGTTCTCGCTTTTTGTTTGGGTGCAGCAAAATTAAATACTTTATTTATTTCTCTAGTGAACACAAGAGGGAGAGAGTGTCAGGAACTGGGTTGCCCCTTGTCCCGGACGGATCTCTCTCAATTAAACAATCATAGCAATTTTTATACCTTTGTTACAGACAGTGGCTAGCAAACCTGGAGACAGTAAAAGTAAACATTTGCATTTGTTTATACATAAGCCTATTCGCTATCTTATTTGTCTTCAATACTAGAACAGAAAACAAAACTGCAGTTTACAAGGTCGTAATGACTCTTCACACAATTCACTCTGTACCATATTAAGATCCCTTCAAACCTTCATTAATTAATTCTTGGCCTCCACATAGTCAAAAACCAATGTCATTATACCATCCCCTCCATAAGTTTATCAAGCTTAATCTTGAAGCCAGATGTGTCTTTTGCCCACACTATTCTGCTTGGAAGGCTGTTCCAGAACTTCACTCCTCTGATGGTTAGAAACCTTCATCTAATTTCAAGTCTAAACTTCCTAGTGTCCAGTTTATATCCATTTGTTCTTATGTCCACATTGGTACTGAGCTTAAATAATTCCTCTCCCTCCCTGGTATTTAGTCCTCTGATATATTTGTAAAGAGCAATCATATCTCCCCTCAGCCTTCTTTTGGTTAGGCGAAACAAGCCAAGCTCTTTGAGTCTCCTTTCGTAAGACAGGTTTTCCATCCTCAGGTCATCCTAGTAGCCCTTCTCTGTACCTGTTCCAGTTTGAATTCATCCTTCTTAAACATGGGAGACCAGAACTGCACACAGTATTCCAGATGAGGTCTCACCAGTGCCTTGTATAATGGTACTAACACCTCCTTATCTCTACTGGAAATATCTCGCCTGATGCATCCCAAGACCACATTAGCTTTTTTAACTGTCACATCACATTGGCAGCTCATAGTCATCCTGTGATCAACCAATACTCCAAGGTCCTTCTCCTCCTCTGTTACTTCCAATTGATGCGTCCCCAGTTTATAACAATAATTCTTGTTATTAATCCCTAAATGCATGACCTTGCACTTTTCACTATTACATTTCATCCTATTACTATTACTCCAGTTTACGAGGTCATCCAGATCTTCCTGTATGACCTTTCAGTATGACTCGTTGTAGTGTCCCCTTAACCAGTTCCTTATCCACCTTTCAATTTTCATATTGATCCCCATCTTTTCCAATTTAGCTAATAATTCCCTATGTGGAACCATATTGAATGCCTTACTGAAATTGAAGTAAATTAAATCCACTGTGTTTCCTTTGCCTAAAAAATGGGTTACCGTCTCAAAGAAAGAGATCAGGTTGGTTTGACATGATCTACCTTTTGTAAAACCATGTTGTAATTTGGCTCAATTACCGTTGACCTCAATGTCCTTAACTACTTTCTCCTTCAAATTTTTTTCCAAAACCGTGCATACTACAGATGTCAAACTAATAGGCCTGTAGTTGCCCAGATCTCCTTTTTTCCCTTTCTTTAAGATAGGAACTATGTTAGCAATTCTCCAGTCATACGTAAAACCCCTGAGTTTACTGATTCATTAAAAATTCTTGCTAATGGGCTTGCAATTTCATGTGCCAGTTCCTTTAATATTCTTGGATGAGGAGTATCTTGGCCCTCTGATTTCGTCCCATTAAGCTGTTCGAGTTTGGCTTCTACCTCGGATGTGGTAATATCTACCTTCATATCCTCATTCCCATTTGTCATCCATCCATTATCCCTAAGCTCCTCATTAGCCTTATTAAAGACTGAGGCAAAGTATTTGTTTAGATATTGGGCCATGCCTAGATTATCCTTAACCTCCACTCCAAACTCAGTGTTTAGCGGTCCCACTTCTTCTTTCTTTGTTTTCTTCTTATTTATATAGCTATAGAACCTTTTACTATTGGTTTTAATTCCCTTTGCAAGGTCCAACTCTACATGGCTTTTAGCCTTTCTCACTTTTTCCCTATATGTTCTGACCTCAATAAAGTAGCTTTCCTTGCTAATCCCGCCCCTCTTCCACTCCTTGCAGGCTTTCTGCTTTTTCTTAATCACCTCTCTGAGATGCTTGCTCATCCAGCTTGGTCTACAACTCCTGCCTATGAATTTTTTCCTGGGATGCAGGCTTCTGATACTTTTTGCAATTTTGACTTGAAGTAATTCAAGGCCTCCTCCACCTTTAGATCCCCAAGGTCTTCAGTCCAATCCACTTCCCTAACTAATTTCCTTAATTTTTTAAAGTTAGCCCTTTTGAAATTAAAAAATGTAGTCAGATTTATTTTTGTTTATCCTTCCATTTAGTTTAAACTGAATTAGCTCATGATCACTCGAACCAAGGTTGTCCCCTACAACCATTTCTTCTATGAGGTCCTCACTACTAACCAAAACCAATCTAAAATGGCATCCCCTCTTGTTGGTTCAGCAACTACTTGGTGAAGGAATCCATCAGCTATCGCATCTAGGAAAATCTGAGCCCTATTATTATTACTAGCACTTGTCCTCCAGTCTATATCTGAGAAATTAAAGTCTCCCATGATCACACAATTCCCATTAGTATTTACTTCATTAAAAACATTAAAGAGGTCTCTATCCATATCCAAATCAGATCCCGGTGGTCTGTAGCACAACCCGAGCACTATCTCAAGGGAGGCTCTAGTAGCTTTCTTCCCCAATGTGATTTTTGCCCAGACAGACTCTGTCTTATCCATTCCATCCCTTCTTATTTCTTTACAGTCTACCTCATCATAGATATACAATGCTACTCCACCACCTTTGCCTTTATTTCTGTCTTTCCTAAGTAGCACATAACCTTCAATACCTGTACTCCAGTCATGACTACTATTCCACCATGTTTCTGTTATCCCTATAATATCCGGTTTCACTTCCTGCACCAGTAACTCTAGTTCCTCCATTTTGTTACCTAGGCTCCTCGCATTGGTGTACAAACATCTTAATTCTTGCTGTTTGGCATCGCTCACATTCTTTATCAGATTAGGCACAGACATTCTAACACCAGTATCACCTATTAGAATGGTATCTACACTACCCTTCCTCCTTATGTCCATTCTCCCACCCACAGCTGTATCCTTTCTTTCTTCATTTTCTTCCCTCTCAATGTTAAAATCCAGTGTGAAGATTACCTGGACATCTCCCAACTATCTCCCCTCAATTCCTACTTTAAAGCTCTCTTAATCAGTTGTGCCAGCCTCCATTCTAGAAGTCTATTTCCCTCCTTACTCAGGTGAAGTCCATCCTGAGAGAACAGTCCTCTGTCCATGAATGCTTCCCAGTGGCCGTACATCCCAAAGCCCTCCTTACAGCACCACTGCCTGAGCCATCTGTTGATCGTCATAATCTTGTCACACTTTTGTTGCCCTTCTCTAGGGACAGGCAGAATCCCACTGAAGATCACCTGAGCCTTGATTTCCTTAAGCATCTTCCCCAGCCTGGCATAGTCTCCCTTGATACGGTCCAGTGAGAATCTAGCTGTATCATTTGTTCCCACATGAAGGACAATCAGTGGATTCTTTCCTGCTCCCATTAGGATCCTTTTCAGCCTCAGATCCACATCCCGTATCTTAGCACTCGGCAGACAGCACACACTTCGGTCCTCCGAATCAGCTCTGGGTACAGGCCTGTCTATTCTTCTCAGTAAGGAGTCCCCAATCACGTAGACCTGCCTTTTCCTGGTGACGGTGTGATTCTCCGGTCTATCCCCTGTTCCCTCTGGCTGCAAGTCCTCTCGATTTCTATTCTCCTTTGCAAACCTCCACAACCCATCCCCTATCCTCCTGGGGCTCACATTTGGTGTTGTCTCCATTGACTCTTCCCCTCTTCCTATAGGACTCGCTGCTCTTCTCTTCTTCCTTGCCCTCTCACCTTCAGCGACCATCCGCTGTGCCCCTTCTTCATTTTCCAACTCCGCAAACCTGTTCCTGAGCTCTATTGCTCCTTCACTGGCCTGTCTTTTCCTCTGCCTGGTTCGCTTAGTCACATGCTTCCACTGTCCACTTTCCTCACCCAGCAGTCTCCCCTCAGAGTTCTTTGGTCCTGCTTCCATCTGCAAGTCTGAGCTTTTCCCTTCAGCCTCAACATGTCTTTGCTCCATCATCCGCTCGAACCCCCTTCTAAACTCGACCAGAGTTTCCACCTGCATCTCCAGTCCTCGGATCTTTTCTTCCATCAGCTCTATCAGGTGGCACTTCATGTAGACGAAACTCTTATCAGGTACCCCCTCCAGGATCATGTACATGCTGCAGCTTCCACATCCTGTCATCCTCATTGTGTCTTCCACTGCTTGGGTCACTACAACTGCCGCCTCTGTATCTGTCATAGGCTTCCCACCTAAATCCTGTAAATCTGGGAAACACAAACCAAACCAAAACACCACCACCCACAGCACAAACCCCCAACAAGCACCAAAACACTGCTAGAACACTGCAAACCCCCTTCACTAGCTTGTCTGATCCTCTGCCTGCCTCTCTTAGTCTTCCCCCAAACTCCACTGTTTACAGCTCTGTTTGCTGGCTCCTGTGCCACTGCAGCTGCCTATGCTGCTGCCTGACTGGCGGGCTACTTTTTTAGGACTCCTAGTCAGAGAAGCCCCGCCCCCTACTCAGGGCTCAGCTTCTCGCCCAGCACACTGCCCCTACCAGCCTCCACATATACAAATGCAAATAGCTACAAATACCTTCTCGTCCGACAGAACTCCCACTCAGACTCCCCTGTTTACAGATCTGTTTGCTGGCTTCTGTGCCACGGCAGCTGTCTAATAATATATTGCTCACAGCATGGACTAACAGTAAAACTTTGCAAAACGAACAGGAGTCCTTGTGGCACCTTAGAGACTGCTACTCTGAAACCAGTAAAACTTTGAAAATTCATAAGGTGCAAAGTTGTATGTATAGATGAGGGATCCATATGACATTAGATGGCAGACAAAAAGTTATTGTGGGAGTATTTCCAATTGGAGATCCAAGAAGCTGAAAAATTTGGTGGAAAACATGCATTATTTTCCAAAAAACACAGTAGGCTGAATAATTTTTCCAACGCAAAGTACAGTGTCGGAAAGAACAATCACCCATAACTGATCCTATCAAGTAGTTAAGTGGATAATAAGCAAGGAAATCATTCTAATGTACAGTAGTGCAAGTAGGGCAGTACTCTCCAATACATAGTACCAGGATGAGGTTTTAGTGCAGGCCTGCACAACATGCGGCCCGCGGAGCCTCACTGTGCAGCCGCGAGGGGATTCTAAATCCTCTGCACACGGCACTCTGCGGGCAGCCCAGAGCCCTTTGAATCCCGGCTGTGGCCAGGAAGCAAAGGGCTCTGTGCTGCCGGCAGCCGCGGGGAGCCCAGAGCCCTTTAAATCCCAGCCGCGGCCGGGAGTCAGAGGGCTCTGGGCTGCCTGCAGCGGCGGGGAGCCCTGAGCCATTTAAATCCCAGCCGCGGCCGGGAGTCAGAGGGCTCTGGGCTGCCGGCAGCCGCGGGGAGCCCAGAGCCCTTTAAATCCCAGCCGCGGCGGGGAGTCAGAGGGCTCTGGGCTGCCTGCAGCGGCGGGGAGCCCTGAGCCATTTAAATCCCAGCCGCGGCCGGGAGTCAGAGGGCTCTGGGCTGCCTGCACCCACGGGGAGCCCAGAGCCCTATAAATCCCAGCTGTGGCTGAGAATCAAAAGGCTCTGGGCTGCCTGCAGCCACAGGGAGCGCAGAGCCCTTTAAATCCCAGCCGCGGCTGGGAATCAAAAGGCTCTGGGTTGCCTGCAGCGGCGGGCAGCCCAGAGCCCTTTAAATCCCAGCCGCGGCCGGGAGTCAGAGGGCTCTGGGCTGCCGGCAGCGGCGGGGAGCCCAGAGCCTTTTAAATCCCAGCCGCAGCAGGGAGTCAGAGGGCTCTGGGCTGCCTGCAGCGGCGGGGAGCCCTGAGCCATTTAAATCCCAGCCGCGGCCGGGAGTCAGAGGGCTCTGGGCTGCCTGCACCCACGGGGAGCCCAGAGCCCTATAAATCCCAGCTGTGGCTGAGAATCAAAAGGCTCTGGGCTGCCTGCAGCCACGGGGAGCGCAGAGCCCTTTAAATCCCAGCCGCGGCTGGGAATCAAAAGGCTCTGGGTTGCCTGCAGCTGCGGAGAGCCCAGAGCCCTTTAAATCCCAGCCGCGGCCGGGAGTCAGAGGGCTCTGGGCTGCCGGCAGAGATTCCCAGCAGTGGCTGGGATTTAAAGGGCTCAGGGCTCCCCGCAGGCAGCCCAGAGTGGTTTGAATCCCGACATGGGGGCGCTGTTTGCCCCCTCCCCGGACCCCTGTCCCAACTCCCCCCCAGGATCCCCACCCCCTATCTAAATGCCACTGCTCCTTGTCCCCCGATTGCCCCCTCCCTAGACCCCTCCCCAACTGCCCCTTGGGACCCCAGCCCCTATCTAAGCCTCCCTTCTCCTTGTCCCCAACTGCCCCCTCCTGAGACCCCCCCAACTTTCCCCCAGGACCCCACCCCCTACCTGTCCCCTGATAAACCCCTGGGACTCCCATGCCTATCCTACTGCTGCCTGTCCCCTGACTGCCCCCCTGAACCTCTGCCCTACCCAACCCCCACAGCTCCCTGTCCCTTGACTGCCCCCTGGAACTCCCTACCCCTTCTCCAATCTCCAGCCCACTTACCGTGCCACTCAGACCAGCGTGTCTGGCTCCATGCAGCTCCAGACACATTGCTACCATACTCCCCCGTGGAGCCCACAGGCCCCCCCCCCAGCACCTGCCTTCCAGATTTGAACACCTCAGAATTCAGGAGTGCTCAAGATCAGTTTGGGCAGCTGTTACTTCATTTCTCCCAAATCAAATATACTGATCCACTGTAACTTGCTGTAGAAAAAGCAGGATAAAATTGAGCAAGAAATGCTTATTAGGACTGGAATTGCTATTTTCAGCAGCCATTGCCTTTTTGTTTGTTTAAGGAAGACAGTGATATTGCATAGGCAAATTCCCCATAGAAAGAAAGAGTGGAACAAAAGAATAATAAAGGCACCTCAACTTTTCCTCATTTATGGAGGACAGTCTTATAATATGCATCCAGATATCCTCCAATCACACAAGCTGAAAATTGTTCCACTTTACTGCAGCTCTGTAACCATATGGGAACCAATCCTGTCTGTGTTTTGTGCACATCCAAAATTCCTGCTGAATGACCTGCCCTGGGAGCGTTACTAGTGACCAGGGGTGGGGCGGCAGGAGGTGTATGGGGGGAGGGCACTGGTGGGGAGGAAAGGGGGAAGCCCAGCGCTGGGGCGGCAGGGGGTGCGGGTCAGTGGGGGGAGAGCCCAGGATTGGGGCAGCAGGGGGGTACAGGGGGGAGCCCAGAGCTGGGACGGGGGGCAGCCAATTTTTTTTTGCTTGGGGCAGCAAAAAACCTAGAGCCGACCCTGCCGGGTTCCCCCAGCCGCTGGAGCCCCGAGCCCTTTAATTTGACCCTGAGGGCTCCCAGCCACCTCTTCAGCTGGGAGCCCCCGGTTGATTTAAAATAAAGTATCACCTCCCCACCCCCAACCTTCCTTTTTGGCCCACAGCTGTTTTGGTGGGGTAGCGCTGGGGAAGGAGGGTTTATTTCTGCAGGGCTGGAGGGCTCTGGGGTGGGGTGTTTCTGCGGGTCCGGGAGGATTCGGCCCTTGGCTGTTTTCTTTGGAGGAATGTGGCCCTCGCTGCTTTACAAGTTGTGCAGGCCTGCTCTAAGCAGTGAGTGAGTAGTTGCCTTTTTGGAGCTGCAACTAAACCTGAGACCTAAACTTACCTGTGAAACCACACAGAGGTGCACACCTGACTCCGCCTCCTCTGTGGGCATGTAACCGGGCGGCTTGCCTGGGTTCTGGAGTCTGGGCTAAGCCAGGCCGGAGTACAAGAGGAGCCTCACCTGAGCGGATGCAGGTGATTTAATATAAGAGGCAGCAGGATGCGGCAGGTGTGTGGCTGGTTGAGAGGGAGGAAGGAGCAGGAGGGCAAGCAAAGGAGCCACAGGGCTGAGACCCGGCGGCTTTGGGTACAAGACTCTCTGGGGTGCTTAAGGGGCCCATAAGGGGCTGCTAGAGGCAAGACACTGCAGAGGCATCCCTGGCCACAAGGGGGCGCTTGCGCGGCAGCAACACTCTAGAGCAGAAAAGGGCAGTGAAAGGGAGAAATCAGCATGTTCTGATGAGAAACACTGAGTAAAAACCATTCCCGACTAGCTCTGATTGCTCTTCCTTTTCGTATAGTCCTTGGTGAATGACCATAAGACATTGTAAGAAAAGAATTGCTTTGAAAAGCTTCTTGGTCTATTACTTCTGTTCATTGTTATTTTCTATCCACGTTACTGACCTGCTTAAAACACTGAAGTGGTTCAGAAATAGACAGATGTCTTCAGCCTAGGAAATAAATGACCAAGTCATCTGGCTGCGTGAGACGTCAACACAAGTGTAAGTGTTCATTGTAACTCCAGTCTCAGTGGCAAGTCCTACTACCTTGTTAATTCTTTCCCTAGCACATCAGAGAGGGTGTTTTGGAAGCCATTTCTTACTGATGTGAAAAAAAGGAAACTCGTGCTGGGGGCGGGGGGAAGGCCGGCTGTCATTTAATGAAGCAATGGTTAGAAAAATATAGGGGAAGCTGTAGGGGATCCAAGCTCTGGCCCAGTGAGCCCACGTGCATGACTAAGGCCAGCAGAACTTGAAGCTGGGTGGGCTAGTGGTGAGACCATTGGGCTGGGGCCCAGAACTGGTAGATTTCTGGTTCTGGTTCTATCGCTGACCCTTGCCAGGCCCTTACTCTCTTTAGTCCTCACTTTCCTGTCTGTCAAACAGGCATCACAATACTTCCTGACAGCATGTTCTGAGGCCTAATGAACGTTTGTTAAACAGGCTGAGATCCTTGGGGGGTGGGCGGGTCTGTACACCCGCAAACTATTGGTCTGAATCATGCTAGGAAATCCATGTAATTGGATGATGCCATGAAGGTGTTCGGTGGGGACGGCTACCTACTGAAAGCTGTGCCTGGGGAAGGAGCCACACAGTTCCCAGTGACACTGAAGACAACTGTCAGACTGACTCCTCCTGCACCCCTACGTCTGACACTGCCGACACTGGAGCTCTCGGGCCCAGCCCAAAGCCCACTGGGAGTCTTTCCATGGATGGCAGCAGGCAGGGCCGGTGCAAGGATGTTTCACACCCTAGGCGAAACTTCCACCTTGCGCCCTCCCCCGTCCCCGAGCCCCTTCCCTGAGGTGCCCCCCCTGCAGCAGCTCCCCCCCCTCTGCCCTGAGGTGCCCCCCCCCGCCCCAGCTCATCCCTGCTCCGCGCAGGAGCACGAGCACCCTGAGCACACCACAGCTGCTTCACTTCTCCCGCCTCCCAGGATTGCAGTACCAATCAGCTTAGGCGCCGCAAGCCTGGGAGGCGGGAGAAGTGAAGCAGCCACGGCGTGCTCGGGGAGGAGGCGGGGCAGGGGTTAGCTGGGGCAGGGAGTTCCCCTGCATGTCACCCCCCACCCCCACACTTGCTGCAGACGGCCCTCCCCGCACTCCTCTGCCTAGGGGGTGCTCTAGCAATTTTGCCGCCCCAAGCACAGCGGCACGCCACGGGGGGTGTCCTGGGAACTTCATGCAAAAACTGGGTCAGCGAAGGAAGCAGGTGTGACCTAAGACACACAGGGCACACTTTTTAACACTGAGCGCACCCAGCTGCGGGTGCCTAACTTCATGCACAATCAACACCCTTGCGGGTAATAATAGGATCCAAACTGAACACATCATTTTACTCTTTTCTGGCTTCCCCACTTTTTTTTCCAGTTGGGTTTTACTAGAGGTTTCATGGGTCTTAAACAATGAGGTTAATATCTGAGTATAAATGCACAGGCTAGATGCCTAACATGTCCAGTGTTGTTTTCTTCCACCACCTGGAATTCAGGAGCTAACCGAGCATGTACCACCTACAAGGGATGAGAGGTATTGTTTCAGAAGTTCTTAGCATCGGCTGCAGACTCAGACAAAGTCAGTTTTACTTTGCAGGCCTTTTGAAAATTCTAAAGCTCTGAACTGAATCGACAGAAAATAGTTGTTTTGCCATGCAAACAACATTGTAGTAGCAGTTATAGTTCAGTCATGGGAAAACAGAATTAGAAGCCATTTGGATATAAGCGCAAAGGCTCGGACTGTGTATGGACACTTGCCTTTCATTGCAGGCTTCATGTACTTTCAGCAAAGAGCACTTTATGGGAAATACTGTTTGCTGAACGTGTAACACTGCTCACATGGATGGATAGCACACAGACATTCATGTGCAGAAAAACTCACACCAAAAACTTCAAACATGCGAACAAGCACATTGCCACAGCACACAAGGGTCACTGCATGAAAACACCTGGCTGCGTTCCCAAGAGAACACATCACACAAGCAAACAAAGAGTGGAGGGAAAAGCTGGTGGATTCAATAAAGGTGCAGTACCAACCCCTTGCAGTTTACCTCTGGCTTATTTCACTCTCCCTCTGCTTTCAGCAGGATGCCTTCGCCTCAGCCGTGAGTGTGTGGCTGGCACACAGACATGCTAAAGTACTTACTATGTGTCAAGCAGGAGTTCTGGAGTGCGATGCTGCTTCCTTCCTCCGATGATTGGACTCTGTGAGCCAAAGAGCCCCTGTTTGCCTGTTTTATGCCCTGCCTTAGTGCTGAGGTCACAGACAAAGCCAGCCCTGGACAAAGCCAGGGCATTTTCACGTCAGCTCCTCTCCCCATAACCCAGATGTTAATTTGTATCAAGTCAAGAAAGGGATTTTCATGACTCATGAGGGCGCCTATTTTATCTTGGGATTCTAATATTTTCTTCATTTGGACAAATCAGATAGCTTGGAAATACGCTAATCTTCCCCCCACGTGGGCCATTATTTCCCACGTAAGGAGCTGAACCTCATCAGGGAATGTATGTTGTGCAGACGCATTCCAGAAGGCGCACACTGGTACGTATCTGCATGTGGTTGCTGAATTAAGCTACAATGGTGTAAATCCCACTTGGTGCTTCTCTGTTAGGAGTTTGTATCAGTGTCAATTTCTTTACTGCCGACAAGCCTGTACAGTTCCTCCATCCCAAACCTAGGCCCAGGCCCGTCCACTCCATTGGGGGTCAGCCCAGCTCCCTGAGGGGCTCTCAAAGTGTCCAGTTCACGTACTGACCAGCCCCAAATTTTGTCACCTCCTACCCATCTGGAGCTCCTCAGTCTGGGGCACGGTCGCTGGCTTAGCAGATTTCCCTCTGTCTCTGTGTCCAGTTCAGTCAGTCCATCTCTCTCAGGCTTTCATCTCCCAAAGGGGTGGGGGTGGGGAGGAGTCCACGTCCCTGCTGCTGGAGAAACCCTCACAAAGCTGTTGCCGCTCCTGGCAAAGCTCTCAGCACCAGCCTTGTAGCCTGGTGCCACATGCAGTTCATTCCCCCTTCCCCTGGGCTACCGGTGTCCTTTTAAATTCTTCCTCTGCTGGGAACAGGCTGCACCTGTTGAGGGGCCGGGCACCCCTAATCCAATACTGGATCAGTGAGGGGCCCGTACACCCCATCACCGTGAACAGCGTATCCCCCCTTCCTCCTCCGCAAATCAGCCTGGGCTGACAAAAGCCAAGAGAGTAACATGCAGTAAGAACAGCTGGTCCAGGGGAGGAAGCTCATTCAGCCCTGAGACAGAGCCTGCTGGGACTTTTAAGAATCTCTTCTGATAGCATTGAACAGCTTAATCTTTAGCAGAATGCTGCGTGTCTAAGGAATGGCAGAGTAGTGATGCTCAGTGCTACAGAGTAACCACCTTTGTGAGGCCAATAAAAGATAAAGTAGCTACAAAGCTAGAAGCAACTGATTTGAACTAACCCCACACCTGGGAGGGGAGTTAACATGGAAATAGGGTGACCAGATGTCCTGATATTATAGGGACAGTCCCGATATTTGGGGCTTTGTCGTATATAGGTGCCTATTACCCCTTACCCCCGTCCCAATTTTTCACACTTGCTGTCAGGTCACCCTACCTGGTAATGAGAAATGTCTAAGAAAACTTAACAAAAAGGGATCAATACATTTGTGAAACCAACGGAAGCTGAAGCTGCATCGTCCGGTACTGGAGGCAAGTGTGACGAAATCATCTTGATGAGCTGCCCACTTGTGAGTAACTGATCACTGCTTACTGCGTGTTTTGCCGTTATCAGGATCTGTTAGACCTACTGGCTGAGTAAGTGAATGTCTCTATCCAACAAGCGGAAAACATGCTGGAGAAGGAGGCCTGTTCGTGTCTGTAGCGGAGGGACAAAATGACATGGCTGGGATATTGACCCCCTTTGGAAATCTGTCTTCAGCAAGAGAGACAATGAGAAGATGTTTGGGCAATTAATAAGAAATGGCGACATGTTAGAAACATAAACAGCAGGTCCTACTTAGCATCAAAGTGGGTCCAAAGAGTTAAAATTGCTCCTGCCAGCGAGGCCAGTCCTGCCGTCTGCAATAATGATTTTTCTGTTTGGTTTGCTGATTTTTTTGTGTGTGTGCAAAACTGCCAGTGAAGCAAAAAGTCAGTTATTTGCCCAATACTAAGTGCAACTAAATAGGCTCCAGTGGTGAGAGTATCAATTTCCAAGGAGCAATTCCTTTCCTTTCATAACAACCATGGCTATTCTGGTCCGGTAACAGTCAGTATGGACGTGACTGAGATCCATGCCTAAGAGCTGTTAAAGTCGCTGGGCATCTGGATCCTGAATCCCCACTGCAGCTTGAGATCCCTTCCGCGCTTGCTGCCTTCCCCAGAGCATTTCCCCTCACAGCACCATTTGGCTTTCACTCTTCAGTTGAGTTTCCCGCCACTTTCTCCAGGCTTCTGCCCTCACACTGGTTTTACTTTATTTTTTCTCTTTTATTCTTTCATTTCTTTCCCCCGGTTTGGGTAAACCTACCCTGTACTTGACCCTCCACACCCTCTAACCGCTTCCCACTAGAGCCTCCCTTCTCTCGTGACTTGTAGGTCACACTCTGCAGTTTCTGGGTCTCCCTCTCCCAGGCTCCCTGCTCCTGGGGAGCCTCCAGCTTCTCCCCCAAACCCCAAATCCTAATTCATTCTGTGTCCCTGCCACCCCCACATCTGCCTGTCCCCAGCCCGGCTTTAACTCTCCTCCTCAGCCCTCCCATCACTTCTGCCCCCAGCCCCTCCCTCAGTTCTGCCCCTGCAGCCCCACGTCTGCCCTCAGGGCCCCTCTGCTCCTGTTGGGGGGGGAGGGGGCTGCAAGGTGGAAGTTTTGCCTAGGGTGCAAAATATCCTTGCACCGGCCCTGCTGCTTGGGCTGCTCCATCCCCAGCGGCAGAGACACAGCAATGAAGGGGCCAGAAGCTTTTGGTGAGGAGGGATCAGAAGAGGCAGGTACCAGCTTTAAACCCCAGAGGGAAGCTCCCTCCCCTAATGCAGCCTCAACGCCCAGGCCAGGAAACAGAGACTTACTGGTACTGGTTGAAGACAGGATACTGGACTATGTGGACCTTTGATTTGACCACTCGGGCCATTCTGATGTTCTTATAACTAACCGAGGTGTATCTGCCCCCCACTGTAACCCACTAGACCCCAGTCCCCTCCTAGAGCTGGGATCGAACCCAGGACTCCTGGCAGGGTCTCTCCCGACAGAGTTAGTAACAAAGGAAGAAGATACAGTCACATTTTAACCAGTGTCCCTACAGTGATTTTCCACAAGATGTCAGACCACATTAGTATTAGAGCTCAGTGGGTCTAATATCGATTTAATTTTCTTTCTTTTATAAAGGAATTAGATACAGGGCTCCTGCCAGCTCATTGCTAACTTCCCTGCCAAAACACTGGAGTTTTCAGGTGCCAAAGTAGCCCCTGGAATCATGGTTAAATTACCCTCCCCCCCACCATTTGAAATGGTGCCCTGGAGTGCACAGTCCCCTACCGTGCTCCCCCAGAAGAGCTGCATTAACAGGCAACTCTGCAAGTGACCCCCAGGCCTCTCTACTTCCTTGGCCACATGGATCCTGTCCCTATTCTGGCGGCTACTCCGGAAAAAGAGCTCGCCCCTGCTCCCACCTGAGGGACGTGTTGGGTTGAGATCAGCTGGTCGAAGCAGGCAGTAGGGACAGAATCTGAGACTTGAAGCTCCTAGAGTGACCTCTTACCTTTATAGACCTGCCCTTCAGCCATCCCCAGCTATTTTCAAGTGTAACGTGATCGTAACTAGACCCATTTGAAACCCTTCACCACACAAGACAAAGCCCGTAGGATTCCTCATTAACTATTTATTTCTCCTCCCCTGGCTCCCTACAGACACCAGCCGCCTTCGAGCTTTCCCTCTTCTCTCCCAGGCTCTGCTCACTTGATTGCAGCAGCTCAGCGGATGGTCCAGCTTTGCTCTTTCACTTCCATTCTTCACTTCTTTGGGTGGCTGCATTTGCAACCGAGCAGCCTGATGGAAATCCCTGAGTCCTCTGTCTCGGCAGGCAGGCCGAGCAGCCGGGGGAGGTTAGCCTGAACTGTCAGGAGTGGAGACTTGGCCCATAGGGTAGGGTTACCATATTGGAACTGTCAAAAAAGAGGACACTCCATGGGCGGGGGAGTAGTTTAAATGCTCCAGACAGACGCCTCGCAGGTAGGGTTGGGGGCGTGTAAGAGTCCGGTGTGGGGGCTCGGCCCTCTCAGGTGTGGCCGGGAGCCAGGCCGCATCACTACACGGCCTAAATCAGCAGTTCAGTCTCCGAAGGTCCAAGGGCTCAGGTCCTTAAGCAGGAGCTAAGCAGCAATAATAGTTCAGGGCTCAGGTCCTCGAAGCAGGAGCTGAGCACCCAGAGTCAGTAAAGCCCTAGCCCTAGTCAGGGCGGGGCCATAAGCAGTAGTTCAGGGCTCAGGTCCTCGAAGCAGGAGCTGAGCAGCAATAATAGTTCAGGGCTCAGGTCCTCAAAGCAGGAGCTGAGCAGCAACAATAGGTGAGTCCAGACTTCTGGGTCTGAGCTCTGATGTGAGGGGGAGACTGCCACCCATGAGGCGGTGGCAGGGGGGGACACAGGCCCACCCACTCCACTGTGTCCCAGACCCAGTTAGTCTGCTGCTGTGTCGGTGGGGTCCTGACCGCAACACACCGACATCGGCTCGAAATCTGCAGTAGCCAGACTGGGGTCAGCTACCCCCGGGCTACTTCCCATCTCCCCCTCCATGGGTACCTGCTCATCGCGGGTGTCCGCAGCGGGGTCCCATACCATGGGCTCCTCGTCGTGCTGATGGCTGGCTAGGTCGGGCTGCTCCTCAGGACATGGGTCGGGGGGACGCTCGGGCAGATCCTCGGGGTAACGGGCTCGGGGCAGGCTCGGCCAGTTCTCCTCTGGATACCGGGCTCGGGGCAGGCTCGGCCAGTTCTCCTCAGGGTACCGGGCTCGGGGCAGGCTCGGCCAGTCCTCCTCAGGGTACCGGGCTCGGGGAAGGCTCGGCCAGTCCTCCTCAGGGTACCGGGCTCGGGGCAGGCTCGGTCCAGCAGGAGCTCGGTCAGGAGCGTCTGTCCTCTCCGGCCGCCGGGCTGCAACTGAGCGCTGGGCCGGGGCTTTTATACTTCCTGCCCCGCCCCTTGACTTCCGGGGGGCGGGGAGAGGTGGCAGTGGCTCCGCCCACTGTGGCAGCTGTTCTGGCTCCTCCCTCTCGGGTGCGGCCGGGAGCCAGGCCGCCTCACTACACGGCCCCCCCCTCAAGGCTGGCTCCCGTGCAGGGGGGCCAGCCCCTTCCATACCCCCCAGCCGGGAGAGGAAGTCCGCGTTAGCATGGTCCTTCCCGGCCCGATGACGCACAGTGAAGGCATAGGGCTGCAGGGCCAAGTACCACCGCTGCAGCCACATATTATGGTCCTTCATGCGAGCCAACCACTGGAGGGCGGAATGGTCGGTGACCAAGGTGAAGGGGGCTCCCAGGATGTAATACCTCAGGGCTTCACAGGCCCACTTCACAGCAAGGGCTTCCTTTTCGACCACCGCGTAGTTTCTCTCTCGGGGGAACAGCTTCCGGTGATGTAAAGAACCGGATGCTCTTCCCCCTCTACTTCTTGGGAAAGGACGGCCCCAAGTCCCACTTCCGAGGCGTCTGTCTGTAAAACAAATGTCCGGTGGAAGTCAGGACTGTACAAGACCGGCTCGCTGCAGAGGCTCGTCTTGAGCGTCTGAAAGGCCTCGTCGCACTCGCGGGTCCATTTCACCTGCCACGGGCTGTCCTTCGTCAGGAGCCCCGGTAAGGGGGCGGCAATTGCCGCGAATTGAGGAATAAACCGCCTGTAATACCCTGCCAGCCCCAGGAACTGGCGCACCTGGCGCTTCGTGGCTGGCGGGGGGCAGGTTGCGATGGCCTGGACCTTGCCGACAAGAGGCTTTACCTGTCCATGCCTGATAGTATACCCGAGGTACGTGGTCTCTTGCCAGCCGATGCGACATTTCTTAGGGTTGGCTGTTAACCCGGCCTTCCGCAGGGACCTCAGGACGGCTGCGACCTTTTCTAGGTGGTTCTCCCACCGAGGACTGTAAATGACCACGTCATCTAGATAGGCGGCTGCGTAGTCCTGATGTGGCTGGAGGAGGCGGTCCATTAGGCGCTGAAAGGTGGCCGGAGCCCCATGGAGGCCGAAGGGCATCCAGGTAAACTGGTATAGGCCCGTGGGTGTGGCGAACGCAGTCTTCTCCCTGGAGGCTGGTTCCAAGGGGATCTGCCAGTACCCTTTGCTTAGATCAAAGGTGGTGATATAGCGGGCCTCCCCTAAGCGGGCCAACAGCTCATCTATCCGAGGCATGGGATAGGCATCGAACTTGGAGATAGCATTAACGCGCCTAAAGTCGATACAGTATCTCTGTGAGCCGTCGGGCTTCGGTACCAGCACTACAGGGCTGCGCCACTCACTTTGCGATGGTTCAATCACCCCTAGATCCAGCATAGCTCATACCTCCTCCTCAACAACCTGCCTCCTGTGATACGGCAAGGGCCTGGTCGCGCCCCGGATCACCACCCCAGGCTCCGTCTGGATCCTATGGTATACCAGGGTGGTGTATCCCGGTTGGCCCGTAAAGGTGCGGGAAAAGGCTTGCAGGAGGCACCGGGTCTGCTTGAGTTGGTCATCTGTTAGGGTCTCCCCGAGCTGGGGTTCCCCGGGGTCCTCGGTATGGGCTGCCTGGGGTCCTAGCTCAGGTTCTGGCGGGTAGGGGTTGATCAGGAGACCTTCGCGTTCCCGCCAGGGCTTGAGGAGGTTGACATGGTACCGTTGGGTTTTCTTTTTCCGGTCCGGCTGATTGATTTCATAATTAACCGGGCCCACCTTGCGAACCACCTCATATGGCCCTTGCCACCGGGCCAGGATCTTCGATTCACTGGAGGGAAGGAGGAGTAATACCCGGTCTCCGGGTTGAAAGTCCCGAGTCTGGGCGTCCCGGTTATAAGTCTGGGCCTGCGTGTCCTGGGCGACTTTCAAGTTCTCCTGCGCCAGGGCCCCCACCTGCTTAAGGCACTCCTGAAGCTGGAGTACGTACTTTAAGAGGCCCTGGGCCGGCAATGGGGCTTGCTCCCAGGTTTCCCTCATGAGATCCAGCAGGCCCCGAGGTCGCCGACTGTACAGCAACTCAAAGGGTGAGAACTTGGTTGAAGACTGGGGGACTTCCCGCACCGCCAGGAGCAGGGTTGGAAGGAGCTGGTCCCATCGGCGAAGGTCCTCCTGGGGGAACCTACGCAACATCTCTTTCAGCATCCGATTGAATCTTTCAACCAGCCCATCTGTCTGGGGATGGTAAACGGACGTCCGGAGTTGCTTTATCCCCAAGAGTTCGCACACCTGCTGGAGCAGCCGTGACGTAAAATTGGTCCCCTGATCCGTGAGGATCTCCCGGGGCAGGCTGACACGGGCGAAGACCTTCATCAGCTCAGCTGCGATGGTGCGGGCTGTGATGGTCCGGAGAGGGATTGCTTCGGGGAACCTGGTAGCATAGTCCATTATCACCAAAATGTATTGGAACCCTGCGCTGCTCTTAGGGAGAGGCCCCACCAGGTCCATGGCCACACGTTCAAAGGGGGTCTCAATCAGAGGCATCGGGACCAGCGGTGCCTTGGGAGTTCGTGCTGGGGCAGCCAACTGGCATTCCGGGCAAGAGTTGCAATAATTCTTTACCTCCTGGTGTACCCCTGGCCAGAAGAAGCGCCCCAGGATCCGAGCCAGGGTCTTCTCGTGACCGAGGTGCCCGGCCGCAGGGATGTCGTGGGCCAGTTTCATGACCGCCCGGCGGTGACACCGAGGCACGAGGAGTTGTGTCCGGGTATCCCCCGTGCGGGGGTCCCTCTCGACGCGATACAGGCGCTCTTGCCGCAACTCAAAGTGCGGCCACTGCGCCGCTCGATGGGGGTCGAGGACCGTCCCATCCACGGAGGCCAGCTGGTCGTATGTCCGCATGAGTGTACGGTCAGCCCGTTGATCCCGGCAAAAGTCCGTGGGAGCCGAGGGATCCTCCCCCACTCCGGGGGGAGGATCTTCACGTCCTTCCGTCGGGTTGGTGTGGTCGGGGGCTTCCACCTCGTCTTCCTCAGTCTCTGGGGCCTCCCCTTCCAAGGCTGGCGTGACCTGCAGGCTGCCCTCGGCGTGGCGGCGTAGTACGGCGGGGAACTCGGGCCAGTCCCAACCCAGGATCACCGGGTACGCCAGCCGTGGAGCGAGTCCCACTGTCATCAGCCGGGTGACCCCATCAATAATCAGTTGGGCCTTGGTACTTGGGTAGGGCCGTATATCCTCGTGGATACACTGCAGTTGAATCTTCCCCAGGCGGTTGTCAGCCTGCGGGCCCATGGTTTGGCAGACCAGTGTCTGGCCGCAGCCTGAATCGAGGAGGGCCACAGTCGGGCGCCCCTCAACGACCATGGGCACGGTGATCTTGGCCGCTTGCCAACGCCGGGCACGGCCTTCCCCTGAGTAAACCTGACCAAAGGTACACTCCAGTCCTGGGCAGTCCCGCTGTAAATGGCCATACTCTCCACAGGAGAAACAGGGCCCCAGGTCTGCTCATCCCGTCCGTGACCGGGTCCCGGGGTTACCTCCAGGCGGGTTCCAGTAGTCCCCTCTCGCCGCGGGAGTACATGGGCGAACTGCTCCAATACTACCTGCTCCATCAGCTCCTCTGATGTCCGGCGTTCGGGCTGTAGCCACTTTTTGCAGGTCTCTCGAAGCTCCTGGGCCACTATCCGAGGTCGGGCCCCTGGAGGATACGCCAGGCTTCTAAACCGCTGTCGGTAGGTCTCAGGACTCACATCCAGGGCGTCTAGGATAGCGGCTTTCACCTGGCTGTAGTCCTGGGCTGCCTCCACTGACAAGCCTCGATAGACCGTCTGAGCAGTCCCCGTTAAGTATGGGGCCAGGATGGTGGCCCATTGGTCCTGGTCCCAGCCCGCGACGACAGCCACCCGCTCGAATGTGACGAGAAAGGCTTCAGGGTCGTCGCCGGGCCCCATCTTCGTCAGCCGAATTGGGGGGGCTGGGCTGCGGGGCCCCTGCAGCATCTCCTGGCTGGGGTTCCCCCGGTCGAGTCAGCACCGCTGCGAGCTGCTGGACACATTGCCGCTGGAAATCCTGGTGCTGGGTAACCAGGTCTTGAATGAGCTGCCGTTGTTGCGAACCTAGCTGCTCAACGAGCTGCTGCTGCTGTTGCGACTGGGCCGCCTGTTGTCGCTCCTGGCTCTCCGTCATGAGGGCCAGGAGCTGGGACAGATCCATCTCTCTGGCGGGAGGCCTCTCTCCCGCGGCCCCCTTTTCACCGTCGTCAAGAGCTCGCGCCCACATTCTGGGCGAGAGGTCCTCAGAGAAGGCACCACGTGTAAGAGTCCGGTGTGGGGGCTTGGCCCTCTCGGGTGTGGCCGGGAGCCAGGCCGCGTCACTACACGGCCTAAATCAGCAGTTCAGTCTCCGAAGGTCCAAGGGCTCAGCCCCTCAGGCAGGGCTGAGCAGAAATAAACACTCAACGAAGCCCAAGCCCTCAGTCAGGGTGGGGCAGCAAACAGCAGTTCTAGGCTCAGACCCTCAGGCAGGGGCTGAGCACCCAGAGTCAGTAAAGCCCTAGCCCTAGTCAGGGCGGGGCAATAAGCAGTAGTTCAAGGGGCTCAGGTCCTTAAGCAGGAGCTGAGCAAACAACAATAGTTCAGGGCTCAGGTCCTTAAGCAGGAGCTGAGCAGCAATAATAGTTCAGGGCTCAGGTCCTCGAAGCAGGAGCTGAGCAGCAACAATAGTCCAGGGCTCAGGTCCTTAAAGCAGGAGCTGAGCAGCAACAACAATAGTTCAGGGCTCAGGTCCTTAAAGCAGGAGCTGAGCAGCAATAATAGTTCAGGGCTCAGGTCCTTAAAGCAGGAGCTGAGCAGCAACAACAATAGTTCAGGGCTCAGGTCCTTAAAGCAGGAGCTGAGCAGCAACAACAATAGTTCAGGGCTCAGGTCCTCGAAGCAGGAGCTGAGCAGCAATAATAGTTCAGGGCTCAGGTCCTTAAAGCAGGAGCTGAGCAGCAACAACAATAGTTCAGGGCTCAGGTCCTTAAAGCAGGAGCTGAGCAGCAACAACAATAGTTCAGGGCTCAGGTCCTTAAAGCAGGAGCTGAGCAGCAATAATAGTTCAGGGCTCAGGTCCTTAAAGCAGGAGCTGAGCAGCAATAATAGTTCAGGGCTCAGGTCCTCGAAGCAGGAGCTGAGCAGCAACAACAATAGTTCAGGGCTCAGGTCCTTAAAGCAGGAGCTGAGCAGCAACAACAATAGTTCAGGGCTCAGGTCCTTAAAGCAGGAGCTGAGCAGCAATAATAGTTCAGGGCTCAGGTCCTCGAAGCAGGAGCTGAGCAGCAACAATAGGTGAGTCCAGACTTCTGGGTCTGAGCTCTGGTGTGAGGGGGAGACTGCCACCCGTGAGGCGGTGGCAGGGGGGGACACACGCCCACCCACTCCACTGTGTCCCAGCCCGGGGCCCTAACAGCAGCAGTTAGTCTGCTGCTGTGTCGGTGGGGTCCTGACCGCAACACACCGACATCGGCTCGAAATCTGCAGTAGCCAGACTGGGGTCAGCTACCCCCGGGCTACTTCCCATCTCCCCCTCCATGGGTACCTGCTCATCGCGGTTGTCCGCAGCGGGGTCCCATACCATGGGCTCCTCGTCGTGCTGAGGGCTGGCTAGGTCGGGCTGCTCCTCAGGACACGGGTCGGGGGGACGCTCGGGCAGCTCCTCGGGGTAACGGGCTCGGGGCAGGCTCGGCCAGTTCTCCTCTGGATACCGGGCTCGGGGAAGGCTCGGCCAGTTCTCCTCAGGGTACCGGGCTCGGGGAAGGCTCGGCCAGTCTTCTTCAGGGTACAGGGCTTGGGGCAGGCTCGGTCCAGCAGGAGCTCGGTCAGGAGCGTCTGTCCTCTCCGGCCGCCGGGCTGCAACTGAGCGCTGGGCCGGGGCTTTTATACTTCCTGTCCCGCCCCTTGACTTCCGGGGGGCGGGGACAGGCGGCAGTGGCTCCGCCCACTGTGGCAGCTGTTCTGGCTCCTCCCTCTCGGGTGCGGCCGGGAGCCAGGCTGCCTCACTACAGGGCCGTACTGTCGCAAGAGATGGGGGGAGAAGAACACCCCATTTTGGACCTGAGCCACAAGCTGTTCCCCAGAGAGACCCGGTATTCCACCACAGAGCGGGAGGCCCTGGGAGTGAAATGGGCATTCGAGGCGCTGAGGTATTGTGATGTTCGTCCATCGTTGTCGATGAAGACCTCAACAACTCATTTGTTCGATGACCGGACTCTGCATCTGAAGATGACTGATCAGTCCGATTCGGGCATGGAACGTCCTGTCACACGTCGGGCAGACATGTGATGGCACTGTCGATGATGTGCGGGCAGCTCTGGACTCGCGCAGCTCACGCTTTCTTTCAGCCTCAGCAGTACGCCTCGCCTCAGAGGTATTACTGCCTGTGTGAATGAGGCTGCGCCATGCTGGACGGTTCAGTGCGAGGGTTTCCCATGTGCGGTTGTTTGATCTCGAGGGACTTCAGAGAGGTCTTCAGCGTGTCCTTGAACCGCTTCTTTTGTCCTCCATGGGAGCGCTTTCCCTGGTGAGTTCTCCGTAGAAGAGCCGTTTAGGAGTGCGCTCGTCTGACATTCTCACGACATGTCCAGCCCATCTGGTCTGGGCTCTCATCAGCAGTGTATGAACTGACGGCAGACTGGCTCTGATAAGGACTTCAGTATCGGGCACATTGTCCTGCCATCTGATTTTCAGAAGCTTTCACAGACAGGAAATGTGGAAGTGATTGAGCCTTCATGCATGACTCTGATAG